>NW_015170279.1:1416084-1419117 GCF_001447785.1 Gekko japonicus
CACACAGGCTCTCAGGGTGTCGTGACATGCTTTTGCATAGCCCTGACCTGGATAGCCCAGGGAAGCCTGATCTCGTCAGACCTCAGAAGCTAAGCAGGGCTGACCCTGGCAAGTACTTGGAAGGGAGACCCCCCCCCCCAGGAATACTAGGGCCATAACACAGGCGGAGGCAATGGCAAGCCACCTACCTGAATGCCCCATGCCTCCCCACTAGGGGTCACCAGAAGTCAGCCATGACTTCCAGGCATGTGCGAACACACACATGCACGCACACACACACACACATAGAAAAGGAAAAAAGAAACATGCTTTTGCAAGTTATATGTAATTAGGTTCTGAGATACAACAGTGGAAGCAAGCCAAGACAGAAAAAGCACTCTTTGACAACCAAAACCATCGTGGCTGGGCGCTCCATTTTCCCATGCCTTAGGGACTAAGTTAATAATAGTTGCACTCGGAGAGGTTCCCTGTGATTTATTTGACACTTACCCGCAACTCCTTTTGAGAGCGAAGCTGGAGCTGATTCATGATGCTATCAAGGAAATTAATCGACAGTGTCTTTCAAAATTTGCATGTTCATTGCTCGACATATGGCAGCTCAGGGGAGCTTCCTTTCCACCTAGGATGGCTCCTTGAAGACCTGCCGGTAGGAGCGAGCCCCTCAGTGCACTTTTGACAGGCCCCAAAGGGCCCTTTCAAATTCTAATCAAGATGTGCTGAGAAGTTTTGCTCACATTTTCACCTGTAAGGAATACCCACGATTCCACGTGTACATCTTCTAAATATTACAGCACTATCTCTTGCACAATTCTGGAAAGGTAAAAGGCCATTAGCCCTGAAACCAGTGCATGAAGAGAAGGAGTAGGAATTATTTTTAAAAGCAATTATGAAGCCAGAATGCGAGCAGGGGGTTGGGGGCTATCCAGTGTTTTGCACGGAGTGTCACATGTATGACTATCTGCCCACTGGACAGAAGTCTTGGGTGTGTGCTCGGTGCAAGGAGCTCCTGGTTCTCAGGGAACATGTTTGCTCCCTTGAGCTCAAGGTGGCTGACCTGAAGAAGCAGAGACAGTCAGTTAGGTGCATGGAGAAGACTCGCGGGGACTTGTTAGATATGTCCCACTCTGGATCTGGCAGCCCCGCTGCTGTCAGGGAGCATGAGGGTCAAGGAGAAACAGGGCACCATGCTGAGGATAAGGGGAACGTGCCCTCAGAAGGGACCTCTGCTTCAGCTGGTGAACAGGTATCCTTTCGCACCAAGGAACCATCCATGGGCAGGGTGGGAGGGGGGCTCTTGGTAGTTGGTGATTCGATCCTTAGGCAGGTAGACCGCTGGGTGGTGAACCTATGTACTGACCGTGTGATGACTTGCCTGCCTGGTGTGAAGGTAGCAGACATTATGCGTGTTCTAGATAGGCTGGTAGATAGTGCTGGGGAGGAGCCAGTGGTCGTGGTGCATGTCGGCACCAACGATGTGGGGAAATGCAGTTGTGAGGCCTGTGAGAAATTTAGGCTGCTGGGCAGGAAACTCAAGGCCAGGACCTCCAAGGTAGCCTTATCAGAAGTGCTACCTGTTCCACGCGCAGGGCCGGAGAGACAGGCACAGATCAAGAGTCTCAATGTGTGGATGAGACAATGGTGTAGGGGGGAAGGGTTCAGGTTTGTTAGGCACTGGGATGCTTTTTGGAACAAGAGGGAGCTGTACAAAAGAGACAGTCTCCACTTGTCCCAAGAAGGAACCAGGCTGCTGGCGCTTAAAATAAAAAAGATGGCAGAGCAGTTCTTAAACTGAATATTCGGGGAAAGCCGAGAGGAAATGAAAAGTCTTTGGTTCGGGATGGCTCATCTCAGAGAGATGAGGGGGGAGCTGTAGCTTTTCTACAGGGAGGTGGATTGGAATTGTCCACTGAGACTATGGCTAGTGATATGGACTGCCTGACAAGGTTTCGAGAGAGCAAGAGGAAGGTTGCAGGCTTAACATGTATGGGAAATTATACATGTTTCTATACAAATGCTAGAAGTGTCTGAGGTAAAATCGGGGAGTTGGAGTGCTTTGTGTTGGGGAGGGAAATAGACATTGTGGGTATTTCAGAAACTTGGTGGGATGAGGAAAAACAGTGGGATACAGTGATTCCCAGTTATATATTATATCGGCAGGATGGGGGGGAAGACTTGGAGGTGGGTTGGCTCTGTATGTCAGAGAGGGTATACAGTCCAGTAAGACTAAGAGGGTAAGAGAATTGGATTCGCTTCTGGAAATGCTATGGGTTGAAATTGTGGGCCCAAAAGGAAACTTAACACTGGGAGTTTGTTATCACCCACCAGATCAAAAGATAGAGGAGGATTATAAAATGATGAATGAATTAAAGATAGCAGCTAGACAAAAAAACTGTGTCATAATAGGTGATTTTAACTACCCACACATTGATTGGGTCAATATGTGTTCTAGGGAAAAAGAGATTGAGTTTCTAGACACTCTCAATGACTGTGCTATGGAGCAGATGGTCACGGAACCTACCAGGGGAGAGGCAATCCTGGATTTGGTCCTAAGTAACACCCAAGACCTGGTGAGAGATGTAAAAGTGATTGCACCACTTGGGAACAGTGACCATAATGTTATTGAGTTCAACATTTGTATAAATAGGGAATTGGCCAAAAAGACTGACACAACCACTTTTAATTTTAAAGGGGTAACTTCTCTGATATGAGGGGACATGTGAGGAATAAACTGAAAGGAAAAGTAGAAAGGGTCAAAACCACTGGGGAAGCTTGGAAACTATTTAAAACTACAATCCTAGAAGCTCAGAAAAAATATATACCGCAGGTTAGGAAAGGCACAAATAGGTATTTTAAAAAAGCCTGCATGGTTAACAAATAAAGTAATGGAAGCTGTAAAAGGTAAAAAGTATTCCTTTAAACGGTGGAAAACTAGTCTCAGTAAGGCTGATAAAAGGGAACACAGGCTGTGGCAAATAAAATGCAAGTCTGTAATCAGGCAGGCAAAACGGGAATATGAGGAGCATATAGCGAAAA
>NW_015170279.1:1419742-1429966 GCF_001447785.1 Gekko japonicus
CAGTGTGTGACTGCAATAAAGAAGGCCAATGCTATGCTGGGGATTATTAGGAAGGGTATTGAAAACAGATCAGCCAATATAATAATGCCCCTATATAAATCAATGGTGAGACCTCATTTGGAATACTGTGTGCAGTTCTGGGCACCACACCTTAAAAAGGATATTATAGCTTTGGAAAAAGTGCAGAAAAGGGCAACTCGAATGATAAAAGGGTTGGAACACTTTCCCTATGAGGAAAGGTTAAAGCGCTTAGGGCTCTTTAGCTTGGAGAAAAGACGACTGAGGGGTGACATGATCGAGGTTTATAAGATTATGCATGGGAAAGAGCAGGTAGAGAAAGAGGTACTTTTCTCCCTTTCTCACAATACAAGAACTCGTGGGCACTCCATGAAACTGCAGAGCGGTCGGGTTAGAACGGATAAAAGGAAGTACTTCTTCACCCAAAGAGTGATTAACACATGAAATTCACTGCCACAGGAAGTGGTGGCGGCTACAAGCATGGACGGCTTCAAAAGGGAATTAGATAAGCATATGGAGCAGAGGTCCATCAGTGGATATTAGCCACAAGGTATAGCTAGGGGCTCTGGGATTCTTCACCCAAAGAGTGATTAACACTTGGAATTCACTGCCACAGGAAGTGGTGGGTGCTACAAGCATGGACGGCTTCAAAAGGGAATTAGATAAGCATATGGAGCAGAGGTCCATCAGTGGCTATTAGCCACAAGGTATAGCTAGGGGCTCTGGGGCAAGTGATGTCTGACTTCTTGGTGCTTGGGGGGGGCCAACAGTGGGAGGGCTTCTAATGTCCTGGCCCCACTGGTGGACCTCCTGATGGCACTGGTATTTCTGGCCACTGTGTGACACAGAGTGTTGGACTGGATGGGCCTTTGGCCTGATCCAACATTGGCATCTCTTATGTTCTTATGTTCTTATCTGGCTCATGTTCAGCCAAAGAAAAGACAATTGCTTTCAAGGCTGGACCTCTGCTCCATCCCATCCTGTTCCCTGCACTGGACATATAGAATCTAAATAAAAATGTTCAGTTTATAATGTGGATCCCTAATGCTGCTGGTGTTCATTCTTCAAGCTGAGTATCCACTTCAATGCCTGTCTAGAAAATGCCTGGTAGAAAAAGCTACCCTATGCTGAAGGGCTAAAAATACTTCTCCCTGACTTGAACATGTAGGCTGAAATTAAATATCAAGAGGAGGCATGGCCTTAGTCAGTGAGCTCCAATGTGGCGCCCCTGGGAACCATGGAACCTGATGTTGTATTTCCTGGAGTCCACTTTCTTTCAAAGCATCTTTCCCCCAAAGCAAAGAGCTGGTCCCGGCTTTCCTCCACCTCACTTGAGCAGTAGGTGCTTCAGAAGAAATCCAGAGGCATCTCCTTTATGTCTGCTGGAAGCTCCCGTTCAGAAAGAAATGCCTCCCTCTTGAAAGGAAGCTTGGCTTGCGCCTACCCAACTTTTTATGAGTGGCCCCAGGACCCCATGGTATCCCTTCTGTAATTGACCACCTGTGGTGGTCGTTTTGTGGTTGCATCTACTTCCCATTCTCAAAATTCCAAAAGTGCCCTGTGACGGACCCCTGCTGCTTCTTTTTCTGTGAGGCAGATTTTCCCGCCAAAATACTATATAGCTGTTTCCCACTCTGTCTGAGCAGCCCTTTGGTAGCATGTGGTAATAAACGATTTATGACTTTATGAGTGTCCCACCCTGTGGTAGAGAACATACTTGGCTTTTGCCCAGGCCAGAGATTTATTATAGATAAGCAGGAGCCCACTCGTTATTTCCTTTGTAAATAGCACTTGACACAAAGTAACATTCAAACAGGAATCATGACTTTATTAAACAGGCACGGTTGAATTAGGAATAGGCAGGGGATGAGAAAACTGAGGTAAATTTTGTTGTATTTACAAATTATGATATTTTGAACAGGCTACAAAGTATTGTTGAAGAGAGGATAGCTACATTGTAGAATGAAACTGGATTAACATCTTCCAAGGGAATTCTGGGGAGTGTAGTTCTGGGGTGAGGACTTAGAGACTCAGTTCTTAACAGTGAGAGGCTTATTTGTCTTGGAGATTTCTTAACAGCAACAATGTGTCATAATGAAGATTCATATAAATATCTTAGTTTCCTGGAGATTAATACTTCCTTCCTGTATTTATTCTCTCTCCCTGTGGGAATACAGCTTTCACTTGGACTCTAGAGGAGTCTAAAACCGTTTTCTTTTTCACTCAGTCCAGGGGTCCTTTGAGAAATTGAACCCACTTAATAACTGAGAAGGAAATATTCTCCTTTTCCTAGAAGCAAGATTCCTTTTCTGTTTAGCTAGACTGGCAGCTTCAATCTACTGACCAATCCCTCTTGCCAAAACTGACCCTCAGTTCTTGACCCAGTGAAATAAAAGGTTTTCAGCTTGGCTGATACTTAGACTAAAGTTCTCATTTGGAACTTTTCCTCAGATTTGATGTTACACAGTAAGGGCAAGAAGTTGTGTCCCTTTGCTTCCCAAGTGAACTTGTCTGTTTCCCTCTGACAGACACACTAACTCCACCTGTCTGGCTTCTGACACACCAGAGAGGAAGCAAGACGAAAAGGACCCTTTTCCTCAGCACTCACCTGCTCTTAAAGCTCTCTCCAGCTGGCACTGACCAATCAGAGAAAAGGGGGGGGTGCACATAGGCAGCAGCCTGTCAATCAACCTGTCCTTCACAGTGAGACAATAACCCTTTAATCTCCCAGCTCTCTGAATTTGTTGCATCCTGCTTTTGGAGGTCAGCACGTGATACTATCTGTAAGCCACCCTGAGTCCTTTGTGGGGAGGGTGGGGTATAAATTTAATAATAAATAAATAAATATGCCCTCAGGCTGAACAACATTGAGGACCCCATGTCTAAATCCATCTGTCATCACACCAGTTCACGTGAAAAGTGGTCCAGAAAAAAAGTTGATCATATAAAACGTATCATCTTGCCTATGAATGAGTGTGACAACAAGATCCTTTCCCCCCCTCAGTCTTTGGTGGGGCAGCTAAGAAGGGCTGTCAAACTAGGAAAGCAGAATGGCCAGCCACTCAGTCCTGCATTCAAAGTAAAGAAGTAGAATGTGGGGGGGGGGACACACACACATGCACGGGTTATGTATCTGAACTTTAAGACCTTAAAAAAATGTGTCCATGAGAATTTTTCCTGTGGAAGGGTTGCACACACCATCCAGCCAGCTCACCTGCAATAAAGACCAGCCACGGCAGCTCCTTCTCATCTAGGGCAGAGATTCCCTGTAGGTTTCACCTTTGGCCTCTCTTCCTTTGCAGGTGTTCCAGAGGCGGCAGAATGGGCTGACAGATTTCTTTAGGAAGTGGGCAGATTACCGTATTGGCTTTGGAAACCTTGAGGATGAGTTCTGGCTGGGTAAGGAACCTTTGCCCTGATACTATCACTGGAGAACCCAGATAACTGTCCATCATACCCTTTAAAGCAAGTATGCTCCATGTCTCTCTCTCTCTCTCTGTTTCTCATTTCTTGCTCTCTCTCCATCTACAGAGACAGCTTATCTGTCTTCCTCTCTTCCTGCATTATCCATCAACCTTCCTTCTGACTTGACGGATTTCTACTTGGCTTTTTCCTGCCGGGGGCTCATCATTAACAATGGTCTATGAAAGGCAGACATGATCTTTGCCTGGTTTGTTTGGTTGGCATAGCAAGCTTAATTGCTGCCCTTTCGCCTCCTTGGAACTATGGTCGAACAACTCTTTGCTCACGGATGAGGCCAGATGGAGCCATTTCATTTCAGCACATCTTTTTGGTCTGCATTGCAGATACACACTGCCACTCTGTGTGATTGGCAGGTTCTGTCGAAGGGAAGTTTGTGGCATAAACTGAAGGATTCTTGGGTTAATCCAGGAATTATGGCTCTTTGCAGAAACCAATTGTACAGTAAATGCAATGCATGGATTAGCCTATCTTCAGTGCATACAGACAGGATAGCTATATTGTAGAATGAAACTGGTTTCATGTCTTCCTAGGGAATTCTGGGGACTGTAGTTTTGAGATCAGAGCTAGAGGCCTCTAACATAAAATTCTCATCCTTGTCAAGAAACTACAGTTCCCAGGATTTGGAGAGCAGGGAGGGGGAGCCTGACAGTGAAGCCGTGATAAAACCAATATATGCCTTTGGTGCAGATGTTCCTGACATCTTCGCCAAAGGACTGTGGGAATATTAGCACTGCCAGATGTGCTGGGAATCCAAGCAGTAGGCAGAAATTCAAGTAAGTAAAAGAGCCAAGCTCAGGACTGAGGGGTTTATTCCACTGAAAGGAGGAGGAAATAAAAAATCCAAAGGACAACCGGCGAGGAGTCAGCCACAGAGTAGGATGGGAATGCGGGCAAAAGGTGATGGAAATCATGGGCAGGGATATTGAGATCAGATACTTCTTTCCCTGGTTTTCATTGTTATGTGGGCTCTGGAATAGGTTTCCCATCAACTTACCACTAGCAGCTGGAAAGAACAGGAGGCAAGGAAGAAAGGAATGGAAAATGACAGCCCCATTGTGAGAACCAGCGGGATGGGTGGAGGATTGGCCTGTTAGTGCCACCACCTCTCTCCCCCTACCCAGCTCCCACCCACACTTGTGCATGTTTCCCAAAGCCTGGTGCTAATCCCGGCCAGCGAAGCCTAGACCCAGGGCACTGCGTTTCTTTAATGGGCATATTTCCACCCCTCTTTTGCTGTCACGCTGCATGCCCTTTCAGCTCTCTTGCTCATCTCTTGTGGTTCACCGGTTTGCTGGGCATGCAGTCTCATCGCCGAGTTTTGCCTCCCCTTCCAGGGCTGGACAACTTGCACAAGATCACATCGCAGGGGCGCTACGAACTGTGGATAGACATGAGAGACGGCCAAGAAACAGCCTTCGCCTATTATGACAAGTTCTCCATTAGCGATGCCCGGAGTCTGTACAAGCTGAGGATAGGGGACTACAATGGGACTGCTGGTAAGAAAACAAATCGACGTGGACATCCCTATCACCGACAGGCCTGCCCTCTCTCCTTCCGCACAAATAAATTAATAAAATAAAACCACATATTTCGTATGCATCCTCCCTGTCCTCTTCCCCATTTACTCCATTCTCTCCTTTCTCAGGCCCAGTTCAAGAAGTGGCAACAGACAAGCAGAAACTGCACCGTAGTTTTGATAGCCATCTGAGTAGGCCAAATTACGTAGCTTTCTCAGTCCCAGGACAGAGTGTGCCCTTTTGTTGATTTGGGTGGGGGGAGGCTTGAAAGGGGAGCAAAAGCGGGGCTGAAGGAGAACAGGATAGGGGGTGCCTTCCGCCTTCCCTACCCCCTGTTCAGACCGATGGCAATAAGAGGGCCGTGGCTTCTTTTCTTGTTTTTGCCCAAATTATTTCCTCTACTATTTTCAGACTATTTGTTCAGAGTATGCCCAGAGTCTGGTCACCTCAACAATGCATTCGTGAGCGTGGAACAGAACGATCCTCTCCCACTCTGTGCCTTCCTTCAGTCTAAATGCCGGGTGTGGGAGAGAGAGCTGAGAGTTTCAGGACACGCTCCTTCTTCTTCCTCCTCCTCCACTGAGAACGATGGCAGCATCGAGAGGGCGCTGACTAACCTGTCCTCTTGCCAGATCTGACTGGCAGCATGGTGCCACCACATGCTCCTAGGAACAAGACCAAGTCATAAAAGGATTATGCCGCTCCAGAGGCTGACGGGGGCTGCAAGAATGCTGCAGACCCGCATGTTAGGAGCATCTGTGGGAGAAAGACTTCAGGGGCTGCTGAACTCCGTGCTGCCCTGTCATTCATTCTCTCTTCACCACAGTGTGATACCAGCCCCATAGCCAGAAATTTTGGGCTGGTGGGGCAGGGGTGCTTGGGCAGGGAAGCAGGAGCAGGGATTAATTAGATTGGGGGGGTAGTGAACGAAAGAGGGAGAGAGAAGGAACTCACAAAGAGAAGGCATGCCTTCTCTCTCTCTCTCTCTTTCCTTCTCCACCCCCCTCCCCATGGCAGTGGGGAGGCTGGGGAAGCAAAGGGAAGCCTCCCTTCTGCTCCGGGTCAGTTTCACTCCCCTCCCATCAGCTGTTAAACCTAAACAGCTGTTGGTGGGGGGAGTGAAACTGACCAGAAGCAGCAGGGTGGCTTCCTTTTCCTTCCCCAGCCCCACATGGAATTCACTGCCACAGGAAGTGGTGGCGGCTACAAGCATGGACGGCTTCAAAAGGGAATTAGATAAGCATATGGAGCAGAGGTCCATCAGTGGCTATTAGCCACAAGGTATAGATAGGGACTCTGGGGCAAGTGATGCTCTGTCATCTTGGTGCTTGGGGGGGTCAACAGTGGGAGGGCTTCTAATGTCCTGGCCCCACTGGTGGACCTCCTGATGGCACCTGGTATTTTTGGCCACTGTGTGACAGAGTGTTGGACTGGATAGGCCTTTGGCCTGATCCAACATTGGCGTCTATTATGTTCTTATGTTCTCACCGCTTGAGGGCAAGGCGTACCAGGGATGGGGAGACTGGGGGGTCTGGTATCCTCCCAGGGTGGGGCAGGGCTCATTGGTGGTGGGGCGCTGCCCCCAAATGCCCCACCATGGCTACGGGCCTGTGTGATACCCATTTGCTGTGCAACCCAGGAGGGCTGAACTTCATCACAAGCTGGTCACATGCAACCATTCACCCAGCAGACCAAAAGCTTGCTGTTTCCCTTTCACATGGGCCACGTGCCACAGCTGAAAAGCAACTCCTAATACCGGCTCTGGGGGTGCACAGACCCAGTACAAGCTCTATGTGCAGGGACTGCACTGCTCATCCTTACTTGCAAGAGTGAAGTGTTGCTCTGTAGCTGAAAAGGGCCACAGCTTCTATTGGGTGGGGGAAAATAAGACTCCCATCCCCGCCCGGCTCGATAAGGGAGGATGATGAAACTGGCAGGGATCCTAGAGTTTGAGAGAGAGAGAGAGAGAACTGTTCCAAAGTATCTATTATTTATTGGTGTACAAAACCATAATGCAAAAATATTCAAGCAAATAGCAATTTCAATATTTATCATATTAGAAGATATAAAAAGCTTAAGAGTGCACTCATCTCTATTTAGGAATACACATTTTGGCTTCCCTGCAAATGACCCACAATGGGGGTAATTTGGCAAGGAGCCCTGAACAGTGGCAGAGTTTGAGAGAGAGAGAGAGAGAACTGTTCCAAAGTATCTATTATTTATTGGCGTACAAAACCATAATGCAAAAATATTCAAGCAAATAGCAATTTCAATATTTATCATATTAGAAGATATAAAAAGCTTAAGAGTGCACTCATCTCTATTTAGGAATACACATTTTGGCTTCCCTGCAAATGACCCACAATAGGGGTAATTTGGCAAGGAGCCCTGAACAGTGGCAGACATTGACATCATATAGGCAAGAAATCCAGAGTAGCTGTCTATTAAAGAATGACAAAACCCAAATCCTTCCCCTCGCTTAGCAGATGAACTCTGCTCAGAGTCAACTCCTGATCTTCTAGGTTAGAAACATCCAACATCCTCCCCATGCCATGATATCTCAATTGTTTTGGTTTTCGGGCTGAATCTAAAAAATGTAAACAGTTCTTTTAGAGCAGAGGACATTGTCAGGCCCGAGAGAGGCATATAACAACAGCTAATCATGCAGAACCTTATGGGAGAGAGAACCACACAGAGAGGCACAAGCTAATTCAGGCCGCTATACAGAAATGCCCAGTCTCACTTATAATTCTGCCACGGTTGCAGGTGGGACAGGAAGGCAGGTCATGTTACTGCCCCAGGGAGCTACCCCTCTAACAGCTCCTAAGGCTGAGCCATATTGAATTTGACAGGAAGTCTGTACACCATGCAGGCCTAGGGCCGTCTCTAGCCTCTCTAGAGATGAGGGTTTACTGTGAAACGCAAGGAGATCTGGAACAGTAGAAGTGATTCACATGCACTTGCATCACTCGGTGGCTTGCTACTGGATGAGCAAAACGTTGCCGCCCAGTTGCGTTGTTTTGAGGCAAATCAGAAAGACCAGGCTGCAGCATTTGAGCCACAATTGTTTCCATGCTCCAGCTGTTGCTGGAAGTTGTTTCAGCAAAACGTGCATGTACGAATTCATATTTTGAGCAGGGAGTCGCCTAAAAGGATGTCTTTCATTGCAGGGGATTCACTCACGTATCACCAGGGGCGTCCGTTTTCTACCAAAGACAGAGACAACGATGTCGCCGTCACAAACTGTGCCATGTCCTACAAAGGGGCCTGGTGGTATAAGAACTGCCACCGGACCAACCTCAATGGCAAATATGGCGAGTCCCGACACAGCCAGGTAAGGACGAGGTTGACCTCGTTAGAATGAAATGAGCACTGAACCGGGTGCTCTTTTGGTCAAATCTCACCTCATCCTCAAACTGACAAGATGGCCTTAGGCAACCCTCTCTGAAGTAGGGAGGGTTGGGGGGGAACATCCGGGGGGGGGGGGGCACAACGTTGGCTGGGTCTAGCCGCGATGGAGGGGGGGGGGGTGGGGGGGGAGCGGGGGGGGGGGGGGGTGCACAACGTTGGCTGGGTCCTTCCGTCACTTCCAAGGGAAACCTAGAGGGGAAGTTAGAAAACTCTAGGAATCACCAGAAACCCTATGGTAAAAACCACAGTTTCCAGCAATTCCTAGAGCAACCCTATGTCACTTCTGGGTGCAGCCACCACTGCCATTAAAAAAAAAAAAATCTCTCCCCATCACTTGTTGTGGCAGTGGGCAGGGAGATATGGGGGCGGGGGACCCCTGACTGGGGAAGAGGCAAGCCTATTCCGGAGGGTTATAATACTGATCTGTCAAGCTGACCTACCATGAGGCCCGTGTTGGGGGACTATTAAGGCAAGTACAGTCTAAATTTTAAAAAGGTAAAGGTTCCCTTGCTCGAAAGCCAGTCGAATCCGACTCTAGGGTTGCAGTGCTCATCTCCGTTTCCAAGCCGAAGAGCCAGCGCTGTCCAAAGACATTTCCGTGGTCATGTGGCCGGCATGACTAAACACCAAGGCGCACAGAACGCTGTTACCTTCCCACCGGAGTGGTACCTATTTATCTACTTGCAGTTTCTTGCTTTCGAACTGCTAGGTTGGCAGGAGCTGGAACTAGAGACGGGAGCTCACTCCGTCATGCGGCACACTCGGGTCTCGAACTGCTGAACTACCGACCTTTCACAGCCTCCAGTTCAGCGTCTTAACCACTTGTTACCTAGTTCCTTATTATATCTTTATTGAATTTTCTGTCTCAGGCACTGAGGTATCTACTTCTATCTGCTAGTGGCCATTTTAAGGATTATTGAGAGTCTTTCTATGAGTTACTAGTGATGAGCTAAGTCCCCTTGGCTTGATTCAGAACTGGGCTCAGTAAATCGTGATGTTTTGTCGAGGAACTGACAAAGGCTTCGTTTTCTTTTCCAAGCTCAGTTCCCAGCCACAGAAGCCCTATGGTACCCCCCCTATAAGGTGACCGGGACTGCCACAAAGTGCCAGTCTGGCCCATGCCCTGCTTGCCAGGCCATGGAAGTGGCTTCTGGTGAAGCTGGATGCTGACTGCCGAGAGGTCTTGGGGGTCCCACCCTGGAGAGCAGTGGTAGGCTTGCTGGAGAAGAACCCAGCGGCTGGCCTCCCCAAGCAGTGGACAGTAGCAGGCATTTATTTATTTATTTATTTATTTATTTATTAAATTTATACCTTGCCCTACCCCCAAAAAAATGGGCTCAGGGTCAATGCTCCCTCTAAGCGGTGGAGTCTTGTGAGCAAAAATTCTATTTTGTGAACTACTGGCATTAAAGTTGTGAGCGAGTAATTTGGCTGCTGCATAACTTAGTTTGCACGGGAGCCCATCCATCCCGGGCTGAGACAAAAACCTGTGAGCCGGAGGCTAAAAAAACTGTGAGCTGGCTCACACTAACTCAGCTTAGAGGGAACACTGCTCAGGGCAGCTCACAACATGAAACCAACAAGCAATAAAAACAGTAAAAAAGTAAATAGCAATAGCAGATCGACCAAACCCCTGCATTATGAAATAATTACCCTAAGACACTCCAGTGTCTGGGTGATATCCAGTAGGACACTGGGAAAAGGTCATAAACAATGTTGTGGACAGGACAGGGGGCCCAGAATGGATTGAACGCCCGCCCCCCTCTGCACCAGACCATAACTAGGTTGAGGTCAG
>NW_015170279.1:1429988-1478494 GCF_001447785.1 Gekko japonicus
CAGCAGGAACTGCGGCACTGTCACCAGGGCAACGATAACACAGCTTCTGCTACAGCAAGACCCAGGTATCCTGTGGGGCTGGAGCCCGGGAGATGTAGCGCCCATCTAAGGATATTTTAACCCCAGCAAACAAGGGCAGAGGGTGGCTTCTCCTTGCTCTTACCCAGGCACCAGGGGAGAGTGCAGGAGCAAGGAAGCAAAGGAGAAGAAACTGGGGGGGGGAGGGGAGACACTAGGCCTGAGTAGAACAAGAGGTCCTGGCTGGAGACAGAATACCCAAAGGGGGGCATGTGCTCCCTTGGGAAGCCGCAATAGGAGGAGGGAGCCCGTGTCCCCCACATGGGGATCACATTCCGAGAGCTCCCAGCTTTTCAGGGGCAGCCAAAGCAGAATTTGAAGTGCTGGAGGGGAAGGGAGGCAGGGAGGGGAGCTCTTCTTCCAGACCACCTGCTGCTTTCACCAAACTGAGAGCCACTTTGGTGTAGTGGTTAAGTGCGCTGACTCTAATCTGGGAGAGCTGGGTTTGGTTCCCCACTCCTCCACTTGCACCTGGCTGGATGACCTTGGGCAAGCCGTAGTTCTGATAAGAGCTGTTCTTGAAAAAAGAGCAGTTTCTGTCAAGAGCTCTCTCAGCCCCACCTACCTCACAGGGTGTCTGTGGTGGGGAGGGGAAGGGAAAGGAGATGGTTAGCTGCTCTGAGACACCTTTGGGTAGTGAAGGGCGGGGTATAAATCCAATCTCTTCTTCTTCTTCTTCGTCAAATGATAAAGGGTGTCTGGTGGAAGAGGAGGAAGAGCGAAAAGAGCTCATTTCCTGCTTGGGTTACTTTGTGAATCAGAGAAGAACTGTAATGTCTGCCTTGGGTTGGAGATGAGGAACATCACTTGCTGGAGTCCCTATTTCAAGCTTAGGGGACACAGACTTTAGCAGAATCACTGGATGAGGTGGTGGATGGAGGAGGTAGAGTTCTGGACTTTGGTTGCACGGAGGTGGTGTCGTGTTTTTGAAAGCTCTCAATAAAATGTTATTTATAAAAAAAACTAGCATATCAAAGGGTCTCTCTGCCAGATCCCACGTATGCTAATTTTCTACATGCCGGGAGCTTTCATGCGGGGAAATATTCGGACAGTGGTACTAGCCAGACTCCTCCCATCTCATTCAGCCCTGGTTTATACATGAAGCAAAATGTAGTTTTCAGAGGTGGCAGAAAGGACTGTGCTTCCTCGAGACAGAAAGAGGAGGGCCCTATTTTTAGTGCTATCCACATTTTTTTCAAACTTCATTTTTTATTTTAATTAGAACGAAAAAGAAAGAAAGGACTTACAACGAACACAACGGTATCATCACATTTTTTAAAAAAACAACTACACTACTCACATTTTTATCCCAGTCTGCTTCTAAAGAGCTCAGAGCAGGTTGGCTAGGAATCTGCTGGGATTGCAACTGATGTCAGGGCGACAGAGATCAGTTCGCCTGGAGAAAATGGCTGCTTTGAAAGGTGGACTCTATGGCATGATACCCCATTGAAGTCCCCCCCCTCCCCACACCTTCCCCTCCTCAGGCTCCACCCCCTAGAATCTTCAGGTATTTCCCATCCCAACCCAGAGCTGGCAGCCCAGCACATATGGTTCTTCTCCCTTCCATTTTATCATCACAACAACCCTGTGAGGTAGGTTAGGCTGAAAGAAAGTGACAGGCCCACAGCCACTAAGTGAACCTCAAGACTGAGTGGGGATGTGAACTCAGGACTTCCCAGTTGTTGTCTAGGGCTTTAATTACTGCACCACACTAGAAAACCAGCAGAGAAGGGTCTTTTTTTATATAGGGGAGCAGTACTTACCTGCAGCTTAAGGATCATCTTTCCACTTCAGGATTCTATCTAGATGGGTAGCCATGGCCCCGATCACACACAGAGTTTGCCGCGGGAGAGCCACAAATGCCAGGCAGATTATATGGGTGTGATCACACCGCCACATCTGGCAAGCGTGGCACACCCGTGGCCAACCGGTATCGTCTGGCCGAAGATGCGGACTTTAAAAGTACCTGGGAAACTCCAGTATTAAACGGTTGCAACTGGCTGCAGACAGAAGCTCTCCATCTGATCGTCCCGGCGCGCTCCTCTCGAGTCCCTGCTTCCTGGTTGGAGCGCGCTGGAAACAACCGCCCAAGGAAACAACACTGTTGCATCTGATCACGTTGGGGGCGCATCAAATTGCAACAGTGCTAATAGCCACACCTCCCCCGCCCCTGCGTTATCCAGCCCGTGTGACCGGGACCAATGCTCCCTCTAAGCTGTGGAGTCTTGTGAGCAAAAACTCTACTTTGTGAGCTACTGGCATTAAAGTTGTGAGCGAGTGATTTGGCTACTGCAGAAATGAGTTTGCTCCTTCTTGAGCTAAGACAAAAATGTGTGAGCTGGAGGCTAAAAAGCTGTGAGCTAGCTCACCCTAACTCAGCTTAGAGGGAACACTGACCGGGACTCATGTTAGTCTGTCTGTAGCAGCAGAAAAGAGCAAGAGTCCAGTAGCACCTTAAAGACTAACAGAATATGTGGCAGGGTGTATGAGCTTTCCTGAGTTCACTTCTTCATTCTTCTTAGATCAGGCCTAATATTTCAGAAGTGTTTTGAACACTCTAAACCTCTAAGGATTGTTATATGAATAGAACATCACTCCTCCACAAAGAATATCCTGCTTTGCTTTAGGCCTAAAATATCCCAGTACGCGGTGTTGTGACACTTTTACTTCTTCTCTCACACTTTTTATTTTTAACTTACCCAAATGAATCCTACCATACCTGATGTCTCTGAGAAATCAACAGAAATACGTTTTGGGTTTTATCAGCCCGATTTATAAAGCCTCTGTTTGGTCCACAGGGCATTAACTGGTTCCACTGGAAAGGCCACGAGTTCTCCATACCGTTTGTGGAAATGAAGATGCGTCCCTACAACCACCGCAACACCTTGGGCAGGAAACGGCGGTCCCTGCAGCCATAAAGTGGCTGGAATCCCTCTGGACAAGCAGTCTTTTTTCTGTCTTTTATTTGTATTTTATAATCTTTAAAAAGAGAGAGAGAGAGGAATGAACAAAAGTAACCCCTGGGGTAGGCAGCCCACTCCACGCTGAGGGGGGCCGTGATGCCCCTGAGGGCTGGCTCACTTTGGTCAGAGTCCGACCTCGATGCTTTGCTATCATCCCCAGTGACTTATTGAGTTCCTGCCCAGCCCAGCCTTCTGTACTGCCAGAAAGACGGAGTTCTGTTTTGCTGCTCCCTGTTAAACCTACTGGCTTCATTTAAGGTTTTCTTCTTCGCCCCCATTTCTGTTGTAAGGCGCTGCCTTTCACATCCAGCCTGCTCTTCCAGAGGTTGCCAAGACCGAAAGAGGCTCCCGGAACCACTGTTGCTTGCGCTGCTTCTTCAAGAAACAAGCAGGGCTCTCACAAAGATGCCTGGAGGGTCAGCGCACGCCCATTAGCCAGGGAAGAGATTCCAAAGTCCAGGATACGGACTCAGGCCTCTTTCAGGAAACCCCCTCACATGTGACGAGTGGGGACCTGACATCCTCCCCAGCAAAAAAACAAAAACAAGGGCTGTCACCCCATAAAAAAAAAATTAGTAACCTCCACAGGTAGTGTTGCTAACCTCCAGGTACTGGCTGGAGATCTCATGGGATTAGAACCGATCCTGAGGTGACGGAGATCAGTTCACCTGGAGAAAATGGCCACTTTAGAAGGTGGACTCTATGGCACTGTACCCCATTGAAGTCCCTCCTCTCCCCAGACTCCAACCCCCCCCCCCCAAAAAAAGAAATCTGCAGGAATTTCCCAACCAAGACCTGGCAACTCCACCCACAGATCATCTTCAGCGAAGCAAAATGCAAATTGCAGCTAACTACTCTCACATATCCACACATATATGAGTAGGAACATTCTCTCACGTGAGGCTCTGCCTATAGTCCAAAGAGGTACAGCCCATACCCAAGTTTGGCAACTTCGACGAATTCTAGAACCCCTGCATAAGACACTGCACATGTTGAAATAATTGCACACAGAAAGGGAGCAGGCACGAGCGAGCTGGCCACACACCCCACTGGACGTGATCTGAGGAGTCTAGGCATGCAGGAGGAGTCTAGGCATGCAGGAGGTCAACATGCATAGGCTCCCCATGAACAGGGGCTTTCAAAGTCCTTTTCAGACGTTATAGTCTTGTGATAGATTATTGAACAGAGGCCATGTTGTGTGAAGAGGGGCAATGCATGTATTTTTCATTCGTGTACAGTTCTGGTACATGTGAACTGACCGCTGGATTTTTCAGAATCTGCATTCACAAGCTCATGATAAATACGCCCCCTTTTCATACAACATGACGGCCACATATGTTGGGAAGATTGTGTCACTCCTCATATGACTCTTTGGTAAGCTTCTGGTATGCCCTATTGCAACATCTGGAAAGGCTTTAAAAACAGTGTTCTCAGTCACAGAGAGAGAGAGAGAGAGAGAGAGAGCCTATGGATGTACTCCTCCTATGCACATACACTCTGTGCTTTTGAGCCAGAGATTATATGTGGACATGGGATGTGAGGTCAACACACTCATACCCACTCCCCGTCAGTGCGCATTGATTTCAGCACACATTATGTCATGTGCAGAGGGCTTAGGTCCCCCTTAGGTGGCTGCTGCAAAGCCACCTAACTGAACACACTCCTATTTGGAGCAATTGGGATGATTGTGTCTGTATCTATGACAAGTTTACTAGCCCAGGAAATTAATATTAACTAGAATTCTATCTGTGAAAGGTCACTCTCTTGCGGGCTGAAAGCCCTGTGTGAATAAGAGCTTCTCTGAACTAACTCTTCCAAAAAGCGCTTGCCAATAAGCTGTGTCTGTGCCATTCCAGCAGGTCACACACACACACACACACACACACACACACACCCTGGAGGGCACATCTCCGAGAAAACGCTCTGCAAATGACTTCATATTGTCCCCCTCTACCCACAAGCAAACAATTTGTTACAATCCGCTAAGTGTTTTGCCCTGAAGGACGAGATTTCAAAGTGGACCACCACCAATTAGGAAGAGAAAGTTCCAACAGAATTTAAGTAGAATGCGTAAATGCGTGTAGCGTTTAGCACCCTAAGGATTCCTTTAAAATAAAATTTTTGCAAAAGCTGTTCCTACAGAATAAAGACCCCCTAAAATGAGCTGTGACGGGACTGAAAGGCAGAGCTGGAATCTTTCCCCACCTTCCCCGATTCAGCAATGAGTTTCCTTCACTGTTTAACAATAGCATTAACAGTAATGATGACTAATGCTGGCCATTAAAAAGCCACACACATACACAGAGATTTTTTTTTTTAAGGGGGAAATTTAAGATTCGAGTTTAGAACAGTACAAAATCACCACCTTGTGGAGAAATCCAGAAAACGCAGTGGATGGAGTCAAGGTAGGCAATATCTTCCTTCTCTTATCAACCACGGCCAGACCATCACCAGCCAAGAGACACCCTTTGGCCACTGAAATCAAGGTGTCGCTCCGCCCAGGATGACATAAGGAGTGTCTCACTATGGGACCCATCCTGCTTAGTCCACAGGGGTCTTCTAAAGTACTCTGCAGCTCTTAATAGGAAGACTGTTCCCTCTTGAGAGGTAAGGGGGCAAATTTCCACAATCCCCGGGAATTTTGAAATGCTCCTCGCCTGGCCAGAATGGAAATAAGAATGAATCTATTGCCCTGTAGAGACCGGATGTAAAAGGAGGCATCCTGCTCTCACAGGTATGTGTTCACCAGTCAGAATGGGTCACTTCAAGGGAAGCACGGGGGGGCCAACCCCATCTGCCCTCCCTACTGCGAAGCTGGGTAGGCACTTTGAGTGGGAATACAGAGGGTGGAAGGGAATGTTTAACTTTCCCCCTGCCTACTAGGTCTGTCCTGCCAACTGCTCCCCCCAGCTGCCTTTTTAAATTAAGACTCCAAAATCAGCCCTGACCTGGATAGCCCAGGCAAGCTTGGTCTCAGAAGCTAAGCTGGGCCGACCCCAGGGCTATTTTTGGGCAGGAACGCACAGGAACGGAGTTCCGGCTGGCTCCCAAGTTGGCCACGCCCAGCAGGAACTCATTAGCATAATAGGCCACACCCAACAGCAGAAACTCATTCGGATTGGCTACAATTAGGGGTGTGTGGCCTAACATGCAAAAAGTTTGTTTTGACAACAAACAAGGTAAAGAGAATAAGAAGCAAAAGGTAGGTGTGGCTGGATGACCACACTTCTGGTAACATGGGGGTGTGGCCTAATATGCGAATGAGCTGTGCTGTCAGGGTGTGGCCTAATATGCTAATGAGTTCCTGCTGGGCTTTTTCTACAAAAAGAGCCCTGGCCGACCCCTGGCAAGTACTTGGAAGGGACACCTCCAAGGAATACCAGGGCCAGGACGCAGAGGCAGGCAACCAAGCCACCTCTCTGAAAACGTCCTAGCCCCACTAGGGGTCGCCAGAGGTCACTATGACTTCCAGGTTCGCAAGCACACACACAAATACACACAAAAAAAGACTCCATAATCAGAAGCAAGCAGTGAAGGGGAAACAGCCAAGGGGGGACATGCTGGAGAGAATCTGCAGAACGAGTTAAGCATCTCCTTCCCCCCCCCCCCTCGGCCTTTCTACCCTACCAGGGCCCGTCTCCACAGTCCCATTATCGTGGAAACTGCAGGTTGGAAACAGTTGTACAGCTGAGATAACATCTCGCTTTGTCTACAGATGGTGAAACGGGTGTAGAACAACAGGCATGGAAGGGGGGGGGGGGGAGGAAGTGCCCAAACTATAAACTAGGGAAAATATGAAAGGTACTTGAAAATATTTTTTTTAAAATGTAAAAACTTCCCAAAAATCAATATCAAGAAGTCAATATACAATGTTCTCATGAAATCGTGTACCCCCCCCCCAAAAAAAAACCCCATTGATTTCGAGTTCAATTATAATCATGAACGCACTCGTGGGCTCACGCTATTTCATGAATAACAAATTCAGCTCTTTTCTCCTCTGTCAGTAGGACTCTAGCAACACCACCTATTGCAGTTTGGAGTTCTAGGGGTGAAATCGACCACATGTTTTTAAAATTATGTGGAGTTCTGTGACTAATGTCAAAAATAGGCACTAGAACAGCATTGAGCCAAGAAGATGAGAACCGAATTTGTCATTTACAAAAGGACGTTGCGCAGCATTTTCAAGTAGCTCTCTTTCCTTTCCTGTCGATGAGTATAAGCCAAGAGTCATACAAGTAGCCCAAACACTCCTGGATCTGTAATGGCGTTCTCCTTCTGTTCATTCCCACTGTGGTGACCAGCAACTGCAAACTGATTGTTACCTCAAGCATTACTCTGAGTCCAGCAAGGAGTACCTGAAAGACAATAGCAGAGGCTGCCACTTGGATTTGCGAGTATTTGCTGCCATTAGGGTATAGGCATTTGTCCATCAGGTGAACAGCTGAATCCATTAGGAAACACCAGCAGCAAGGTATCTTGTTCGTATAAAGTCCTTACAAATTCACACATCCCCGTAAGCACACGTACCAGTGACGGTTACTTCATTTATACCAACCACCTGCCCACAACGAAGACTGGAGAGTGTTCACAAACAGAGCTCCGTAATGCCCTAAAGGCTAATGGCCAAGATCCGGAAAAGCCCGTGTGTATGTACAAACTACTTCTGAATAGGGAGCAGGAGATCAGAGACATGAAATGCCACTCCAGAAGGAGTCCTTCTGTTGGAAGGGGGAGGCAGAAAAGAACCTGGGTATGCATGGTAGATTGCACATGGGCCTTTGAATCTGGGCCCAGGATCTTCCATGTGGTGCATCAGCTAGGCTCTTGTCTAAGAATGCTAATGGCACAATGAATGTGTTGGCCTTCCAGTTGTTATAGTGGTAGAAAGGGCTGTCCGACCGGAGCTGATTTATGGCAATCCCATAGGGTTTTCAGGGCAAGAGATGTTTAGAGGTGATTTGCCGTTTCCTGCCTCTGGGCAAACACCCTAAACTTCCTTGGTAGTCTCTCATCCTAAGCAGGGCTGACCCTGCTTAGTGTACAAGATCAAATGAGACTGGACTAGCCTGGGCCATCCAGGTCAGAACAAAGATGCCACGTGGCTCTTAAAATAATGCGGCTACCTATCTAGAATTTGTCCCAACTAAATGCAGCCAATACATTAACCTGCTAATGAAAATGTATCCCCTAAACACAAGGGAGTACCTCATGTCAAAACCTTCCAGATTGCCCTTTAAGCCCTTCCCCCCATCCTGTATATGCTCCAATCAGTGCAGTTGACAAGCAAGCAAGATGGAGTTTAACACATTCTTAACTCGTGCTTATGTGTAAAGCGAAATATATCTAATCAGCTGCACGGCCATGACAAGAGAGCTCCGTTTGGACAGAAAGGCTTCGGGGGTCTTTTTCACAACAGCAGCACCCAGTGGCAGGCTAACCCTTCTTTTGAAACAAGGGGGCACTTCCAAAGGGGTTTTCGAGTTCGCAATAAGTTGCATGGAGCAGCTGTTGCGCTGCCCCCAAGGCACGGATCAAAGGGTTTGTGTCGCTTGCTGACTACTCAGACAGGGAGTGGCCATTAGTCTGGATTAACAAATCCAAAGGGAGACGTGATTTTGTGATGGTGGCCACCACGTTGGCCCACTATAAGAATGCTTTTTTCTGTTCCACATCTCTCAACTCCCTGAAAGGTCAGAAGGGGGGCCCAGATTGTTAAAACAGAAGACTCCCTTTCCAAGCAGAAGGGATAGCTCTGTGAGAACAAAAAAAAAACACTGTGATGCTGGAGCTTACCGGGAATGCTCAGAACAGCGTGTGCATGCGCGCACTCTCTCTCACACACACACACAGCTGCCTTATACTGAGCCCTACCACTGATCTATTCAGGTCAGTGTTGTCCGCTCTGGCTGGCAGTGGCTCCCCGGGGTCTCAAGTCGGTGGTCTTCCACATCACCGACTACCTGATTCTTTTATCTGGAGATGCCAGGGACTGAACCTGGGACCTTCTGCATGCATTGCAGAAGCTCTCCCACTGAGCCACAGCCCCGCCCCACACACATCCATCCTCCTTCCTGTTTCTTATGTCCCTGCCTGGGGCACTTCCCCCTTCTCTGTCTTGTCCAGGGATGTGACCAGGTGCTCTGTTGACTATTCTCATTAATACTTCGATCCACAGTGCCTGTGGCACTCCAGAAATACTGCCTAGAGGCTGGTTGAACGCTACATTAGTTCAGGAATTGCCGCGTCGACAAGGAAAGACGGGGTGGGATGGGCTGAAGCAGAGAGAGAGAAAGTGAGAGACGGATGCTGCTGAGAAGATAAAACTGCATACAATGTCCAACCTTTTGGCTGGTGTCACTGTTTTCTTTTCTTTTTTCACGAGAATGTCTTCAAAAACGATTTTTTTAAAATGTGGCCATCTCCCCCATGCATTATTCTGGAACTGTGCTGATTATTTAATAGAAGAAATTAATGAAGCGATAAGCTCCCCCTCAGAGAGACTCTGATGAACTAAACCTTACCAAGTCAAAACCGAATGAAGGGAGACAGGGGGCAGGAAAGCGGCCGCCCTCCCAATGATCCCGTAATGGAACCGTAGCTCAGAGAAATGGGATATACGCTTGTTAACCATTGTTAACTAGTATTTTTAGTCCTGATTGCTCTTAGCCTCTGTATAGTTCCTTTTTTAATGCATTTTCTATACGTTAATAAAAGATTCCAAAGGAGACCATCAAGTGTGTCAGGGCCAATATGTTTTGTTTGTTATGTTGTGTTTGTATCCTGGAGAACAATGACTGTCGTACACCTCTGGGTGAGGCCACAGAGGGGAGGGAAAGACAAAGACACACCTGATTTGCTTCTTGCCTTGTTTCTGCTCAAAGTTTTCAGCAGAAGTTCTTTGGAGAATCCTTCCCCAGACTATCATTATGTACATTTTGCCCTCTTACACAAGCTCCTTAACCATTCGCCAAATTTGCGGTTGACTGCCGAGCCCAAAAACAATGCAGTAATACACTGCGGTAGCCATGACAAATCACTCATCAAATCTGAGGTGTCGCTGTGACTGTGTGGGACCGACACACAATGAAACTCTGTAACCAGCAGGAACCTGAATATGGACTAGCTGTGTGCTCCTAGGTAAAGGTAAAGGTTCCCTTCCTTGAAAGCCAGTCGAATCCGACTCTAGGGTTGCGGTGCTCATCTCCGTTTCAAAGCCGAAGAGCCAGCGCTGTCTGAAGACATTTCCTTGGTCATGTGGCCGGCATGACTAAACACCAAGGTGCACGGAGCGCTGTTACCTTCCCACCGAAGTGGTACCTATTTATCTACTTGCAATTTCTTGCTTTCGAACTGCTAGGTTGGCAGGAGCTGGAACTAGAGACGGGAGCTCACTCTGTCATGCGGCACACTTGGGTCTCGAACTGCTGAACTACCGACCTTCCACAGCCTGCAGTTCAGCGTCTTAATCACTTGAGCCACCGCAGCTCCTTGTGCGCTCCTACGTCCAGGTAAAAGCAACTTGCGAGCTCCCTTTTTTCTTCTCCTTAGCAGTCTGAGAATGTGTTCTGCATAGGGTGTTGTTGTTGTTTTTTGCTTTGAGAGAGCAAATGGGCACCTTCCCCCACCCCCCAGGCATGGTTTCCACACCTCTAAATACTTTCCAGCGTGAGGGTGAAGAACGGATGCCATCTAAAATAAAACTGAAGCTGCATTGAGAGGATTCTGCTCATTGGTAGAGCATTAAAGGGGAATCCTGGGGAGTTTTTTTCCAAAATTCAGTTAATCTGTTGTTTCCTGGAGGAGAAGGGAACTGCCCCCTTTTAGTGTCCCTGATGGTCACCTATAGTCTGATCAAATGAAGCAAGGCATTTCAAGGGCAGTTTTTAATTATTTTTTTAAAAATTGGTAAAATACCTCACGGACTTTTTTGCAGATCACCTCATGACGTATTCTCTGGCTGGCAGCACCTCTCCGGGGTCTCAGCTGGAGGTCTTTCACACCAACGAGTACCTGATCATTTAACTGGAGATGCCAAAGATTGAATATTAGACACTCTTTTTGGGCAATGCAGGTGTTCTACCACTGAGCCACATCCCCTCACCTAATCAGGAGAGCTCAGATGGGTGACTAAGAGCAGATACCACAGTGGCATCATCGGGGCTTTTTTTGTAGAAAAAGCCCAGCAGGAACTCATTAGCATAATAGGCCACACCCACCAGCACAAATTTATTAGCATATTAGGCCACACCCCCATGCCTTCCCTTGGCTTGCCTGGGCGCCCCGTGGCTGCAGGGAGCCCGGGCAAGTCAGACCTTGGACAGGCTGGGGAAGGCATGGGGATCCTTCCAGGCCCCCCCTGGCCAGCCCGCTTCAGAGTCGCTGGGGGGGGGTCACTCTCCAGGGCTTCCCTCTGTAGCCACGCACTCAGAGGTTTTGGCTGTAGTGGACGTGGCCAGCTCTGAAGCCAGCTGGAACTCCGTTCCTGTGTGTTCCTGCCCAAAAATAGCCCTGGGCATCATTAATGTTAGTGACTGGCCAGTCCCCGAGCATTCAGAACAAGGAACTAGCTTGCATTCTGCCTGTTCTGTTTCTCATCTTCCTCTTCACCATTCCCCAGAAGCAAGTTCCCTGGAAATGCCTTTTGTGCCTTTTTGTAAATAGATAGCACTCAGGAGAAACCCTGTAACTTGTGGGGCTGGCCTCCCGACTGCCTTTTGAAAGTATGCTTACCAAACCACATGTATAGGTAAAGGTAAAGGTTTCCCTTGCTCAAAAGCCAGTCGAATCCGACTCTAGGGTTGTAGTGCTCATCTCCATTTCCAAGCCGAAGAGCCAGCGCTGTCCGAAGACATTTCCGTGATCATGTGGCAAACATGACTAAACGCCAAGGTGCACGCAACGCTGTTACCTTCCCACCGAAGTGGTACCTAATTATCTACTTGCAATTTCTTGCTTTCGAACTGCTAGGCTGGCAGGAGCTGGAACCAGAGACGGGAGCTCACTCGGTCATGCGGCACTCAGGTCTCAAACTGCTAAACTACCGACCTTCCAACCTGCAGTTCAGCACCTTAACCACTTGAGCCACCACAGCTCCAACCACACGTATACATGCACACAATTCAGGTGAAATCTTTGGACTTGGAGGCACAGGTGAAGTTTGCACACAGGTGGGGATGCCAACCTCCAGGTGGGGCCCCGAGTTCTACCAGGATAACAAATGATTTCCAGACTTCTGGAAGGAAAAGGCAGCTTCCAGCTGGCATCACACTCCCACTGAGTTCCCTCCTCTCCCCGAACACCAGACTTCCCAAGCACCTCCCCCTCCCAAACTCTCCAGGAATTTCCCAAGCCGGAGTTACCAGTCCTATACACAGGCCACCTCTGTCCAGCCTTCTCCACAAACACCACTTAGTTTCCAATCAATCTCTGTTTGCTTCTCACCTTCCTGTCAAATGCTCCTAATTTCACCTGTTTTCCTCCACCCCCGCTGTTCATTTGGAGAGCATTGATTTTCGTTCTAGAGGGTGTGCTCATACACTTCTGGCTCAAGAGCCCTCCAGTTTATGCCAGATGGGGAAATTCCAGTTTCTGTTTGTACGGCCTAAATTGTCCAAACGCCTTTCAAGACCACAGCCCCGGGCTAATTACGAGACACTGCCCTATTCTTGGTTGGATGCCTTCAAAGAAAAAGAAAAGGTGGTTCCCCCCCCCCCCCAATAGTACCCTTTCTGAGCTGGAATGCGAAGATAGCAGGAGGAGTGAAGAATACCGAAAAAAAAATACACTTCAAGTTTCTCTCAGAGCTGTTCTCTCAAGGGCAGTTGTCTCAGAGCTCTCTCAGCCCCACCTGCCTCATAGGGTGTCTGTTGTGGGGAGGGGAAGGGAAAGGAGATTGTAAGCCACTCTGAGACTCCAAGTGAAGGGTGGGGTATAAAGTCAATCTCCTCCTCCTCCTCCTCTTCTTCCTCTTCTCCTCCTCCTCCTTCTCCTCTTGAAGGGAGCTGTTGAGTCACAACTGTCTCCACAGCAAGCCATCCAAACCATCTCCTCCTTTCACTCATACTGTGAGGGTTGGCACCAGGCAGGTTCCTCCGCTGACTGGATCATCCCCTTTCAAATTCCAGAGTCCAGGGCCAGCAGTTTAACGGAGCAAAACATCAACTGCTATACGTTGAAATCTGTCTCCCCCCCCCCTTTGCCCAGGGAACAGAGGTCACATACTGGTGTTTTATTTCCTAACCGTTTTAAGTCTATATTAGTCATACAGAAGCTTTTAGGAAAACTTAAAGGACACAAAGGGATGTGGGGATCCAGAATACCTCACTATAAGTTGGGGTTGCCAACGTCCAGCTAGTGGCTAGAGATCTCCCAGAATTATAACTGTTTTCCAGATGACAGAGATCAGTTCCTCTGGATAAAATGGGCGCTTTGGAGGTTGATCTCTGCGGCATAACACCCTGGTGAAGTCCCTTCCCTCCCCAACCCCCACATTCCCCACAGGCTCCACCCTCCCCCCAAAAATATTTCCCAACCCATAGCTGGCAACCCTGCCAGAAGTACAACTGCAGCTTGATTTCTTTATTTTATTAAGATAGTTATGCTCTGGTTTTTGCCCACAGTGGCCACCAAGACTCTTCTCCCCTTCTCCGTTTTAACTCTGCAACATCAACGATGTGGGGTAAGATAGGCTGAGAGAAAATGATTGGCCAGCAGCACCCAGGGAGCTTCCGTGGCAGACTGGGAATTCAAACCTGGGTCTCCGGACCTTGGTCTTGCCGCCCCAACTCCTCCACTGCTCTACAAAAGGCTGCTGCTGCAGTGAATGAATGACGGGGCATCCTGGCCGTCATCAAAAGAAACCCCTCAGGTATACAATTTAAAAGGGGGAAAACACTTTTCATGGTGCATGCACTATTTGTGATGCAAATCCATGTCCACATCTTTTGTACAATCTATGGCTGCCAGCTCTGGGTTGATAAAATCCTAGACATTTTAGGGGTGGAGTTGCAGAGGGTGAGGTTTGGAGAGGAGAAAGACATCAGTGGGACATAATGCAATCCTCCAAAACATCCATGTTCTCAGGGCTATTTTTGGGCAGGAACGCACAGGAACGGAGTTCCGGTTGGTTCCCAAGTTGGCCACGCCCAGCAGGAACTCATTAGCATAATAGGCCACACCCAACAGCAGAAACTCATCAGGATTGGCTACATTAGGGGTGTGTGGCCTAATGCAAAGGAGTTCCTGCTACAAAAAAAGGCCCTGGGTTTTGACAACAAACAAGGTAAAAAGAATAACAAGCAAAAGGTGGGTGTGGCTGGATAACCACACTTCTAGTAACATGGGGGTGTGGCCTAATGTGCTAATGAGCTGTGCTGTCAGGGGTGTGGCCCAATATGCTAGTGAGTTTCTGGTGTTGGGTGTGGCCTATTACGCTAATGAGTTCCTGCTGGGCTTTTTCTACAAAAAGAGCCCTGCATGTTCTCAAGGGAAACTGATCTGTGAAAAGGACTTGTAATTCTGCGAGATCTCCAGGCCCCACCTAGAAGTTAAATGCAAGGGAAAAAAGATACTAATATCCAAGCAATCTCTTCAAGTAACAGTGCCAAAGTCTAATACATATATGTTCCGTCCATAATCGTTCCCATTCTCATCCGATATATCTTTAAAGGATTAAAGTGCCTGTGTAGAAAACTGTTGTTGATTTGTCGTTTTCAAAATATAAAGTCATGTCTTTCAAAACACTTCGTTGTTTTCAAAACATAGAAGACTTTCGAACAATACCGTCTTGAAGTGTGCACCTGGAGACTGCAGAAAGGACACCGCCGTTCCGTCTCTGGCGGAGCCTTGACAGCCTTTACACATCTGTTTCCCAAAAGCTTTTTCAAAGAGGGGATCGAGGACGATGTCCACACATGCAGTACTGCCACTTCAATATGAATACCTCACGTTCTCACGAGCACCATCTACAACTCCTTGCAGAGCACTCCTCGTCCCTTGTCAGTTGGTGCTTCTGCTGATAGCTCACACCCGCTAACCATGTCAAATGCAGTGCAGTGAATTTGTGGCTAATAGTTTTAGGTTAGCCTCTCCGTGTAATCAGGAGGAAATGTTACCGAATTGCTGATTGCCATCATGGTAGTATAAGAAAACTATGCCCCTGCTCAGATAACCAAGAAGGAACATAGGAAGATCACATATATCCAGGATCACAGCGGCAGGCCCTGCCTCAAACACTGTGTGTTCAACTGAGGGACAGAACACAACCAGCCATGTGGTGGTGGTGGTGGAAAGGCCAACAAGTCACAGCTGATCAATGGCAATCCTGTGAGGTTTTCAAGGTAAGAGACATTCAGACATGGTTTAGCCACTGCCTGCTTCTGCATAGCCACCCTGGACTCCCACGGTGGCCTCCCGTCCAAACACTAACCAGGGCTGACCCTGGTTAGCTTCCAAGATCTGACAAAATCAGGCTAGCCTGGGCTATCCATATCAGAACATCAGCCATGTCCCCACCCATGATTTATATTTATGCTGGAAGAAAGGTTGTTCGTTTTTAAGTGCCAATGAACTCATGTTTATTTTACTGCTGTAGACATGATTATTCACCTGGATCATTCGTATACCTTGCTAGATGTCTGAACATGTCTTTCTCTGATAGACCACTTGGGGGAGCACTACTCTAGGTTCAGAAGGTCACTTCTATTGTACGCTTCTGCAGGAAGACAACCCATTTAAAAAGCCATCTTCTATCCAAGGTTCTGTGTTTGTATAAGAATTAGCACAGCATGCATGAGCTGAATTTGCTAGCAGAGTGGCTCCTACTAGAAGAACAACAAAAAAAGTTTCCTGGGCACCAACCAGCAAGATCCCAAAAGTATTTGGGCAGGGATGCCAACCTCCAGGTCCCCTGGAATTACAACTCATCTCCAGACTACAGAGATCATTTCCCCTGGAGAAGACAGATGCTTTGGAGGGTGGACTCTGTGGCATTGTACCCCACTGAGGTCCCTGTCCTCCCCAGGCTCCACCCCCAAAACCCCAGGAGTCTCCTAACCTGGATATGGCAACCCTACCCCCTATCCCCTGCCAGTGGACAGGAAGGAAACACTCTTATTCCAGAGCAAATCTCCTCTATTGTTTACTATCATAAATATAACTAATCTAACTTCATAATTCAGTACAAGAATACAATATGTTTGACCCTTCAAAACTGTTGGAAATTGTCTTGATTCTGATTCTTTGCTCTTTGTTGATTGTGTTGCCAGTCTGCTTGTTTCTTTTATATATATATAGTTTATTTATCATTTTCCCTTATATAAAGCAAACATAACATAATCATTTACATATTTTGGAGTTTACATTACACATTTTCCCCCATCCATCTATCTAACTTTTGCCATCTTTTTTGGAATATACTTTCTTTCTTCCCTGCTAGTATCATGTTTAGTTTGTCCATTTCTTTTATTTCCATAATTTTCATTGTTAATTCTTCTCTACTTGGAATTTTATCTGATTTCCAAGATTTAGCTACAAGTATTCTGGATACCGTGAGGACATATAATATCAAACATTTGTCATTATGTTTAATCCCATCCGGTAACATATTAAGTAAATATACTTCTGGTTCTAACTTCAAATCTATTTCAGTTATCTCTAATATTATCTGTTTTATCATTTTCCAAAACTTGCAAACCTTCTCGCATCCCCACCATATATGATAGTATGACCCAACATTTTTATTACATCTCCAGCAATTCCCTGAGACATTTTTATAACATTTAGCAATCTTATCTGGAGTCCAATGCCACCTATAACACATTTTTAAAATGTTTTCTTTATACGATGTGGCTCTTAATAATTTTGTTGACTTCCACATTTTTAACCATTTTTCTACGTCTGCTTGTTTCTTGATTGCTTTATGTCATATTTACCTTCCTTTTTATAGATACAATGTTATAATTCCATAAATTTAATGGGAAATTTTCAGCACAAGGAAACAGAGAATGGCATGAAAATAACAATTCTTGGACTCAGTAAAGACTAGGCAGAGGAGAGAATAAATGGGTTTCTTTCAAGCCAAAACTGGTTGGTCAGTAGCATCCCATTTCACCAATCATTGCAGTGTTTGGGGAGACTTTCCAGATCTTCATAAACATTGCGAGTCCCAACAGCTTGCTGTTCTATTCTTTACTCTACAGCAGTGCTTAGCTTTCTACCACCAATGGGGCAAACACTTCATTAATATCTGCTGGGATACAGGCACTGGGGGGAGGGACAGGATAAAAACACAGGCTTCATCCCCACTGCAAAAGGCAGCACATCTGCAGGGCTAGGGAAGAGTTTTGCTTGCACTTTGCTAGAAGGCAGGCCACAGAAGGAGAGGGAATATCCACACTATGGCCCATTATGCATTCACATCTTACTGAGGATTTTCAGAGCAGTAAGCCTTTAATCTTGACTTCAGATTCTGTGCCTGCCTTTCGCACCATTCTTTCCCCCCTGGTGTATTCATTCTCCCGCTATAATTTTAAAACACTTTTCTAAATCAGGGTGGAACGTCACTTGTGACATGTGGGGGGGTGGAGTTCAAAAATTGTGCAATTGCCCTATTGCAGCTGCGCAGTAGCGTCGACAAAGCACCTTCTATTTAAATCCTCGTGGTTCAGGTTTTGTGCATGCATTTTAGCGTCAGTTCCTTGAATGAAAGGAACTAGAAAGAAACACGGGCAAAGGGGGGGGGAGACACCACTGCTGGAACTGATCAGACTTTTTCTGAAACTGACAAGCAGCTGTGAAGACCATTTCTCATATTGCAAAGCACTAAAGGATTCTCCGCTGTGTTATTGGCCACTGTGAAAAATGGGAAAGAGACACACGATCTCATAACACGAGGGAACACGTCGAGTGTACAGAATGCATGGTAGAACCCACTGACACTGGCATTGCAAGCTGTGATCATTGGCAACATGTGTGCGCACCTGTGCAAAGTCGGATGCAACTCCACCACACTTTGCACAGGGCTGCAATTTGTATGGGGGAGGAGTCCAATGGCAGAAGCTCTGGTGAGTTTTTTAGTCTTGTGCTGCTAAATTGAAAAAAAATGGTTAGGGTTAGGGCTAAATTGGAAAAAAATGGTTAGGGTTAGGGTTAATCCTATTTTCACCGATGCCCTAAAGCAGCTGAATAGTAATGCCAATTTCTCTTTGGGATTCTCTAATTCGATCCTGCACACTAGGTGTGATCTTGGCAGTTTTCTAAATGCCTGTCCTGTGCAGATTGCACCCTTCCTCCAAATGGATCAATCCCAAGCAATTCTTGACTTCAGCGGTTCATGGAAGGTCCATGTCTGCTAATGCTAATTTATGCCTCCCTGACCCTGTTTGGATAGTGAGAAGTTTGATTGCCCATAAAACAGAGACTTGTTCTCCTATTTGTCTTAAATTTTGCAGGAAGGATCCCTTGGGTGAGGATCACAGTTCCTGAGCCTTTCATTGCAATTCGGTGGGAAACAAAACAAAAAAAATTACAGCCAGAAAAGAATGCAACCAATGGGAGTGTATACAAACAACAAATGCATATCTCAGTGCTTAGAAACGTCAAGTAATCGTGGAAATCCAACTGTACAATTCACATTGATCTATACGGCTACATGCAGAGAGTTCCATTCTTTGCTTTTCCTCTTGCTGGTTTGTTGCTTTTTTCAGGAGTGCTCAGACGGGACCCCAGAAAGGTGAGGAGCACTCCCTATTGCCTAAAGTTAGTGAAGAAACAAGTTTGCAGACACCTGATCTTTGACGTTCAGAACAGCAGATTACGGAGACAAATAGGAAGGCTATTTAGTGAATCAGCATTCTGGATATTAATGATCATCATTAAATACAACATATTAAACTATATATTTATTATGTTGATATTCCATGTAAATTACATTGTCTGTTCTACTGACAGCATTGGGGGGGGTGCAGGAGGAGGACCCCAAGACTATGTTTTGGCCTGGGGGCCACCCATATGACTTTTCTTCAGCCCTGCCTTCTTTACCGCCTGCTGCTGACCCCCTTCTCTTTTTTAGAAGCCTACCACGCCAGCCCAGTTCCCTCAGAGCTTGGAACCTAAGCAGAGACCAATTTTTTAAAAAATATATTTTTATTCGTCTTTAAATAATCATTTACAACAATAAACATCAGAAGCATTGAACAAGCAACAGCAAGAGGATCAAGCTGAGTTATAAGCTTATCATTCAACAGTAGAAACCATTCTGACATTCTTGAACCTTCATCAACCAATAAATAAGGGTAAGGAGTGCTGGTAACTGCACTGCCTTTGTCAATTAGGAGAACATGAGTACTAGATTAGAGCTAGGTCTCGGATATAGAAGAATTCTCTGTGTGTTTCATTGTATATAAAAAAAGAGCCAGATTCGCTAGAAGAAAAGCCAAGAAGAGTAAGCTATGTTAGTAGGAAGTGTAATGTATTGAAATGATTACATGAATCACCTCATAGGACTCCCATGTTAAGCTTCGAGCCAGACCAGGGCTCCTCTGAACGAACTTCCTATTGGTCGCTTCGTAACAGCGACCAATCAGAACGATACCATTCCCTAGGAGGGAAAGACTCCCATTGGTCTTTATTCTAGCAATCTCATTGGTTGTTATTTGTAAATAGGCGTGGCTACATTAGCCCGGTTATGTTTAAAAGGAGCATAAGCTCCCACTGTTTTCTGTTCTGGTTTCTTACTGAGTTAGTGCTTGCTCGTTACTTCCAATAAAGCTGAATCACTTGCTGAATCACTCTACGAGTCCTTTGTTAGCGCGATCTAACAATTGGCGACGAAGGTGGGATGTTAGAGCAGGTAGGCAGCCCTGCGGACATCCACACTTCGGACTCGGAAGAAAGCGAGCAGAGCACAGCAGCCGATCCGGCGGAGGCGCCACCAGCTCCGGTGCCCAAGTCTCCCCCGATGGCTGGAAGCCAGAAGTTCGAGTGCTTCGAACCCTCCTCAGAAGACTGGGACTCCTACCTGTCCAGGTTCGAGTTCCATCTGGAGACCCACGACATCACCGATGAGGCGAAGAAACGAGCATGCCTCCTGAGTTCCTGCGGGAAGGGGACCTTCGACATAGCCAGGTCGTTGGTGGCCCCAACTGATATAAAGACTGTCACCTACGCTGACATCACGGAGAAGCTTAAGGCTCACTATTCTCCACAACCGTCGGAGATCGCCTGCCGGCACGCTTTTTACAAGCGGAACCAGGCCGGAGGCGAGACCATCGCAGATTTCGTGGCGGCCCTTCGCAAAGCCGCACGGCCATGTAATTTCCACAACGTGGAGGAAGCCCTCAGAGACCGTCTCGTCTGCGGTCTCAAAGATGAAAGGCTGCAACAGAGGCTGTTCGCCCGCACCACCCTGACCTGGGCAGTGGCCTACGAAGAGGCCGTGGCCGCGGAAGCAGCGGAGAAGTCCACGAAGGAGGTCCGCCAGCGGGTGGCAGAGCCCAGTATACACGCTCAACGAGACAGCGAGGGCGAAGACGCGGATGATGACGTCAACGCGGTTCGAGGCAAGCGGACCCCAGCGAAGACTACCAACGTCAAGCCTTGCTCCGGTTGTGGCGGGAAACACCAGCGCGACTCCTGTTGGGCTCGTGATGTCGACTGCAGAGCGTGTGGGCGGCGTGGTCATCTGGCCAGAGTCTGCAGATCAGCAAAGAAGGATCCCTCAACTAACAACCGGTCAGCGCAGAGGGGCACTCCAGTCAGCACCCAAGGCAAGACCCGTTCCTCAGCATCGGAAGCAAGCTGCCAGTTGACGGCGACCTTGTCGAGCGCATCGGCCGTAAATCGCACCAGCAGCCAGGGCAAGATCACCGTGACTCCACTCCTCGACGGCCGACCCTGTACAATGGAGGTGGACTCAGGATCGTCCGTGACGGTGATTTCTGCCGCGTCCTGGCGCCAGTTGTTCCCGAACCGAAGCCGGCGGCGGCTCCAGCCTGCGGGAACCAGAGTGTCCGACTTCCAGGGCAACCGAATTCCCTTGGCCGGACGGGACTCTGTTACTGTTGAGTATAAGGGGAAATGTGTTAAACTGTCATTCCTGATTGCAGAGGGAGACCGGGTTAACCTGCTAGGGTTAGATTGGTTTGAGCCATTGGGCATTGGTATTTCTGGGATTAACAGGATGTCTGAAAATAAATGGGGCATGCTGTACGACCTGTTCCCTGATGTATTTGCCGAAGGGTTGGGGAGGTACAAGGGCCCCCCGGTTGCGTTTGACTTAGATCCGTCAGTCAAACCTATTAGGTTGAAGTATCGGAAAGTACCTGTGTCTCTCAAACATAAGGTGGAAAAAGAGATTGACAAACTAGTTGAGCAAGGGGTTTTAGAGCCAGTACCATACAGCAAATGGGAGACCCCGATCGTAACCCCTGTCAAATCAGATGGGTCCATACGACTATGCGCCGATTACAAATGTACGATTAACAAGGCGCTGCAGCAACATTCGTACCCGGTCCCGGTAATAAGCCACATTTTGGCTTCCCTGGGGGGTGGCAAGATTTTCGCCAAATTTGACCTGGCCCAGGCATACCAGCAGTTGCCTGTCACCCCGGAGGCTGCCGAGGCCCAAACAATTGTAACCCACCAAGGGGCTTTTAAAGTGAACAGGCTGCAATTCGGGGTCAACGTAGCACCTGGGATTTTTCAGGGCCTCATGGAACGTCTACTAAGGGGGGTACCTGGCACAGTGCCCTATTTTGACGACGTGCTGATTGCGGGCGGGTCTGAACAGGAACTACTGGACCGGGTTAAAGAGGTCCTCAGGCGTTTTCAAAATGCCGGTCTCAGAGTTAAGCGCTCAAAATGCACGCTCGGGGTGGAAAGTGTGGACTTCCTGGGGTTTCGCATTGACGCAGAGGGAGTCCACCCCACGGATGAGAAGGTATCTGCAATCCAAAACGCCCCCAGGCCGGTGAGTAAGAAGGAGCTCCAATCCTTTTTAGGACTCCTGAATTTTTATCATGCGTTTTTACCGCATAAGGCATCAGTGGCGGCCCCTTTGCACGCGCTTTTGCACAAGGAGGCAAAATGGAAGTGGGGGCAGGCCGAGGAAAAGGCTTTTGTGGGAGTCAAGGAGCTGCTGACATCTAATGCCGTACTCACGCATTATGATGAACACAAGCTCCTGGTGTTAGCTGCTGACGCTTCACCTTTTGGAGTAGGCGCAGTTTTAAGCCATCTGATGCCTGATGGGAGCGAAGCGCCTATCGCTTTTTATTCTAGATCACTATCTGCGGCAGAGCGGAACTATGCCCAGATAGACAAGGAGGGTCTGGCGTTGGTAGCGGCTGTCAAAAAGTTCCATGATTTTATTTTTGGCAGACGATTTTTGCTGGTCACTGACCACAAGCCGCTACTGGGGATTTTTGCGCCCGATAAGCAATTGCCAAACATCATGTCCCCACGCATGCTTAGATGGGCGATATTTTTGCAGGCTTATGATTTTGACTTAGAGCACCGGCCTGGGAAAGCGATTGGGCATGCGGATGCCCTCAGCCGGTGCCCGGTGCCGGACATTGGCGCAGACCCTGCCCCCGCCTGTGAGGTCTTGGCAATTGAGGAGCTTCCTCGACCCCCGGTATCATCCAGGGACATTGCAGCACACACGGCCAAGGATAGCGTGCTGTCCCGAGTATTAAACTGGGTTTGGAGGGGGTGGCCGGTTGGAAGCGTTGAACCGGAGTTCGGCCCTTACAAAAGCCGTCAAAATGAACTATCCATTTCTAAGGGCTGTGTATTATGGGGGAACAGGGTGGTGGTTCCTGACAAACTCAGGACGAGAGTGTTAGAGTCGCTGCACGAGGGTCACCCCGGTATGGTACACACCAAAGCGTTGGCCAGAGGGTATGTCTGGTGGCCGGGGCTGGACAAAGAGATCGAAGAATGGGTACGAGGGTGTCCCAAATGCCAGCAAGTCAGACCCGATCCCCCACAAGCTACACCCCAAGGCTGGGAGTCATCTGGTAAACCCTGGGCCAGATTGCATATAGATTTTGCTGGCCCTCTCCAAGGGCAAATGTTCCTAATTGTGGTGGACGCTATGTCCAAATGGCTGGAGGTCGTGCATATGAAATCGACCACATCACTTGCTGTGATCCATGCGCTCCGCCGACTTTTTGCCACCCACGGGTTGCCTGACGTCATCGTCAGTGACAACGGGCCTCAATTTGTGTCTGAGGAATTTAGGCTCTTCCTCACGAGTAATGGCATACGCCAAATGACTTCGGCCCCTTTCCATCCGGCATCTAATGGCCAAGCCGAACGGATGGTCAGGACGGCCAAAGAGGCCCTGGGTAAAATGGACGAAGGGGACTGGAGCCAGAGGCTGGGCTCCTTTCTTTTGCTGCAGCACACCACCCCCTGTAGTGCTACAGGCCGTAGTCCGGCCGAATTGTTAATGGGGCGGAGACTCACGACCCGTTTGAACCGAATGCACCCAGACCTCACTGAAGAGCAATCCGAGCGTACCACGGCGCAACCGAAGGTGCGCATGTTTGAAAAAGGGGACAAGGTTTTCGCACGAAATTATGCAAACGGGCACTTATGGCTTCCTGGGGTTATATCCGACTCTGTGGGTACTCGAATGTATGTGGTGCAGTTAGCTGACGGTCGAATATGGCGGCGCCACATAGATCAGTTAAGGAGACGTTGGGCTAGGGACAGCGCTGACTCTCCGACGGCTGAATCCCCTGATGTCGAGTGGACACCCCCAGAGCAGGCGGTGAGTACCGAAAGGCCCGGTACTGTCCCCGAGTCAGGGCAGAACCCTGTGTGCGGGGCTGAAATCCCAGTCGAGTCTGTGCCTGATCCAGGCTGTAGTGAACCCCACTCTGACCCACAACCTTGTCTGCCCATGGAGCCTGTACCGCGCCGTAGGTCCCAGCGTTCGCGGCAAATGCCGACTTATCTGAAGGACTATGAGTGTAAATACTGTTGGAATAGCTGATGTACAAAGGGTGATTGTATGTATGTAAATAATAAAACAATTGGGATGATGGCTTAACTTAGGGGGGAGGAATTGTAATGTATTGAAATGATTACATGAATCACCTCATAGGACTCCCATGTTAAGCTTCGAGCCAGACCAGGGCTCCTCTGAACGAACTTCCTATTGGTCGCTTCGTAACAGCGACCAATCAGAACGATACCATTCCCTAGGAGGGAAAGACTCCCATTGGTCTTTATTCTAGCAATCTCATTGGTTGTTATTTGTAAATAGGCGTGGCTACATTAGCCCGGTTATGTTTAAAAGGAGCATAAGCTCCCACTGTTTTCTGTTCTGGTTTCTTACTGAGTTAGTGCTTGCTCGTTACTTCCAATAAAGCTGAATCACTTGCTGAATCACTGTACGAGTCCTTTGTTAGCGCGATCTAACAGGAAGTAGTTCTGCCTCTGTCATATACTGCAGCCACGGAAACCATGTGCGCACAACTTTTGAGTAGGATCACGAAACCGCAGGGGAAATCGGGCGAAGCCACGGGTCAAAATGCGACCGCGCGGCTTCGAGTGGGAAATTGACCAATAGAAGCGGGGCAAAGAGAGGTGAGACCGTGGCGCAGGTCTTGTGTGAAATCGGTCAGAGTCATCCATGATTAGTACTTGGATTGGAGACTGGTCACCAAGGAAGTCCAGGGTTGCTACGTGGAGGCGGGCAATGGCAAAGCCACCTCTGCTCATCTCTTGCCTTGAAGACCCCTGGAGGGGTTGCCATCAGTCGCTTGCAATTTGACAGCACACCCTCTCCCCTTTCTCCTTTATAGTTCACAGCAATTTCTTAGAAGAAATTATCACCGCAGCAATTGTTCAGACTCATGGATTGCTAATCTTCGCAGCAATTATTTTTTGCAGTAAATGCAGTTTGGTAAGTAATATATTTATCCTGGTCCCAAGGGAGATAACAAGTCTTATTATAACGCTCACAAATAAATATTCCTCTGGGAGTGCCATACAATGGGCCATGTGAAATATGGTGAATAATATCCTCCACAGCAACCTGATCACAGATGCATGGACATTGGCGCAGCTGTCGCTTAATAAGGTCTTAACCCAGCAGTAACATGGCACAGCCAGGGTTAATTCAGGTCCTTCATGCCACAATTGGATTTCATTCCAAAGTCACCTTCCACTAAAGAAACAATTGAACGAACCTGCCTTTGACATTCTTGAGAAAGCTAACATAACCAATTTGAACTATATCATCTTTATACACACTGGTTAGAGCAGGGGTCGTCCATCTGTGGCTCCACAGCCAAATGTGGCTCAACAGAACCAAATCTGACCCTTTCAAAAAGCAAAGCAAACCTTTAAGAGAAGTTATATTGGAGGGGTAAGAGGGATACTAGAATAACCAGTCTGAGAAGACAATGATGGGCAAAGACTGTTACAGGACTAAAGCACTTCTTAGAAAGGCTTTACAGAAAAGGGAAATTATGTGGGGGACAGTTGAGGGCAAACCACATGCAAATTCATGCCAGTGCGCTTATTTATGGAGGGTGCTCCGTGTATGTTTAATATTTATCATGGGAACTTGTGTGTGCCTCTTTCTAATAAAGAACTCACAGTAGCCAGTGTTTGGGCTGCAGAAACCTTATAGATTATTACTCAACATGTCAGTAATGTAACATTGTATAGTTTCATTATGCAGATAGTCTTCCTCGGATTGCCTCTTTGTTGATCTCTAACTCGGAATGTTGATGTCGTTTGACTCTCTAACTATTACAAAATTTGACCCCTAAATTAGACACATTACCAGGAAGCTTACTGAAGAAGATAAGGGAGAAAGCTGGAATACATTCTTTCTCTGGGGAAGAGGTCCTGTTTGGTTTCAGTTTCCAAGGGAAGGTGTGCTCCCTATGCAGCCTTGGGGAGAGATTGCCAAGCCCAGAGAAACAAGACTGTGTCTATAACAGCCGAACCAGGGATGTATAGCTGTGATGCACCTGCTTGGAATGAACTGAGCGCTCTACTCGTCAGTCAGCTGGCTGGGAGTGACTTGAAGCTCATTTTCTGTTCTGTTCAAGACTCTCTGGATTTCACTCCCATTGCTCAAGAAGCAAGTGGGCTCCAAGAAACACACCAATAACTGCCATGGGTGCCCCTTTGATCCGCACTGAGGATTGCATAAGAACATAAGAACATAAGAGACGCCAATGTTGGATCAGGCCAAAGGCCCATCCAGTCCAACACTCTGTGTCACACAGTGGCCAGAAATACCAGTGCCATCAGGAGGTCCAGCAGTGGGGCCAGGACATTAGAAGCCCTCCCACTGTTGACCCCCCCCCCCAAGCACCAAGAAGACAGAGCCTCACTTGCCCCAGAGCCCCTAGCTATACCTTGTGGCTAATAGCCACTGATGGACCTCTGCTCCATATGCTTATCTAATTCCCTTTTGAAGCCGTCCATGCTTGTAGCACCCACCACTTCCTGTGGCAGTGAATTCCATGTATTAATCACTCTTTGGGTGAAGAAGTACTTCTTTTATCCGTTGCAGTCCTAACCGAAACAAAACCCCAGTATGTGTAACTGTGCCATAGCTTGTTCATATTCCTCCCCTCTCTTTGCTGTCTTCTGGGCTGGGGCAAAGGCCTCTTTTGGTGCTTCTCTTCCTTTGTAACATCATACCACCAACAGTGATAGTGCGATATAAATAATAAAATCAATATTCTATGCCCTCAGTCTTACTTGGCTTCTAACACACTTCCCCATCACATGCCCAAATCTGTCCCTCCTCTATCCTTTTCCGACCCTTAGAGCTTTCCATTGATTTGAGCGGAGGGGTGTGCATTATGAAATCTCCACAGAGTGCTCTCAACCAATCGCCTTTGGAGATAAGCCCCAGAGCAGTAAGGTTTAAGGTATCGTCTTTTTCTTTGATGCTGCTGGTTTTCCAGGCAGTGACATTTCTCCCTTCCAATCAGATCCTTGCAAGGGGATAAGCACAGAGCTGGCCAGTGCTTGCCTTTTTAGGCCACTGCTTGACAGCCATTTTCCCGCCATAGAACTCAGTACAGAGAAGTGCACCTGTGCTGAGAGTCACTTACTTCAGGGGTCTTCTTCCATGTGCTTGAAACTTGGGTGATCTTGGGATTAGAGGGAGGACTATGTCCCATGCAAATCTGGTGCCATGCTATTTATAAACAGGTGTCCCCAGACTCCTGAATACATCCCCCATTTAAAATAATGGTTCAGAAACTCTGTAACCCAAAAGCTACACAAATTTGAAGCCAAACTGATAATGTTGTACCTGAACTTCATCGATCATGGTAAAAAAAACCCACCAACCCTGGGTCTCCTGGATCCTAGACTGATTCTGTAGCCACTGCTCCACATTGGCTCTATCTGTACTAGTACAGTTTAGTAACATGCATGCTAATTCTTGAATGGAGGTGCAGAGGTCATTTCGGGGGGGTCGCGGGGAATCGCAGTTCCCCCGGGTGAGGTACGGGGGCGGGGCACATGACGAAGCCCCGCCCCCTGCTTCCGGCCGCCCCGCTTCCGGCCCTCATTCAGCCAGGAGGAGGCAGGAGAAGAGGGGGGGTAAGTTGCTTCCTCCCTGCCTCTCCCCACCCCTGCCTGCCTGGGGCCAGGGAGGGCCTTTGCGGGGCTTCCTTGTACTCCCGCCGGCCTTGCAGGTCCACCGCTGGGCCCCTCATGGGGCTCGGCAGTGGAGCTGCAAGGGCGGCGGCCTTACCTTTGGGGGCAGTGTGTGTGGCCTTATGACACACTTCCGGTGATGTCAGGGGGTGTGGCATATGCTAATGAGTTAGGGTGTGTGTGTGTGTGTGAGAGAGAGAGAGAGAGAGAGAGAGAGAGAGACTGTTTGTGGCCAGCATCCCTCCCATTGTCTTTGTTTATAGGTATGGATTACATCTGAGGTCCTCTTAAGAGATCACTATTGCAAACATAAAAGGGTCAAGGAAAAGGCTTCTGAACTGGACTGTTCTGTAAATTGTTTTAACCCAGCCTTTCTCTGTAACACACCTGTTCTTTATACAAATTCATTGATCTTTGGGATGTAAACCCTTGGCATCTGGTAAATTCAGGTCCCTCTGATTCACAGAAGGTTATGCCAAAATAACTTTGGTTCGTCTCTAAGGTGCTGCTGGAGTCCTGTTTTATTTAGTTGCTTTCCTTGCCTCCTGTTACTAGACCCTCTTTCTTTGTACTTATTTTGGCTCCAATGAGGAATTCCTTCCTGAGGAAATCCTTAGAATGTTATTTTCTTTGCCAAGGATATGGAGGCTGACAAACTGGTCAGAGCAGAAAATCTCGGTAGATGCCTGATGGTTGTTTACTTGGAATCTGCCAGTGGGGAAGGAGAAAGCGGTTGTGGTCAGAGATGTCTAGTCACTGACATTGGCTGCATTCTCAAACCCCTTGTTTAAGCGAGGATGGGCTTCTAACCCCAGAAAGGTGTGCTCTTCACCACATGGTTGGATATGTCACGGAAAAACTGATGCAACTTCTCAAAGTTAGGCAGCAAAATTTATTGCAGGGAACTAGGAAAACAAAAGGGGGAAAATACAGGATGCAACACTTTGTAGAGGTTGGGAGCAGCTTCTGGTTTGATTAGCCATGTTAATGAGCACAACATGTATCCTGGTTTTTCATAATCCACAACAAGCCGTGCCTGGTACATAGTCACAATTTCACAGTGGTGGTGAAGGCTATAAATGACCTGCTGCACAAGGTTCTGAGAATTTCCCCCAAACTTTCTTTTACCTTGAAAACATTGAGAGATGGTGACTTGTTTGTGGTCACTTAGCATTCCTGCCTGAGTATGGGTGTCTGGTCAAGTGTCTTAGGAACAAGTATTACATGTGATTGGACCCTTCTTCCAAAGAGTGGTAGATGGTGTTGTCTGGGATAGGATATCGGGTTCAACTGAGATACATGATTTGTCCAAAGCTTTGTGGCTGAGCTGGGGTATGAACCTGGGCTTCCCCATCCCACCTCAGCCCACACCTGCACAACTAAGCAGAAGTCCCTCTACCATGAATGGTGACTAATCAGGAACTTGATAACCTTCTTGGTTTTATTTATTTAATTACTGAATATAAAGTCTGCCTTTCTTACGGAGATCCAAGGTGGATTACTGTTTATCTCGGTGTACAAAAAAAAAAATCCTACACAACTCCATACGCCCCACGAAAACTCCACTGGTGGTTTCTGAGGGACCCAACAAGCTATCATTCATGGGTGGTGGATCACAACAAACTATGGCAAGTCCATAGAGATGGGAGTACCAGACCACCTCACCTGTCTCCTGAGAAACCTGTATAAGGGTCAAGAAGTGACAGAACCGGATATGGAACAACTGATTGGTTTAGCATAGGAAAAGGAGTACGGCAAGGATGTATATTGTCACCCTGCTTATTTAATTTATATGCAGAGTGCATCATGTGCAATGCCAGCCTGGATGAATCACAAGCCGGAATTAAGATTGCTGGGAAAAACATCAACAACCTCAGATATGCAGACGATACCACTCTAATGGCGGAAAGTGAAGAGGACCTAAAGAGCCTCTTGCTCAGAGTAAAAGAGGAGAACACAAAAGTTGGCTTTAAACTCAACATTAAAAAAACCTAACCGTGGCATCCAGACCCATCACTCCTTGGCAAATAGAAGGGGAAGTCATGGAAGCAGTGACAGTATTCACATTCCTGGGATCCAAGATCACTGCAGCCATGAAATTAAAAGACGCTTGCTCCTTAGGAGGAAAGCAGTGGCAAACCGAGACAGCATAATAAAATGTAGAGACATCACCCTGACAATGAAAGTCCACATGGTCAAAGCAATGGTATTCCCAGTAGTCATGTATGGCTGTGAGAGCTGGACCATAAGGAAGGCCGAGCTCCAAAGAATAGATGCTTTTGAATTATGGTGCTGGAGAAGACTCTTGAGAGTCCCTTGGACTGCAAGGAGATCAAATCAGTCAATCCTAAAAGAAATCAACCCTGACTATTCCCTGGAAGGCCAGATACTGAAGCTGAAGCTCAAATACTTTGGCCACCAAATGAGATGGGAGCAGTCACTGGAGAAGACCCTGAAGCTGGGAAAGACTGAAGGTCAAAGAAGACGGGGACGGCAAAGGATGAGATGGTTAGACAGTGTTATGAATGAAATGAACATAAAATTAAGCAAACTCTGGAGGACAACAGAAGACAGGAGGGCCTGGTGTGATGTAGTCCATAGGGTTGCGAAGAGTTGGACTCGACTGTGCGACTGAACAACAACGACAATAACAATGGGTTTCCAGGTCTCCCCGGCCACCGGCAGGGAATGGAGGGTATGGTTGGGAGATCCAGGTTGGGAAACTCCTGGAGATTTGGAGATGGAGCCTGGGGAGGGACAGTCTACCCTCCAAAACATCTATTTACTCCAGGGAATCTGATCTCTGTAGTCTGGAGATTGAGCTGTAATTCCAGGGGATCCCCAGGTCACACCTGAAGGCTGGCATCCCTTGGCCCCATGCCAACCTTTTTTCAGGAGACAGAGTCCCCAGAATATGAGACCTTCCTCAAAATACTGCTCGAAATGTTTATAAGCATTGAGCCAGTGGAATAAATCATCTGATTAAATGGTGAAGTGGGAAAATGAGCGTATAGACTACGCGAAGTGGATGAGAGCAAGTGCTTTCACCTGAGAAAACCTGAGCAAAGTGATGTGTGTTGTGTGTTTTGCTATACACATACCTTTGTTCAGTTATTTTAGCCACAGTTTGCAAACAAAAATACCATACCAGAAAGTGTCACAGAAAACTAGTCCGAGGGCATTCAAGGCAAACGGATTTATTGTTTCTGTATCCTGCCCTTCCACGCAGTTCAGAGTTATACATAAGGATCATCCGGGGCTATTTTTGGGCAGGAACGCACAGGAACGGAGTTCCAGCTGGCTTCAGAGTTGGCCACGCCCACTACAGCCAAAACCTCTGTGTGCATGGCTACAGAGGGAAGGCCTGGAGAGCGACCCACACTGGCCTCCCCGTGTCTTCCCCAGCCTCTCCAAGGGCCAGCTTGCCCGGGCTCCCTGCAGCCGCGGGGCGCCCAGGCAAGCCAAGGGAAAGCCTTCCCTTCCCTTCAAGGGGAGGGAGCTTGCCTGGGCTCCCCGCAGTCGTGGGACACCCGGGCAAACCAAGGGAAGGCATGGGATGTGGCCTAATATGCTAATGAGTTTCTGTCATTGGGTGTGGCCTAATATGCTAATGAGTTTCTGCTGTTGGGTGTGGCCTATTATGCTAATAAGTTCCTGCTGGGCTTTTTCTACAAAAAAAAGCCCTGATCATCCCATTTTGTTTTCTCAACAACCTGTGAAGAAGATTAAGCTGAGTGATCTCATCTTAAATTTCACCCGAGGTATGTGGATGGCTTTCCCTCAAAAACGCTGGAACATTTCCCTCAAAAACGGATTCATTTCATAAACACCACTGTCAGTTTCTAGAGAAGTTAGGTAGGTGATTTGACTGAGAGAACAGATGAAGGCTGAGGCAGAACAAGGCCACAAATGAGAAAAACTGTCACTTTTTTAAAAGGCCCTGCTGCTACTACGCCTTTGACAGCAATGCCACGCAGAGAAATAGAGCAGGTCTGGCTTTTTCCACCATCCATCCTTATGTCAGAGGAAGCTTCGCCTGCTGAATTTCTGCCTGCTGTTCAAAGCACACAAGCAGGACTAGCCAAAAGACAATGTCAACCCTAACCACTGGCCAAAGTCATCGGGACACGGGCAATTCGAAAAGTGGCAGCCCAAGGGGTTAGGACTAAAACAGCTGTCCTGGGCACAAGACATCTGGATTTTCAGACGGCAGGTGTAAGCAGAGGTATATGGTTCACCGGCTGCCTCCTGCCATCCAAAATGGTAGCTTTCGAGTAGGGTGCTGTAAGGATGCTGTGGCACCATGGCTATGCCCAAAAGCCAAGAGGGGGAAAACGGGGAGCTGGCCCCTAGCCAAGAATGAGGCTACTGCTGGAAGCCATGCCAAACAGCTGCCAGCTGCAGCTCTCCCGGAATGGCAGGCGAGGCAGAATGCCCAGAAATGTCAGAAAGAAAGAGCCCCGACAACGACAGCAACCCAGAGAAGAAACCCTACATGGAAAGTATATTTTGACTGTGGACCACATTGAGCTGTGGCCGGCCAAGTTTTCTGAGACTCATAAAATAAGCAAGAACTAAGGGGAGAAATGCCAGAAAGGCACCAATCAGATATTCCCTTGTTTCGCATCTGTATATGTTCCCATTCGGCAGCATGTAGTCTGGGAGCATATGCAATTCCCATGGGCAAACTTGTGATAGGATAGAGAAGGAAGGTATCGTTTGATTCAAATTACCCACAGCCAGTGTTCCCTCTAAGCTGAGTTAGTGTGAGCTAGCTCACAGTTTTTTTAGCCTCTGGCTCACACATTTTTGTCTTAGCTCAGGAAGGATGGCTCCAGAGCAAACTGATTTATGTAGTAGCCAAGTCGCTCGCTCACAACTTTAATGCCCGTCGCTCACAAAGTGCAATTTTTGCTCACAAGACTCCACAGCTTAGAGGGAGCATTGCCCACAGCCTCAGAATTTTGGGGAGGTAGGAGGGATGGACTTCCTGTATCTGTTGCTCTGGACTAACAGTTCCAGATTCTGCAAATGGGCAGATATCACATTATGATGCAATCAGGTCACATTAGGGCTGCAGTCACACACACGAAATAATCTGCTTTCAATCCACTGTCAATTGGATTTTGCCAGTTCACATACAGTAAAATCCAGTTGGAAAGTGCTTTTAAAGTGCATTGAAAGTGGATTATGTACTCTGTGTGATTGCAGTCCAAGTTTATGCTGAAAGCCCTTTCTCTCACAGACTACGTCATAGAAACTAGATAATGAATGCATAAATAAAATCCTCAAAAATCATCCTATAAAAATGTGCATACATTTCTTATAGAAAATGATTTAGACCAAGCGGAAGAAGAAGAGTTGGTTTTTATATCCCACTTTTCGCTACCTGAAGGACTCTCAAAGCTGCTGACAATCTCCTCTCCCTTCCTCTCCCCACAACAGAAACTCTGTGAGGTAGGTGGGGCTGAGAGAGCTCTGGGAGAACTGTGACTGACACAAGGTGACCCCCAGTAGGCTTCTTGTGGAGAAGTGGGGATGCCTTTATGGATCGGTCTAAGAGCCGAGCAAATTGTTCATAAAAGAAAGCCTGTGTGGGCTGTACTCCAGGCTGAAGGACCTTACAGTGCTACTTCATAGTATTTTGTCACTCCGGACAAGGTATACTCAGCATCTCCTGGGCTCACGTCACCACCAGCATGGACTCAGCCAGCCGTGGCACAAGCCAGGGGGTCAAACTAGTCCCCTCCCCTGCCACTGATAGCTCAGAGCAAGCTGAGTCCTTACAGCGCACCGCACCCACCTCATTGCACCACCCCAAACAGTTGCTTGGGTGGCTTTGCTGGGAAACTGACCCTGGGATCTTCTTGTTTCTGGCATCATTCGTTCTGGATATCAAAGTGCTACTGGATCATGGCATTTATTTATTTTCCTATCACTATCAACCTTCTTGGAGATTAGCGCCATGCTGAGAAACTAGAACATAATTTAAGGGATTGTCTAAGCAAAGCAGCCTTCTTTGTTGCTTCGTATGATTGCACAAGCTTCATAAAAGAAAGAAGCCCTGGGCAAGTGTACTCCACCCCTGAGCTCAGAGGGCATTCTTGGATCGCCCATGCAAATGACTTCAGGGTCAGTCTTAAGGAAACTATCAACCTAATGGTAAGTTCTGGTGGGATATTTGCGAGTTCTCTTCCTGTTTGTCATGAAAGCATTTCCTGTTTGTTATGCATGCTACTTTCTAGTTAGAGATCCAATAGAATTGTCTGCATGTTTTTCCCACTAGAGCAAAGTGATAGAATGCATAATTAGTGTGGGGATTCTCCAATTGGATAATCAATAGTTTGGGGATGAGCCAAGGGAGAGTGCATAGGGTTTCAGTTTATTGTGCTTTGTTCTACTCCTAGAAGTTTCCTCTGAGTCACAAGTTAAGTTCTTAGAGAAGCAACATGTAGCATAGAGCTAGTAAAGATGTTTTATTTTACTTTTGTTCTCCAGGTACCTTTTACCTAATCTTTATTAACGTTTTCTCTTTTCTAGACAAATACTCATGCATCCGGCTGCTTTAATCTCACTCGGCAATTTTTGAATCTCAATACCTAACAAGGTCCACTGAATCCGAACACAGAGAGAGACCTCAGCATTGCATTCTTTCCTCTCACCTACAGGTATTCATTTTAGTTGACTCAAATATTTGTACCCCATTCCATTCATGTAACATCCCCAGAGTGGCTTTATGATACTATACAATGTATATACTATTCAATACAAAGTTTAAATACCAAATAGCAATACAAAATAAAAGTAAAAGCAACAAGAATGGAAAAGATTCATAAAAAGAACAGCAACCTTAAAAAATAAAAGCATTAATACGATCAGAGCAGTAAAAAAAGTTATTTAAAACAGCACCAATAATACAATTAAAAAACCCAAATCAGAAAATCAGCAGGCCCAGTTGTAGCAGTTAAAATTTTGTTAAATATCTTTTAAAAATGTTAACTAAATGGTGGTTATTTTAACTAAATGTTTCAGAGAACCAAACTGTCTTTGCCTAATGCCTGAAGTCAGTATGGTGCGGTGGTCAGAGAAATAGTCTAGAATCTGGAAGAGCCAGATTCAAAATCCCACTCTGCCACAGAAACTCTCTAGTTGACTTTGGGTAACTCTCTCAGCTTGATTGCAGTAGTCCAACCTCCAACATATTCACCTGACTTCAATGTTATTGTCATGACACACCTGTTCCAAAGAATTCTGTTTGCAATCACTACCTACACTTGTCATGACAGCTCTCAGAGTTTTATGGTAGAGAGGAAACTGTTAAGCTACTTTAGTTTATGGATTCAGCCAAGAATAAGGCTATGTATAAATAAATAATTTAGCAAATTTGATACAAAATCACAGCACTGAGCTGTAGCACTGTGTAAAAAAATACAAATGGACATGTAAAGTCCTGAAGATAATCTAATTCAACGTTTGTAATATAAACAACTAACACCTAATACATTCATATGTATCCAATATGGTCCACATAGGACTCCAGCTTAAGTACAATTCAATAAATTAGAATACAGCTAAGGTCTCTTCCTGTACAGCCAAAGTGGTCAGTGGTGATGAATGCCCAGGTTCTCTGCGTTTCAGTATTTCCTTTCTTCAGGCCACCTTCCAAAAGAACGATAAAAAAAAGACTCCAAGCAAAGTAACCCATTGGAAAGAAATTACATGCAGATAAACTCAAATAAATTGAACTCACCCTGCCAAGTTCACAAAACTGACTGTGACAACAGTCTACAAAACTTCTAGCTGACTTGAAATGCAGGCTTCTAAGCTATGGCCTGGATCAATTTCACCTCAGCTACTAGCGGTTTCAAACGGGGCAATCCTAAGATTGCTTTCCTGGGAGTAAGAAGTCTGAAGAAGTGTGCTTTGCACATGAAAGTTTACACTTTGAATAAAACTTTGTTTCCCTGGGGGTAAGTCCCGTTGAATAGACCTTAGCAGAGTTGCTTAAGATTGCTGTCAAAAGCTCCTTCAAATTCTTCCATTGATGATCCATTTAAGTGTCAGTTGGCAGGGGGCATTGCCAACAAAAGTCTGCATGGTCAAAGCAACGGTATTCCCAGTAGTCATGTATGGCTGCGAGAGGTGGACTATAAGGAAGGCCGAGCGCCGAAGAATAGATTCTTTTGAACTATGGTGCTGGAGAAGACTCTTGGGAGTCCTTTGGACTGCAAGAAGATCAAATCAGTCAATCCTAAAAGAAATCAACCCTGACTGTTCCCTGGAAGGCCAGATACTGAAGCTGAAGCTCAAATACTTTGGCCACCAAATGAGAAGGGAGCACTCACTGGAGAAGACCCTGATGCTGGGAAAGATTGAAGGTCAAAGAAGACGGGGACGGCAAAGGATGAGATGGTTGGACAGTGTCATCGACGCAACGAACATGAAATTGAGCCAACTTCAGAGGACGGCGGAAGACAGGAGGGCCTGGCGGGAGCTGGTCCATGGGGTCGCGAAGAGTCGGACTCGACTGTGCGACTGAACAACAACAACAGCAATTGTGATAGAAAGGCCACATTCTATAAATTAATCCTGCTTCACTTAGGGCAGGGTGATAGAACCACACAACCAACAGACTCTTCACCCGGCTCAGCGCAGTCCACTGAAAGATATTATTTCAAAGTGATTACCAAATGACTTGTGCCAAATGCAAATGAGCTTTCCTTGTCAAAACCCATTCACCCCTCCCTTATTTTAACCAGCCAACGGTACCTTTGAATTCTTACACTCTGCATAAAGAATCCGAATAAGAGATGGCAGTAGTCAGGGGTCATTTCGTAGAAAAAGAGGTGCAGGAGCTCATTAGCATAACTCATTTGCATATGCCACACCCCCTGGCATCACCGGAAGTGTGTCAGAAGGCAACACCCACCGCTCAGGCTCCACTGGACTGTTTTGGATTGCTAGCTATTGGGGGGGGGGATGTGCAGATCTGCCCTCACAGAGGAGGGAGAGCTTGTACCTGAATAAACCTTGGCCTTAAAGGTGCCACTGGACTCCTTTGGATTGCTTTGGGGGGAGGGCCTCTGCAACTTACTTGGCTGCTTCTTGCTCCTTGTGGCCTGGGGCTGCTGGAAGCAGGGGGCGGGGCTTGTTGCATGTGCCCGACCCCTGGGCTCTTTACTGCTGGAGCTCCACTCCTGTGCGCTCCTGCAGGAAATGACCCCTGCCAGTAGTACCTTTGTTAATGTATTAAGGGAATTCTAGCTTCAAATAAAGTACTGCCTTTGGCCCCTTGTTAGTACTGGCTGATCTTTAATGGCCATCTTAATTTACTTTAGTCACCCCTAGGTAAAGGTTTCCCTTGCTTGAAAGCCAGTCGAATCCAACTCTAGGGATGCGGTGCTCATCTCCGTCTCCAAGCCGAAGAGCCAGCGCTGTCCGAAGACATTTCCGTGGTCATGTGGCCGGCATGACTAGACGCCAAGGCGCACAGAACGCTGTTACCTTCCCACCGAAGCGGTACCTATTTATCTGCTTGCAATTTCTTGCTTTCGAACTGCTAGGTTGGGAGGAGCTGGGGCCAGAGACGGGAGCTCACTCCATCGTGTGGCACTCAGGTCTCAAACTGCTGAACTACCGACCTTCCAGTCACCCTTAGCAGCCCAGAATTAAAATCTCTCCTTCCCTAGGATCACTTGGGGGGGGGGGAGATGGTGACCAAAGAACCATTCAGCCTTCACCTGTTTGCTTGGGGAATTCACTTACAGTGATTTTAAAACTTACCTTTCTGGCTTAGTAACTCATCATCAGTTGTCTGGATCTTGTTAGAGAATTTATAAGTATATTTTAATCTTTTGTCTTCTTTAGTCCTTTTTTTTTCTGCCATCAAGTCACCGCAGATCCCACGGAACAAGGTTTGAGTCCAGTGGCCCCTTTAAGACCAAATACGTTTAATTCAAGGTCAGGGCTCTTTTTGTAGCAGGAGCTCCTTTGCATATTAGGCCACACACCCCTAATGTAGCCAATCCCCCAAGATCTTACAGTAGCCCCTGTAAGAAGAGCTCTGTAAGCTCTTGGTGGATTGGCTACATTAGGGGTGTGTCGCCTAATATGCAAAGGAGCTCCTGCTACAAAAAGAGCCCTTTCGTGTACAAGCACCCGGGGTTTTCAAGGCACAGTCTTTCTGCTACTGTTCAACTCTGTCATTCCTATGTGGTGATGGAAAGTGCAGTCCAGTCCAGTCACAGCTGACCCCTGGCGAACCCTCATGGGCTTTCAAGACAAGAGATGTTCAGAGGTGGGTTGCCCTTGCCTGCTTTTGTGTGCTCTAACCCTGGAGTTCCTTGGTGGTCTCCCATCCAAATACTAACCAGGGCCGATCCTGCTTAGCTTTCAAGATGTGATGAGATCAGGCTAGCCTGGGCTATCCAGGTCAGGCCTTTTTCTATCTATGTACCATTAATAATAATATTATTAATATTAATAATAATAGGAGCTGTGGTGGCTCAAGTGGTTAAGACGCTGAACTGCAGGCTGTGGAAGGTCGGTAGTTCAGCAGTTCGAGACCCGAGTGTGCCGCATGACGGAGTGAGCTCCCGTCTCTAGTTCCAGCTCCTGCCAACCTAGCAGTTCGAAAGCAAGAAATTGCAAGTAGATAAATAGGTACCACTTCGGTGGGAAGGTAACAGCGTTCCGTGCGCCTTGGTGTTTAGTCATGCCGGCCACATGACCCCGGAAACGTCTTCGGACAGCGCTGGCTCTTCGGCTTGGAAACAGAGATGAGCACCGCAACCCTAGAGTCGGATTCGACTGGCTTTCGAGCAAGGGAACCTTTACCTTTACCATTAATGAAAACAATCTATTTTTCTTAATCAATGCACCTAACTGCCAAAAGGGGGAGGGAAGTCCATTTGACTCCACTTCCCCAGAAATCCTCGCAAGGGCATCTTCTTCTCACAGAGCTGGGGGTTGAAAACCAGAAGCCATCAACAAATGACTGAGGGAGGCTTTTGAAATCCGTGGGCCTGGAGGAAGTCATTTTTGTCACAAAGCAGGAGACCAACCCTATGTGAAAGGAGCTGGATAAACCTTGCCAGGTGCGTGGTTCCATGTCAGACATAAACATTTAGACTGTCAGAACTGAACTGTCTGCTTCGTTTCCCATCCACTTTTCTGACTGCTGTTTTAAAACTGGATAGATGTCCCACAGAGCGGAACTTTGAAAGAGTGCGCCACTTTAAAGGGGCACCTCCACACAAACCCTCTTTGATTCCAGCTTGAGAGACTCAGTGACACAACATTAACAAACTAAGCAAATAAATGGTCTATTTTTGGGCAAACTACTTCGGGCCAGTTTTATTTTTAGCCTTCAACTTGACCGCTTTGAAGGCTGGGAATGGAGAAGAAGAGAAGGAGGAGGAGGCAGTTCTGGAAAATACTCTGACGGAATGCTGTTTGGTTAGAAAGTTTTTCCATTACTCAATTAAATTCCAGTCAATATGTGCAAAGAGAACCAAGCTAGGGGAGAAACATCAGTCTGGGAAGAACGGGAATGGTTTGTTCCAGCCTGTTTTCTTCTCTGGTCAAGCACCCTAAGAAGACAATGCTCACTTGCATTCTAAAAGAGTATTTTTCAGGCACTAAGATATGTATAAGATATGCAACCCACTAAGGCATAATTATAAGGGAAACTATGCCTCAAAGTGTTCATTCATGGAATCTATAGGTCTGTTCTTCTCATCATTTTGGTGTAGTGGTTAAGTGTGCGGACTCTAATCTGGGAGAACCGGGTTTGATTCCCCACTCCTCCACTTGCACCTGCTGATGTGACCTTGGTCAGTCACAAGCTCTGGCACAGCTGTCCTTGAAAAAGAGCAGTTTGTGTCAGAGTTCTCTCAGCCCCACCCACCTCACAGGGTGTCTGTTGTGGGGAGGGGAAGGGAAAGGAGTTTGTAAGCCGCTGTGAGACTCCAAGTGAAGGGCGGGATATAAATCCAATCTTCTTCTTCTTCTTCATTTGATTCAGGAGTGATAGTCTCAATGTGGGGGATAGCCCACTTCCCGAGTTACTTCCAAAAAACACAGCTTCCAGAAGTTATTCCAGAAGCTTCCAGAAGTTATTCTTCTTTACAGGAGAAAGAGGCATGCAAATTTTTGTTCAGATTTTGTTCATGATATCCATCCCTAGAAGAGAACCTCCATCTTTCAGGAGTTACTTGGGAAGGAACCATTATGTGATAAAGAGCTAGACCACCGTTTACACAGCCTCTTGTCTATCAATTCACACAGAAAACATTTCAACAATCTAGTGTTAGTTGCTGTAGATTTTCCGGGTTGTGTGGCCGTGGTCTTGGCATTGTAGAACCTGACATTTCACCAGTATCTGTGACTGGCATCCTCAGAGGTATAACACAGAAAGAAGGAGTACTCTCGGTGCCAAGGTGACACATCTAGTGATCTGCTCAGCAGAGATCCGGAGAAGCAACTGCTTTAGCCTGTTGTTTCAAACATAAATGGGAGTCACCTTAAAGATTAACAAAATGTTATTCCAGTGTACGCTTTTGTAGACTAGAGCTGACTTTTTCTGATGCTGAGTGAGATACCATAAATCACAGTGCACTGTTCTACTCCTCCAGGGTTCCTTTGCTTGGGTCTCTGTCTCTGAACTTGGCATACCTGCCTCTGATGGTCTCCTATTTTAATTCCAAAGTCTCTTTTGGATTACTGGCTGCCTAGATGCTTGGGAACCTCTCCAAGCACATCCCAATTCAGCATCTTAGCAGGATAAGAAATCTTTGCTTTCCATTCTGTTCTCCCTCTCTACCTCCCCATCTCCTCTCCTGGGTGAAGCACATTGCCCAAGTTTGTGTGGGCGTTTGATACAGTTGCATCGCTTTGTATTTAGTGGTTGCATAGTTGACAATGTGAGTGTATGCCTGCAAGACAACTCCACTCAATAAACTCTGTTTCAGTATATCCAGATCTTAGTGTTCTGTTCAAACTTGCTTAGGAGTTTTGATCAGGGGTCATTTCCTGCAGGAGCACACAGGAGCGGAGCTCCGGCAGTAAAGAGCCCAGGGGGCAGGCACATGCAACAAGCCCCACCCCCTGCTCCCAGCAGCCCTCCGTCAGAGCAAGAAGCAGCCAGGTAAGTTGCAGAGCCCAAATCTTATGATTTGTTTATCATGTTGTAGTGCTTCAGATTGTAATACATAGATAGCATTCTTTGTAAGTCTTAATGACTGTTTGATTTGTGGGTCAGACTATCACAACTGTTGGCTTTACACTTCCGGTAATGTCAGGGTGTGTGGCATATGCAAATAAGTTATGCTAATAAGTTAAGCTAATGAGCTCCTGCACCTCTTTTTCTACTAAATGACCCCTGGTTTTGATCCATTGTCAAATGATGCCTTAATAATCTCTGCGTATGTCATGCCCTGTATCCTGGGTATAAAACCTAAGCCTGTCGCTCCTTTTATAATGGAAGGAAGTATTTGCAGTTAAATGGCCATCTGTAGGGCTGCCAAGTCCCCCCGGGGGGCGGAAATCCCCCCGCCCCAGAGGCCTGTTCCCCGACACCGGGGAATCGGGCCCCAGGGGGGAACCCCGCCCCAGCGTACATGTCACAGGGAAGTGATGTCATGATGCTGGACACGCTGGGGGCGGGGCCACGGCCATACAAGGGAAAACTCTATGGTTTTCCCTTGTATGGTCATGGCCCCGCCCCCAGCGTGCCCGGCGTCATGACGTCACTTCCCTGTGACGTGCATGCGGCGCGCGTGCACGCTTTGCGCACACACACACACACCTGGGAGCCACCCCAGAGTCGGACCTGGCAACCCTAGCCATCTGTGTTGTCCACGAAGGGTCAAAGTACACATTACTTTTAGTTGGACAACTCTTGTCCTGAAGTTATTTCTTTCTTTAAGGAAAAGCATCCACAAGAGACTGGAACAGGTCCCCCAACCTTGCTGAGCCTGTGAATACTTCTGGAATCTTGATATCGGGGAGTGGGCACCAAAACACAAAATGGCTGCCACTGAGCCATAGGGCCAGAGGCAACTACAAAAAATATCGGAACGCTGCGAACAAAGGATCCTCTTACAATGGAGGCAGCTGTTTCTGAATGGGTGTGCCTTCCAGATGCCAGGGTGATGCCTCCTGGGTTCTGCTGAAGAACTTCCAGCTCCAATGAGGCGGAAGAAATCCAGGATCATCTCTTTGCTTTGCAGAAGGGGGCAAGTGTGCTCCAGGTGTCATGCTGGGGGATGTCTGGGCTGGACTACTGAGGTAGTGAACTGGTGGTCGTGGAGAAAACAGCCAGATCCCTTTCTCCTCAGGCCATTTTTCCCATACAAATGTGCCCTGCCCAAAACCGCCCGACCCCAGCATGGGATGTGTACTTTTGGGGAGAGGAGGGTTAAGTGGACAAACAACTTCCAAAAGATAAAGCAGGCCCTACCATCTGGTCCCTCAAAGATTCTACTCTCCTGTAGGCATTTTGTCTTTTCTTAAAACTACAAAAAAGGGGGGGGGGGAATCAGGAAAACCACCAAGTGTACTTTGGAGCTGAGACAGGCCCCTGAAAGTGTTTCCGAAGACAATGCTAGCTTTATGGCCCAGTCTTTTCCTCCCTTGGCAGAGACACACGGCTGGAGGAAGGGAGATGCTAAGTCACAATATTTGCACTGAAACCAACACAAATATCTGAATCATTTTAAAAACTCCAAACAAGGAAAGCTGCCTGGATTGGCTTTTGATCACTGTTAATGCCAAAGGATGACAAGTTATGAGATGAGCTGGCCTATTATTACTCAGCCCAAGACGGAAGAGGCCTGGTTTCCCTCTTCCTGCAAAACTGCAGAAGAGCAGCTGCTAACCCTGTAACTGAGTTCCAAAGCCCCTTCCACCACCACCCACCCCCAAGGCTTTCTCTTCGATTTATTTTTACCTTTTACTTTTCAGTGTTGCTGCCGGTGCAGACCTCACCCTCAGCTGCAGAATGCCTTCTCAAAGGGCACCTTTTAGAACGATGGACAGCCATAGGCTCTTTATTTGGGCATGGAGGCTGCTCAAACAAAGTGGACAGAAGTGACTTCATGTGGCAATTCCTTAGTCATAGGACCAGGATTATACCATTCTAAAGGCTGGTTCTTGCAACCTAGGGCTCAAGGTCTGCTGAAGAGGAGAACAGGATGTACACCAGGACCCAGAGTGACATGAAGAAGCAACGTTGTTTTATTTATAATTTAATAGATTTTTATCCCACCCCGCCCCCGAGGAACTCAGGGCAACAAACTTGGTTCTTCCTTCCTCCATTTCACCCTCACAACAATTCTGTGAGGTAAGTTACGCTGGAGGAGAGCGATGGGCCCACAGTAAACGTCATGACAGAGTGAGGATTTGAACAGGGGTCTCCTGTTGTGTAAGCCACATTGGAGCCTAATATTAAATATGGTTACCACCAGTGTTCCCTCTAAACTGAGTTAGTGTGAGCTTTTTGCTGTTGTTGTTCAGTCACACAGTAGAGTCTGACTCTTCGCGACCCATGGACCAGATCACGCCAGGCCTTCCTGTCTTCTGCCATCCTCTGAAGTTTGCTCAATTTCAGCTCACACATTTTTGTCTTAGCCAAGGGTCATTTCCTGCAGGAGCGCACAGGAGCGGAGCTCCGGCAGTAAAGAGCCCAGGGGGCGGCCACATGCAACGAGCCCCACCCTCGGCTCCCAGCAGCCCTCAGTCAGAGCAAGAAGCAGCCAGGTAAGTTGCAGAGCTCCCCTTGGTCCAAGACAGTCCAGTGGCACCTTTAAGACCAACTTTTATTCAGGTACAAGTTCTCCCTCCTCTGCAAGGACAGATTGGCACGTTCCCCCCACCACCACCACAGCTAGCAATCCAAAACATTCCAGTGGAGCCTGAACGGTGGGTGTTGCCTTCTGACACACTTCCGGTGATGTCAGGGGGTGTGGCATATGCAAATGAGTTATGCTAATGACTTCCTGCACCTCTTTTTCTACGAAATGACCCCTGGTCTTAGCTCAGGAAGGATGGCTCCAGAGCAAACTAATTTATGCAGTAGCCAAATTGCTCACTCACAATTTTTATGCCAGTAGCTCACAAAGTAGAATTTTTGCGCACATGACTCCACAGCTTAGAGGGAGGATTGGTTACTACATTGTTTTTGTCTTACCAGCCTAATGCAAGATCAGGGTGGGAGAAATGGCCTCCATCCTAGAATCCACCTTGATATTTTACTAATTGGGGCTCCATTCTACACGTGCTCCAGAGGCTACAAGGCTGGGGAAAGACTGGCAAAAGGAAAACTACAGAAAATAAGTCCTCTCTCTCCCAAGCACAGAGCACCCCAAAATTTAGTTATGCTTTACATACCACACCTTATTGGAATGTCACACCTAAAGGGACAGAGACTGGGCCAACCAAAGGGCTAGACTGTGTTTTCTTCCTCTTGGTGATCATGGTTGACGTCTGGTGACCCTTAGTGGGGCTTGGACATTTCAGGGAGGTGGCTTACTATGGCATCCCAGCCCTGGTATTCCTTGGAGGTATCCCATCCAAGTACTTGCCAGGGTCAGCCCCGCTTAACTTCCAAGATCTGACAAGATCGGGCTTGCCTGGGCTATACAGGTCAGGGCAGCTCACCTTTCGTAATTCACAAAAGCACAACAGATCATCCCCGCGCTAGCTAGTACCAGTGAAGCAGAAGACTCCGCAACTGGGAGTCTTCCACAACTGGGCAGAGCCTTTAAGTGTCAACACAGAAACAGAATGCTAGATGTGCAAATCTGTCTAGCAGGAGCTGCCTTTTCCCATTTGTTGGTGGCAGCGGTTACTACCACATGTGTACTACCCCCACCCCCCACCCCCGAGTAAGAGAAACGGTGCCAAGCATAGGCGTAGGACGGCCACAGGGCTTTTCTGACATTCTGGGATTCAAGGGAATGGGGCTTGCAAGTCGATTCCTTCACGAAGGGCTTAGCAAAAAGGGCTAGAAAAGGACCTTAGTGGCCTGAAATTTCTCTCCAGCCTTCTTCATCCACAAAGAGAACTAACCTGAAGTTGGGCAGAGACATAGAAGTGGAGGGGTGCTGGCAGGGGGGGGGAAGGGGTTGGCTGGATTTGGTTAAACCAGAAGCTTCGTCATAGCAGTGATCATCATTTCCTACAACTTCTTTCATTGGGGAGAAAAGCAGAAAAGAAATACATTATTTTGAAAAGATCCTAGCCCAGTCAAGGTGATTCAAAGTCTTCGGTAAATTAACACAGTGGTGAATAAGAAGTATGTCTTCTAGCACGGAGCACATGAGCTATAATAAACTGTACAGTTTTGAAAAAGGAAACCACTTGCAAAGTGTACTCTTATAAACCACTTCCTGGTTCTTCTTCAAAGGCTTATGTTTCAGTCTCGTTATTTTTATATAGTCACAATGTCCTTAGGCCTAGTGTGAGATTTTGCCATAACTCTTTCTGCAGGCTTTCCATGCCTCAACTTCCTGTTTTCTCCACTTATCTTCTGATCAAGTTTCTGTTTGACAAATACCCCTTGAATGAACTCCCTGCCCTTTATCAAGTTCAAGTTTTTGGTTTTGACCTTAAGGCCTTGAGCAGTCTGGGACCAGCGTCTTTGCAGGACCACTTCCTCTGGTATACCTAGGGTTGCCAAGTCCATCGGGGGACTTTGGGGGCGTTCCTGGAGGGGTGGGGCATCCCCAACATGATGACGTCATGTTGGGGACGTCTGCCGCCCCCCCCCCACCTGCCCATGCACCGGATCTCCAGAAACGGCAGTTCCCTGCACTTAAAGTAGCCAGCAGCCGGCGTTTCCCCTTTAAGAGCAGCTGTGTTTCCCTTTTAAGAATGAAGCTGGCATTTCCCTGCAAGCTTGGGGGGTTCGCGCTTGGGATGAAACACGGGTTGCACACACTTAAAGGGAGAGAGATGGGTGGCTGTGGGTGTTGGGGGTGGGGTTCCCCCCGCCGGCCATCTGGCCAGCGGCGGGTAGAACCCCCCAAAAAACGGGGGACCCCTGGCAAACCGGGGGGGGTTGGCAACCCTAGGTATACCCTCGGGAGAAAATTGCGCTCTTCACAGAACAAGAATCCGCTGGTGGTCCCCAGTCCCACAGACATCCAGCTGTCCTCATCCATGGCTGGGGCCTTCTCAGCCTTGGCCCCGACCTAGTGGAACTCTCTGCCCAATAACATCAGGACTGAAAAGTACGCAAACGGAGAGTGATTTCAGCAAAGCGTACTTTATTCTATCCAGAACAAGACGACTTTGGCCGGCTCGCAGGCCGGCTTATATCCCCCGAGAAACCGCCACCCAAAACACACCCCTACTTCCCTATAGGTTATTTACAGTGGCCGAGAGTCCCATAGGCTCTCAGCCGGGAACCTAGCCCCCTGATTGGAGCAGGCTAGGATCCGCATAGTCCATTGTCTCTTGGAGCGAAGCTCGACATTTGTCTCTGGACTAGTCTGGACTGGATACACTACAAGGACCCTGTGGGATCTTATGCAATTCCGCAGGGCCTGTACGCAGAGATGTTCCGCCAGGTGTTTAGCTGAGGACAGCGACGGCTCACTACATGGCTGGCACCCCTCCTGGATTCCTATCCCTTCTGGAGTTTATTCCCTCCCCCTGCGTCCAGGAAGCACCCACAGGCCAGAAATGGGAGGGAACCACGAAACTTGCCACTTGATTCCAATTAATTAATGAATTATATTGCCTGGTTATGGTTTTATGGCTTTTAATCTGTACATTGCCTAGAGCCCCACAGTCGTGGGGATTAGGCAATTTATAAATATAAATAAATACATACATACATACTTCCTGGGTCTTCTTCCAACTTAGCTTTCTAGCACCAAACCCCTACCTGTCCCATTTTCTGCTGAGAACAGATGGCTTCTTCCTCTCTGTGTGCCTGTCCGTGAATTGTTTTATCCTTCCAAGTTTACCTTTCGTGTCTTATCAAATCTGAACCATATCTCTGCTCTCTAATGCCAGAACATTCCTTTTCATGTGTGAATACTTATGAGACCTCTGTGACATCATGTCAGGAGCTCAACCAATGGTTGGAGTCCAGCTTGTACAGAGTGACCAAAAAGAAGAAATTTCTGCAAGCCCCACTTTTCTCAATGTCTACCAGAAGTTCCATTTTCTGTGCCAGTGCAACTATTACAAGTAAAGGAAAAAGAACCCTGTGATCTTTTCCATCTGGTCACCTGAGGCGAGCTCTAACAAATTATCAGTGTAGTTCTAAACAGAGCTTCACCTTTCTAAGTCCACTGAAATCAGTGGATTTAAGGAAGGTATAACTCTGTTTAGAACTGCATTAGTCACAGATTCACTGCCACACATTACCCAATAATAAGGGCAAGGGAACCGATCACAACCCATATTGTATTCAAGATACAAACTGATAGTCTGAAACTGCAGTGCTAAACAGAATTAAATAACAAAGAGCCATCAAGTCGCAGCCAATGTTTGGTGATGGTGACCCCTCAAGGCAAGAGACGAGCATTACCTTCCTCTGCACAGCAACCATGGTCTTCTTTGGTGGTCTACCATCCAAGTATTGACCATGGCCAACCCAGCTTAACTTCCAAGTTTGGGCTATGCAAGCCACTACAAAGAGAATTACACCCTTATAAATCCATGGAAGTCAGTGGGCTCAGAATATGGTTGCCAGCTCTGGTTTGGGAAATTCTTGGGAGACTTGGGGGCAGTACCTGGGTGTTATTATTATTATCATCATATGGTATCATGTGTAGTATAGCCAGGAGATCCTAAGATTGTCTGGCAGGCTGAAGTTCTAGTTTTTAGCGTTATGCACCACTAGGTGGTGAGCTAGACTTTGTTTTTAAGGCAAGAGACGTTTCAGAGGTGGTTCGCCATTGACTGCCTCTGCATTAGGACCCTGGTATTCCTTGGAGGTCACCCTTCCACATACTAGCCAAGTCCAACCCTGCTTAGCTTCCGAGATCTGACAAGATTGGGCTAGCCTGGGTGTAACTGCTCAGGATATTGAACAAAGATTAATTCGCAGCCCCCTGGCAATTGCTGATGCTTCTCTGGGTTCCACCTCAAATACACATGTTCCAGCCTCCAGAGGAAAGATGCCTAATAGATCAATCATCAATAGATCAATGCATGCCTGCTGCAGCAGTGGGCTGCCTCTAGCACAGCTTGTGAGTTCCCAAGACAAAAGTAGCCTGCTACCCTGTTAGTTCACTGTGTGTGTGTGAAGTGCGGTCAATTTACATAGAGTTCTCAAGGCAAGAGACTAACAGAGGCAGTTTGCCACTGCCTGCCCCCACAAAGTGACCCTGGGCTTACCTGGTGGCCTCCCATCCAAATGCTAACCAGGGCTGGTCCTGCTTAGCTTCCAAGATCTGATGAGTCTAGCCTAGGCTATTTATTAGGGCTAGGATAAACTATCAGATTTGCTGGGATTATGGAAAACAGAGGCTGTCAAACTCAGCAGGTAAGGATAGGAGAATGGTGGCCCAGTTTGATGGTGTCCTTGTGCTCTTCCATAATGCATTTCAGCAAGCACTTAGTTGGGAGTGGTAAACCCCGTAAAGGTAAAGGTAAAGGTTCCCTTGCTCGAAAGCCAGTCGAATCCGACTCTAGGGTTGCGGTGCTCATCTCCGTTTCAAAGCCAAAGAGCCAGCGCTGTCCGAAGACGTTTCCGTGGTCATGTGGCCGGCATGACTAAACACCAAGGCGCACGGAATGCTGTTACCTTCCCACCGAAGTGGTACCTATTTATCTACTTGCAATTTCTTGCTTTCGAAC
>NW_015170279.1:1478551-1552551 GCF_001447785.1 Gekko japonicus
TGTCCTTGTGCTCTTCCATAATGCATCAATGTTTGGTTTAAGGCTGCGTTTCAGCAAGCACTTAGTTGGGAGTGGTAAACCCCATTAAACACAGCCAAATTTACTTCCAAGAGGGAAAAGTGCAAGGGGATTAGATTTCAAAATTAAGCCACCACCAGTGCAATGCATGTGTCTTTAGGAGGTAACTCCCCTGATCTGAGTAAACATTAATTGGATCAGGCTGCAATTCTATGCACCCGAAGTGGGAGGACCCACTCATTAAACTCAGCTGGGTTTATCTCTGAGTAACGGTTTGGACTGTAGCTGTCACAGCGCATAGATGTGCTAAAAGTGATTCGAAATGCTTACTGAAACCTTTAAAAATTACGTCATGTTTACATCATGTTTACTCATCCTTCGTTTAAGAAGTCGAAACTCCATAGTAAGAGGCAAAAGGAGGGGTGGGCCATCATCTTTTTCCCTTTAACCCTCCCTCCCGGGCCAAGTTGGAGTGCCTATGTTCAGGGCGCACCCCCTTGATTCTGGCGCACGGGGCCTGAGGGAGCTGGCGTAGAGGGAAAGGGAGGATCCTCGGGCCTGGGTGAGACTACGCGAGAAGCTGGCGTCCCCGATGGGATGGAAAGTCCGCTCCCTTGGAGTCACCCAGCGCCAGCCACCGGTCTGTTTGGGCACAGATCTCGGTGCCGGCCGGCGCTCCCGGGAGGAGAAGGCGCAGCCCCAAAAGGCCCGATCCCGCCCAGGTGCAGTCGTGCGGCCAGTGGGCGGGGAAAGGCAAACGGGCTCGCTCGCAGCGGCGGGAAGGAGGAAGCCGGCTCTGCAGTCCTCCGGGCCGCTTTGCTTTTCCACCCTCCGGAGTTTGGAAACTTCTCAGCTCGATGAAGGCGCAGCTCGGGGCGCGCTGAGGAGGAGGAGGAGTCGGTAAGTTTCGGCGCGCCGGCCGCTCTCCCTGCCCGCTCTACTCAGTAACTTGAACTTGGGTCGGCTAAAACAAGCAGCGGGTCGTTATACCCGTCCCGCTTCGCCCTTGGAAAGTCCCCGGGTTGGGTTGCAGTCGTCTGGCTAGCACGTTGACTTGCCCTCTGGAGTTAACGTGTCTTGGAGGATGTGAAAACTTCGCCTTATTGCGGTGGCCGAGCGCTGTGGGTCGGTCGAAGCCTCTGTAACGCCTGGTGCCGGTTTGTTTGTGCCCCCCTTCTGGACTTGACGGCGGCGCGCTCAGGTTTCCGCCTCCCCGATCGGGCGAGAGAACGACTTTGGTGGGCTGTGGACTCGGGACGGGCAGAAGGAAGTCCTTTCAAACGGCCAGTGATTCACCGACGGAACTCACTGCCACAAGATGTAGTGGTGGTGGCCATTGAATGGAGTAGGGAGACAAATGGGGGGAAGAGTATAGGTCTGTTAGCGATATAAGGGGCCTCCATGCTCTGGGGCAGTGCACCTCAGTCATAGGGAAGGCAAGCTACAGTGGAAGGCTCTTGTCTTCTAGCCCTGCTTGTGGACTTCCCAGAACCTTGTGGCTGGCCACTGTGAGAAAGGGGATTCCTTACGGGCTCTTCTGTACAGGCTGTTACGATTTGGGCAGCTTTTTACGCAAACTAATTGTGACCAGACTTGGTGGCTAGCACCAAAAGAGAAGGAAAGAAGAAGGGTCTTGTTATATCCCCAGAGGGCAGGAGCAGGGAGAGCAGACAGGCACCAGTTATGAAGTGGTGTGACCATTGCAACCCAGCCAGGCAGTGCCAGCCTCTGAAGTTCCTAACTCTTTTTTCCTGGGGGGACTGGAGACAATGCATTCTCTGTTCATCTTGGAGACTTGTAGTATACTCGTAGTGAAAACTGGGCTTGGGAAAAAAAGGAAGGTAGATTTTTCTTGGTAGGAAGTGGCAGTTTTGCTTGTGTGGGGCTTTAAGAGGGGAATGTGCACCACAGTTGGTCTAAAGCTTGTTTTTGCTTGAATACAGGCAAATAGTGGATTTGGAGATCCAGGCTGCATTCACACGTGCCGCTTACAGGACATTTCAGCTCTTGTGGTATGAACGTCATAAAGGCCATTCTGAATGTACTTCTGTTGGACTTCTAACAGTGCAAGCATTAGGAACATTTTCCTGGGAGTAAGCCCCATTAAATAGACCTGAGTAGGATTCTGAGTAGACGTGCTTAGGATGGCTCTGTAAATGAGTTGCTGGCTGGGTGGGGAGGTTGGTTAACCATCCCATTTCGGCCTTCTTGCACTTAGACAAAGTGACTTCAGTCTGAAAGTCACCGGCTTCATTTCCAGTGCCTCCTTCGCCTAAAAGCATGGCGCTGAAAGGAAAGGGGGCAACCCAACCTTTCCTTATTGTGACAAAGAGGGTAGCAGCAGGCTTTAACGCAAGGGGAGTCTTTTTGTTTTGTAGCTCAGTTGAAGTGAGGTGCTGAGACTGTGCAAAACCAAGATGCAAACTCTTTGCCTCCCCAAAATTACATTTACATTGGGCCTAAGAAACAAGGACATTCTAGCTCTGGGTGATGGTGGTGGAAGGTACTTCAAGTCACCGCTGATTTATGGCCATCCTGTAGGGTTTTCAAGGCAAGAGGTGCTCAGAGGTGGTTTGCCATCACCTGGCTCCACATCATGACCCTGGACTTCCTTGGTGGTCTCCCATTCGGTTACTAGCCAGGGCCGGCCCTCCAAGATCTGATGAGATCAGGCTAGCCTGGGCCTTCCAGGTCAGGGTTACTCCAGAATGGCCAGATTTCTCCAGAAAGCCTCTGTTATTGACCTTAGTGGGGAAAAGTGGCGGCTCCTACCTGGTGGAATGAGCTCCTGGAGGAGATCAGGGCCCTGCGGGACCTGATGCAGTTCCGCAGGGCCTGCAAGATGGAGCTCTTCCGCCAGGTGTTTGAGTAGGATGGTACTACGGTACCATCATTACCTGGCCCTGGAGGAAAGAACGCTGGCATTGTCCGGAACAGAGGACACTGAGCTAGTAGAGCAGCAGTAAGTTCGTCATCTTTGCGGAATATCTGGAGCACTTTATATATGTAATTTTGTAATGCTGTATAATGTTTTAAATGGTTTTTAAAATGTTTTTATGTGTGGGCGTATGTGACCCGCCCTGAGCCCCCTTTTGTGGGGAGGGCGGGCTATAAATCTAAATAAATAAATAAATAAAAGAGGCTTAAGAGTCTCATGGGCTGCTGAATGGGGACATGGCTGCTAGCCCTTTGGACATTGTACAATGGAAAACATGGCCCCTGTTGAAGATTACCTGCTGCTTTTTTTGTGTGGGGGAGTGGCCTTTGGAACCGTTCTTGACAAACCCCAGGTTGCACCCCAAGGAGTGGCCTTCCTCCGACGGGAGGAACAAACAGCCCTGATGCTTTGGGCAGCCAAGATCTCGTCGAAGATTCATCATTTGTTTATGAAAATTGTCCCTTTCCCCTAGGAGATTGGAACGTAGGTCAGAACAAAGGGCTCAGCTGAAAAATGAAGGAATCAAAGGGCAGCCTGCCAGAAGTTCTTTTTTTTAAAAAAAAAGTCCAAACTTTCTTTCAGAGTTGAGGGTTGTTTAGATCCTGGCTATTAATGTGAGAGCTCTTTTCTCTGCGTCCCAGGCCGCAAGGCTTCCTTTATATGGCCAAGATGCACACGGATATTTAGCAGGTCAAGACCTTCCCAAACTTTTCTCCATCTGCTATACATATGTGAATTGTGCTACTGCTAGGAGCACAGGACGAGAGCCGTAGCGTGGTAGTGGGAAGCGATCAAGTTGCTGCCAACTTACCCCGTGGGGTTTTCAAGGAAAGAGGTGAACAGAAGAGGTTTGCCATTGCCTGCCTCTGCGTAACAACCCTGGATTTCACTCCCATCCCAGTATTCACCAGGGCTGATCCTGCTTAGCTTCCAAGATCTGGTGAGATCAGGCTAGCGTGGTCCATCCATGTCAGACCGAGCTGGAGCTTACTGAATAGATGTCCATTATTTTTATCTATCTAATATTTTTTTCAAGTGCAACCTACTCATGCCTCACACCCTTAAAAAGGTGCAACCTTACACCTGACAGGAGTTCTGGTCTACTGTGTTAATCTCTGAATTGATTTCCTGATTCTTCCTTGTCCCTCCTGTGTTTTCACGGGGCACCCCAGGCTCACTGCCGACGGATTCAGAATAGAGTGGTCTGTATCCTACCATTCTGTTAACAAGACCATAAACAGCATGATAAAAAGTAGAGACACCTCCCTGCCAACAAAAGTCCGCATGGTCAAAGCAGTGGTATTCCCAGTAGTCATGTATGGCTGCGAGAGTTGGACTATAAGGAAGGCCGAGCACTGAAGAATAGATTCTTTTGAACTATGGTGCTGGAGAAGACTCTTGAGAGTCCCTTGGACTGCAAGAAGATCAAATCAGTCAATCCTAAAAGGAATCAACCCTGACTGTTCCCTGGAAGGCCAGATAATGAAACTGAAGCTCAAATACTCTGGCCACCAAATGAGAAGGGAGCACTCACTGGAAAAGACCCTGATGCTGGGAAAGATTGAAGGTCAAAGAAGATGGGGACGGCAAAGGATGAGATGGTTAGACAGTGTCATAGATGCAACAAACATAAATTTGAGCCAACTTCAGAGGACGGCGGAAAACAGGAAAGCCTGGCGAGATCTTGTCCATGGGGCCACAAAGAGTCGGACTCGACTGTGCGACTGAACAACAAAAGAAGAGCTCTGTTGAACCAAACCAGTGGTCCATCTAATCCAGCACCCTGTTCCGCACAGTGGCCACCAATTCCTCTGGAGGGCCAACAGACAGGATATAAAGGCCAAGGCCTTACCCTGATGTTGCCTCCTAGCACTCCATATTCAGAGGTTTACTGCTTCTGAATATGGAGGTTCTGTCACATCTTGTTTTAAAGCCAGCTGTGGTGACCATCATTACATCCACTTCCAACACATTCCACAATTGAATCCATCATTGAGTCAAGAAGTACCTATTTCCTTTGGTTTGCCCTGAATGTGTTGCCTGTCAGTTACATTGGGTGCCCTCGAGGTCTAGAATTTTGGAGGGAGGGAAGACAAAGTTATCTCTATCCACTTTTCTCCATCCTACGCACAGTCATATAAGCCCCTATTGTCACTTGTGAGAGGAAGTCTTCAAACTAGAGTCAGAAGGTACAGGCCAGTGAGAACGGACTAGGTTTGGGTTGCCCAGATACATTCAATATGGGACCACTATCTCTTTATGATCTGCATGATGTGTCAGGGTATTGTATTCTCATCCTTCATTGTGGCGGAAACTGCACCTGCTAACCCCAAGTGTAGGAGTCCCTACATAGGGTCACGCAGGATGGGTGCGGTGCAGCTGCAGTCTCCGGATACTTTGAGCAGGTGATGAAGTAGCGTAGCGTACCAAAATCCATCAAGCATGCCCAGCTAGCTGAGATGCGTATCTTGCTGGCGTGATTTGGAGAAGAAAGGCAGGCTAGTGGGGACTTCCCCAACAGCCAGCTTTGCCTGTAGCTGTTAAAGGTGCACCATATTAAATCCTTTGTCCTCTGCTAAACTGCACATTAACAGGATCCTACATGTAAAGAGACCACTGATTTCAGAAACGAGGCGCGGGAGACTCACTCCTTAGGGTCTGGTCAGCACAGGGAGGAATTCTCTTCTCCTCACAGCCAAACCTCTGCCACTGCTTCAGTTTGGTAAAGTAAAGGTAAAGGTTCCCTTGCTCGAAAGCCAGTCGAATCCGACTCTAGGGTTGCGGTGCTCATCTCCGTTTCAAAGCCGAAGAGCCAGCGCTGTCCGAAGACATTTCCGTGGTCATGTGGCTGGCATGACTGAACACCAAGGCGCACGGAACGCTGTTACCTTCCCACCGAAGTGGTACCTATTTATCTACTTGCAATTTCTTGCTTTCGAACTGCTAGGTTGGCAGGAGCTGGAACTAGAGACAGGAGCTCACTCCATCATGCGGGTCTCGAACTGCTGAACTACTGACCTTCCACAGCCTGCAGTTCAGCGTCTTAACCACTTGAGTCACCGCAGCTCCTTTCAGTTTGGTAGATCACTATAAATTGCTTCAATAGCGACAACCGCTGGCATCATTTGGGTTTTGCATTGTTATGGGTTAGAACTGTGAGTTGCTTTGGGAGACATTCTTGCTGAAACATGAAGCCAAATAAAAAAGTAAAGACCGAAAAGGGGGGGGGAAATGTCTATCAATTAAATTTATGTGAAGGCTTTATAACTTCCACTAACACAGTTGGTTTTGGCAGGTAGACACAGTGACGTGTGGAATTTCTGAGTGTCATTGCCTCTGGCAAGAAGAGTTGCAGCTCTTTCCGTTTCATAGGCCAGATTACAACAAGCAAGGGATGCGTCCTCCTAACGTTTACTATGCATGTGTGGGCATCACTTGACTGGTGTGTTGCTATATGTACCAGTGATGGGGTTAGAGCCCACCAAGCAGCTCTGTGGAGGAGGAGGGGTTTCACCAGTTTCCCCTCACCACTGCAGACCTTGGACTCCCTACCCTGTCCTGTTCCGTGGGGTCCCCCATCCCCCAAGCGCAGCATGGGGGGCATTTGGGCTGCAGAGGCGGAAGCGAGAAATGGTGTCCCACTGATGGAAATCCTTCCATCAGCAGTCATTTTCAGGAGAATCTAAGCCTGTGATTTCATAGAAAAGAACATGAGGGTTGCCTTGCTGGATCTTATCACAGCCCAGCATTAGGGCGTCTGACTTCCATCGGAGCCCTGTGAACTTCCAGAATTACACCTGCTCTCCAGACTACAGAGATCATTTACCCTGGAGAAAATGGATGATTTGAAGAATGGTCTCTAGACCATTAATATCCTGACAAGGCTCCTCCTCTTCCTGTCCCCCGTGCTCTCTGGGCCCCAGCCCAAAATCTCCAGGAATTTCCCAAACTGGAGTTGGCAACCCTGTCCACTGTTCTGTGGCTCGTCTGAGAAATTCACAACTGGGACATAAAAATGATGGTCTCTCCCTGCTGTGTGTTTCCAGTGTCTGACATACAGAGATAGACACCCTTTTCTGGTTTGTGTCTCATACGATGCGGATATGAAGATTCTGTCTCTGATGTTTGACTCACGGTGGCTCAGATGTTACATGAAGTTGCGGCTTTCAGCTGATGAATACACAAGTGTGAACCAGGCCACAGACCAAAACGAAGTCAAGACAGCCCTTGTGGTTCTCACTGCCTGAATGAGTTTGCCAAGAGCTGACCCAGAGATTAATGGGCTACCTTTAACTGCACACCATTTCTAATATGTAGCATTCGTATCTCATTATCTTTGTGTCATGATATATCTTCTGTGTATGCCACTGTGATAGACTGGTGTACCACAGAAAAGCAGCAGCCCGTAATATTTTGGTGCCTAAAAGATACCCCCAGCTAGCAATGTAACAGAAGACTCTTCGAAGCCCATTGAAATTGATGGTCTTGATGATCTGCCTTGAGATGTACCTTTATTTAGCATTGCACTGTGAACTTAATAGTAAGGTAAAATACCTTACTATTACTTACTTGAGCTGTGGTGGCTCAAGTGGTTAAGACGGTGAACTGCAGGCTGTGGAAGGGTGGTAGTTCAGCAGTTCAAGACCCGAGTGTCCCGCATGACGGAGTGAGCTCCCTCTCTAGTTCCAGCTCCTGCCAACCTAGCAGTTCGAAAGCAAGAAATTGCAAGTAGATAAATAGGTTTCGCTTCGGTGGGAAGGTAACAGTGTTCCATGCGCCTTGGTGTTTAGTCATGCCGGCCACATGACCACGGAAATGTCTTTGGACAGCACTGGCTCTTCAGGTTTGAAACGATGAGCACCACAACCCTAGAGTCGGATTCGACTGGCTTTTGAGCAAGGGAACTTTTACCTTTACCTTAAAATACCTAAAGAATGTGGTGCCTTTCAGTTAGGGTTGCCAGGTCCCCACTGGCCACGAGCAGAGGATTGGGGGGTCATAGGGTTGCCAGGTCCAGACTGGGAAATTCCTGGAGATTTGGGGATGGAGCCTGGAGAGGACAGGGGCCTCAGTTGGGTACAATGACACAGAGTCCACCGTCCAAAACATCCATTTTCTCCAGGGGAACTGATTTCTGGAGGCTGGCAATGAGCTGTTATTCCTGGGGATCCCCAGGTCCCACCTGGAGGCTGGCATTCCTACTTTCAGTGGTGCCAAAATATTCACCCTTAAGAATCCATCTCGTTCTGTTTAATGACAGGGGCTGTTTCTTCCCCAATGGCTCCTAATTACAGTACTAACTGTGTGTGTGTGACCCTGTAGGATTTTCAAGGCAAGAGGCACAGAGGTGGTTTGCCATTGCCTGCCTCACTGGCAGGGGCAAGAACTGTGTGGACTCACCTGTACAAATAAAGCCCAGAGAACCTCAAGAATAACCAGGGAGTGGAACAGGTGACGCTCAGACTTGCAGATTCTTCCCTTGGAGGAAGGAGGGTGAGGAACTGAGGCACAGAAGTCTTGCTTGTGGGACCAGGGAGGTGGGATGAACAAGGGCTTCCTGAGGAGGTGGGAACTCTCCCGATGCACTTCCCCGTGTCTTCCTGCTGCGGCGAGGGAAGGCAGCTCTTTCTCAGAGTTTTGCAGAGGAGTGAGTTTTTTGTTGTTCAGTCGCACCGTCGAGTCCGACTCTCTGCGATCCCATGGACCAGATCACGCCAGGCCTTCCGGTCTTCCGCCGTCCTCTGAAGTTGGCTCAATTTCATGTTCGTTGCATCGATGACACTGTCTAACCATCTCATCCTTTGCCGTCCCCGTCTTCTTTGACCTTCAATCTTTCCCAGCATCAGGGTCTTCTCCAGTGAGTGCTCCCGTCTCATTTGGTGGCCAGAGTATTTGAGCTTCAGTTTCATTATCTGGCCTTCCAGGGAACAGTCAGGGTTGATTTCTTTTAGGATTGACTGATTTGATCTCCTTGCAGTCCAAGGGACTCTCGAGAGTCTTCTCCAGCACCATAGTTCAAAAGAATCTATTCTTCGGCGCTCGGCCTTCCTTATAGTCCAACTCTCGCAGCCATACATGACTACTGGGAATACCATTGCTTTGACCATGCGGACTTTTGTTGGCAGGGTGATGTCTCTACTTTTTATCATGCTGTTTAGGTTCGTCATCGCTTTCCTCCCAAGGAGCAGGCGTCTTTTAATTTCATGGCTGCTGTCACAGTCTGCGGTGATCTGGGAAAGGAAAGTTTTCACTCTTCTTCCCTCTTCAGCCCCTGTTGTTTTCCTGATCAAAAAGACAGGCTGACCCATGCTGCTTTTCACCCAATTAGATACCATACAGAAGGATGTCTTTTCCCCATGCGAGTGTATTTTAAATATCGCCAAGGGCTAAAAGCAGCATGTGATGGGAAAGTCAGTTTTGGGTTTCCACCACTGTTGCCCCCACCCATATCTCCTCAGTGGCATGGTTGGTTTGCTTTTTTTTAAAAAAAAAATTTAGGCTTAGTTGTTCTCCGACAGAAGTAATCCTAAATCCCAAATGTCATGTGCAGTCCTTGAGGCAACTGCTGCTTGAGTGCTCCCCAAACCCTCTTCTTGTTGTGTGATGGATCCCGAACCCCTTTTCTTCTTGCTGCAGCTCGGAGGGGCTGACGTAGCCCATCTCAAGCCCCCAGGAGTTACCAGCCACTATGGACACAGCGGGGGGGGGGCTGGTACAGCATGGGCCTTAGCCACTATCTTAGTGACCATATCTACCCAAACAGGCCATTCCCTTCCCTTGGTAGAGTGTTGCCAGCTTCCAGTTGGGCCTGGAGATTTCCCAGAATTACAAGTGGTCTCCAGACTACAGAGATCAGTTGCCCTGGAGACTACGGCTACTTTGGAGGGTAGACATGGAAACTTCAGGAGTTTCCCAGTCAAGAGCTGGCAACCCGACCTAGATGCTTGTTGGAGGGAGCCTTCATCCTAACATTTGGGATGGGCTGAGACCTTGGCAGAGCAAATCAAATACGGCATGAGAGAGAGATTTAGGCCCTTTCTCCAAGAGAAATGGGGGAGGATGTGGAAAGCAAAGGGTCATCTCTTCCACTGGCTCCTTCCTGCTATAGCAGCTGGACCTTCGCTCAGAGCCTGCCCACCTGCATGATAGCCCTGAAGTCCAGGTCCCAAGTCTGCTGTAGCCTTTCAGTGGCAAACTCTGGCGCTACCATCCCATCTCTCGGCTGCTATACCACTTCTGTGGGTCTTAACCTGTCCAACTCGCCAGGCTTGTAGGCAAGTCCCGGGCTGCAACAGGTCTCCCATCAATGGTTCTAGTCCAAAGTCAGGGTCCAGTAGCACAATACAGAATAACAGTCCCCAAAAATTCCAAGGTAAGGTAGCAAGGTTCCAAGAGCTTAAGCAAGTCAGACAACTGGTATGATGGTCAACAGAGCCACAGGCAAGTTGATCCCCCCCCTGGTTGCAGCCTTATGTAGGGAGCTTCCCAACAAGTGTGGCTGAGTCCCAGTTGGGCTCCTCCTCACAAGCTGAGTCAGCTCCTCTGTTCATGAGTACTATTGGAGCCCAGATCCTGTGATGACTTATCTGTCTCTCCCAGCATTTCTTTAGCAGTGGTGAGGCCTTGGGCTGCCAGGCATGCACTCCTGCACCTGGTTCATGACTCAGTCCTAGCCCTTGGTCTCCTCTAGAAGACCTTGCTTTGGAAGACTGTGGTGGGTCTGGTCATGGGCAGGTCCATTCTGGTGCCTTCACGCCTGCGGGCCCTGCTGGGTCAGGGTCCCTTTGGGGGAGGCACTGGAGAATCTGGCAAGGCTTGGAGGCATCTTGGTCTCCTCCTCCAAGGATGCCACTGCTATGCTGAACGAGTGTGCGGCACAGTTACCAGAGCCACAGGAAGGGGCACAGTTACCAGAGCAAGTCCCATTCTAGTGAATATTCTCAGAGCCAGTCAAAGAAGACTCTCCAACTGCATCTTGCATTTGGGTGACTGCAGATGTGCGCAGACCTCTTGCCAAAGCATTCAAAGGGGGCAAATATTAATTTATAGGAGCACTTTGTTCTAGGGTTGTCTTTCTCTGGGAAAGGTCCATGTTTCCTTACTTAATACAGAGCAGTCTAGAATAGAAGAGGACATATCACAATGAACTGGACTATAAAGAAGTTCATCCCCTGCGAATTTTCTGAGATCCAAATGTCACCTCCCATCTAAGTTCTCATGGACCACAAGCAAAAGGGGGTGACTTGGCAATGTCAGATATCCCCTTACCATAATCTTTCAGGGAGCCTGTTCCCCATTGAGTAGGGGTGTGCAATATTTTTTAAAACCCGTATTGGTTTAAGTCTATTGGACTCGAAAAATTTTCGGGATTTCCCAAAAAAAAAAACAAACCCAGATTCCAATACCAGTACAGTGTTCGGATCCGGGATTTTTTGGAAATCCTGAATTTTTTTTCCAGGTCCAATAGACCCAAGAAGAAAAATACTGGTTTTTAAAAAAGAAGCCATCACAAAGCTGAGCCGGCGGGGGACAAATCTGCTCCCCATGAGCACAGCCGATCCTGGTTGGGCTCGCTTTTTAATCCTCCCCAGGGCTACTTTGCCTCTCACTAGTTTATATAATGTTATGTATTATAGCCAGGCAATGGATGGCAATCAAAGCTGTACATTTGGAACTGCTGAGATTTTGGCATCTGATTTTGCAATGAGGACGTTGCCTGAACAAGTGTTTTAATTTATGTTGGGGGGGTGAGTAAGTTAAATATAAATCACAAAGGGTCTATTGATAACAGGGATTCACAAGTACATGCCTGCCCAAATTTCCACAGATGTAGTCGTCTGCGTCTATTGGTGCAAGTTCTGTCCCATTAATGGCTGCTTGATATATAAAACTAGAGGCCTAAAGCCAAATATTTAGATGGTTCCTTCAGGCCTAAATGTATACTTCGGTCTGCCTGGCCATGTGCCGCTCTCCTTTTTGGTCCATGCCAACCTCCAGGTGGGGCCTAGAGACCTCCCAGAATGACAGAGGAGCTCCAGGCTACAGAGATCAGTTCCCCTGGAGAAAATGGCCGCCTTGGAATGTGGATTCTGTGACATTATACCCCACTGCGGTCCCTCCTCTCCCCAAATCTCCCCCTCCCCAGGCTCTACCCTCAAATCTTCAGGAATTTCTGGAGTCGGCAACCCCAACTGTAATAAAGATTGATTGAGATGGGTGGGGATGCCTTTTCAGCTGCCCCCTCCGCTCTGAGGAATTCCCTGGCCAAGGAGGTGAGGATGCACCTTTGTTGCAGGCCTTCCAAAGTTGGTTTAACATACTCAGGGGTCATTTCCTGTGGGAGCGCACAGGAGCGGAGCTCCGACAGTAAGGAGCCCAGGGGGGCGGGCACATGCAACAAGCCCCGCCCCCTGCTCCCAGCAGCCCTCAGTTGGGCCACGAGGAACAAGAAGCAGCCAGGTAAGTTGCAGAGGCCCCCCCCAGCCCGCCTTCAGGTACAAGCTCTTCCTCCTCTGTGAGGGCAGATCTGCGCGTGTGTCCCCCCCCCCATAGCTAGCAATCCAAAACAGTCCAGTGGCGCCTGAGCGGTGGGTATTGCCTTCTGACACACTTCCGGTGATGTCAGGGGGCGTAGCATATGCAGATAAGTTATGCTAATGAGCTCCTGCACTGCTTTTTCTACGAAATGACCCCTGAACGTACTTATAAGGCCTTTGAGTGAGAGGAACGGAGGCACTTAAACATTCTTGGTATACCTATGTCTCATCAATTGGTTTATGTCATTTTGAATTTTTATTGTATTGTGTATTTTTGTTGGTAAATGTGATTTTTCTCTTTGTTAGCCACCTAGAGAACCTCATTTGAGACAGAAATTTGGCTGGTAACTAAAGCGGACACCGCTTTGATGTTAGGGCATCCCCCCGCCCCCCCGTTGAATTATAAGCTTCATTAACATCATCCCCAAATCACCTCACAGACACCTTCATTTGCCTTCCACAATCCCCTGCTGTTTTTCACCTCAGGATTCCCCAAAACATTAGGGATGGTGAGGAGGCTGGAGGCTAAGAAGTGAGTTCTTCACATTGTGTTCTCAGGAAGGGCAAAACCCAGTATGTCTTGCTAATGAATGGAATGAGTCTATTTGTGATTCATCATATTTGCCAGCAGGACAGCAAACCTGTTTTTAAAAAAGCAGGTTGGCTGCCAAAATATCAACGTTTCTTGAACTCACATATTCCACTGGCAGCGTTTCCTCCACATAAATAAGATCTTCCATCTATTGGGGGGGGGGGTTTGACACTATGTTGAAACAATGTCAGAATATACAAGGACATTAAACTTTTAAAGGCAGGTTATGAATCACCTTCATGCTGTGAAGTTAAGAATATTTGCATCCGTGTTTAAAATGGTACGGTTAACTAAGAATTTTGAGATTTCCTAAAGTTGCCCCCTCCCTTTTTTTACTGGCTTGGGTCCTGCCACAAGCAAAACTCCAGTCAGTGAAATTTGGCTTGGCATGCCTGTAAGCGATAGAAAAGTGTCACTGGTGAAATTTCCATGTGCCAGATCACTATTAGCAGCAAAGAAGCATGACAAGTGATTAGTTTTTTATTTATGTGTTTACACTCTACTTTCCTCCCCAAAGGGATCCAAGCAGTTTACAACATTTTCTTTCCTCCATTTTATTCTCACAACAAACTTGTGAGGTAGGTTAAGAGTGAGTGATTGGGTCAATAATTTTCAGAAATAGTTGCCAGCTCTGTAAATGCAGGCAAATGAGTTCTTTCTCAGGGAAGTGAGTGTGGTTGGAGAGAAGTATAGTTTTGCCTGTATTTTGCCCTAGTGGTCAGCAATATGCTCCCTCTAAGCTGTGGAGTCTTGTGAGCAAAAATTCTATTTTGTGAGCTACTGGCATTAAAGTTGTGGGCGAGCGATTTGGCTACTGCATAAATGAGTTTGCTCTGGAGCCATCGTTCCTGAGCTAAGACAAAAATGTGTGAGCCGGAGGCTAAAAAACTGTGAGCTAGCTCACACTAACTCAGGTTAGATGGAACACTGGTGGTCAGATGCTTTTGCACGTTTTTCGAGTAACAAAGCCCTCTTTACCAGGAGGCAAAACGTCAGCGGGTGTGTCCCATAGAGTGATTCTGCTTTCAAATTCCAGCGAGCTCTCTGAAAACATTCTCTCTTTCCAGCTGCTAAGTTTATCTCATCATCTTGGATAACAGACAATGCAGCTTCACAAAAGCTTCCTCTTTTCTTTTTCTTTTTCTTTTTTTTTGCAAAAGCAGTGTTTTTGCACGCTTCAAACGGAATCAGTTTTCACATTTAAAGTCAACCTTAAATAGTTCTCCAAAGTGTTTCAGACCTGAACGGAAACTTAAAGACAGCGTCTTGAAACAGAAATCTTGTGCATAAGGCAGTAGAGCCTGGATGCCAACTCGTGCCATTAAAAACTTGAATCCTACCTACCTACCCACGGCATGTGGTAGGCTTGTTTGGAATAAGGAATATGAGAGATTCGGCAGGCGTATAAATCCTCTGGAGACTTTTCAACATTTAATGCGATCTTCCTGAAACACATCTTCGCCATTATGTGTTAACTGGGCAGCGTGCATATTTGGGTTCAGTAGATACAAACAGAGCTTCAGGTTTTTTTTTAAGGGAACATATTTACACATGCCAATGCATAGGAAATTACATTCATTACCCCGTTCAAACAAAATAGTGGCTGCGTATATCAGGAGGACAGTAGATAGTACACTTTCTAGGCTTGCCTGTTCTGGGTTGGGAAATACCTGGAGATTTGGTGGGTGGAGCCTGGGGAGGGTGGGGTTGGGGGAGGGGAGGGACCTTGGCAGGGATATTGTTCCCTCTAAGGTGAGTTAGTGTGAGCTCAGTTTTTCTAGCCTCCGGCTCACAGATTTTTGTCTTAGCTCAGGAAGGAGGGCTCCAGAGCAAACTAATTTATGCAGTAGCCAGATTGCTCACTCACAACTTTCATGCCAGTAGCTCACACAGTAGAATTTTTGCTCACGAGACTCCACCGCTCAGAGGGAGCCTCGGAGATGATGCCATAGAGTCCACCCTCCAAAGCAGCCATTCCCCCCCCCCGGGAAGCTGATCTCGGTCATCTGGAGATCAGTTGTAATAGCGGGAGATCTCCAGGTGCCAGCTGGAGGTTGGCAGCCCTCACACATCCCCATCACACTGCCAAAGTCAAAACCTGGGAAGAGCCATCTTTCTCTGCCACACCACAAAGCGTTGTTCTAAACAGGAACCTCTCTGACAGTTGCCCGCCCTTCTCCTTTTCCTGTAACACACCCAGTTCTAAACTATATATATATAAAAAAAAGATTACGCTGAGCATGATTTGTGTCAGGGGAACTGGCTCCCCCCCTCCCACTCCCTTTCAACAACAAAGGGCCTTTTAGGCCTGGAACTAGCAATGTGGTAGGAAGCCAGTTGATGGAAGTGGCACTTTGCTGACCTAGATGTCTCCAACTCCTTAGCTCATTGCAATAGAAGAGAGATTTCTCCGACTAGGTTGATTTCCAGCACCGGCGTAAAGTTCGTGGGGGCTACGGGGCGCCAGCCTTCCCAAAAAATTTCCCAGAAGGCTCTTTAAAAGTTTATGGCCACCGCCGCTGTTCTCGACGGCAGCTGTGACGCCCGGGGGGGGGGGGGAGAAACGTTCTCCCTCCTCCCTGAGCCCGGGGGGGGGGCCTTGGACTCATAGGGGCAAATTCCACCTCTCGCGTGTGATGTCCGAGCGGTGTTGCCGCTTGAATATCACACGCGATAGGTCATTCTGGCTCCCCTAGTTGTCCTGAGGGGCTCTTTAAAAGGTTATGGCCGCCGCCGCTGAAACGTTCTCCTGCCTCCCTGAGCCCCGGGGTGGTGGCCTTGGACTCGTAGGGGCAAATTCCACCTCTCGCGCGAAAGGTCATTCTGGCTCCCCTAGTTGTCCTGAGGGGCTCTTTAAAACGTTATGGCCACCACCGCTTTCGGCAACAGCTGCAACCACCGCTTGTGGGAGACTGCTGAGCTGCCCTCCCCGCCTTTTTCAGGAGCGCCAAACCTAAAAAACGGCCTGCAGAGCCGGCCCCTCCTGCCCTTCCCTCCTTTTTCAGACTTCGCGCTAGAACGCCAATTTTGGCCCCATTATATCCTATGGGCCATTGAAAATGGCGAAAACATAGGGTATATTCTGGGGGCTGGAGGAGAGGGAGTTTGAGGGAGAGGCTCCAAACTCACAGGGTAGCTGCTGGAGCCTCTCACCAAGATACCAACCAAGTTTGAAGAACATTGGACCAGGGGGTCCAATTCTACGCCCCCCCCAAAATGGTGCCCCTATCCCCTCCATTGTTCTGTATGGTGGGAAAAAAGTAACTTTTCTTTCCCCCATAGAGTACAATGGAGGGGATGGGGGCAACCTGTTTGGGGGCCCGTAGAATTGGACCCCCTGGTTCAATGTTCCTGAAACATGGCGGGTATCTTGGGGAGAGGCTCCAGCAGCTGCCCTACGATGCAAGGCCGGAGGGCAGCAACTCCACCTCTCTGGTGAGACTTCCGCCGTGCCACCAGGGAAGCCAGAGGCGGCGGCGGGCCGAAGGAGGGAGAAAAGAATGGGGGGATGAACGGGATTCTCCCCCTCTTTTGCCTCTTGAGTCCCCGAAGAAGAGGGGAGGGGGCCGAGGGGGAGCAGAGGATCGGGGGAGGCCGGGCCCCTAGGGCCCCACGCAGGCTATGGGCCTGGTGGTGATAGTATTTGCCCCAAAGAGCTTACAGTTCAAACAGGTGGTATTAACTGAGTGCAGATGTTCTTTGACCTTTCTTCCAACTTTTATTATCCTGGGGTTATATAGATGTTGATTTACCAACCTCCAGTTGTGGCCTGGATTCATCTCCCGGAATTACAACTGCTTCCTGATGACAGATCTCAGTTCCTCTGAAGCAAACGGCTACTTTATAGGATGGACTCTATGGCTGCCTTCCCTGCCTAAATCCCATCCTCCCCAAGTTCCACCCCCAAAATGTCCAGGAATTTCCCAACCTGGAATTGGCAACCCTATATAGAAGGATTTGAGCCCAGGGATAAGCAAGTGTTGTTGCATATGTGGAATAGTGGCGTACCAGACCACTTTGCTCAGCACAGGAAGACTCCTGCTCCACCCCAGAAGAAGGGGTCTAGGCAAGTTTGGACCTGGTGCAGTAACGGAGCATCTTCTGGCCCTGCCCCTGGTAAATGGTAGCACCTCTGGTTGGAGCAGGTGTGCAGCATTATTGTTCGGTGCACTCAGGCATATACGAGAGACTTTGGCACTTCCGTAGCTGAGGCTTTCCACTGCTCTTAAGCAAATGTAAAGCCTCTATTGGCTGCCATGTGAATTCGGTTTCGCTTCTGAAATCTCTCCCACATAACACCGTTCATGCGTGAGACGCAAAACCCAAGAGAGGGTCAAATGTGTATTTTAGCATTGCATAGGCAAATATCCTTTGGTTTTCAGTTTGTGCTATCTCCCCCCCCCCCCCAAGTTGTGGGAATCCAACTTCGTGCATTTCTCTGCTCATTTCGTTTTTTCTGGAAAATTTTGTGTTTACAGTTCCATGCACCAAGAGGGGTGCCGTGGAGGATGTGTAAAGAATGGCATTGATGCAGAGGTCTGTCTGTGTGTGTGTGTTATGGACAAACGAAGGCTGAATTGCGCAAATTGGGCCTTTTCTAATTTGGAGGAAAGGGGAAGAAGTGGACAAGGATGTAACCCGAACACCAGACTTTACCAGGATCTGTGTCCATTTACCTGAAGCAGGAAGTCACGCCCAGCACAGTGCAACATTTACAGCAGCTCAGTGTTATAATGGACTGGCGGGGTCCCCCTTTACCCCAAACATGCTGTCATGTCAGACATTAACTAAAAGAAACAAGCCAGAGGTGAAAACTAGTATCGTGATGCTCCCATGGGAAGTTTTCAGAATCTCCCTTCCAAATAACAGTCTCCAAATTTGTCCTTTGTGGGCAGGAAGGTGAAGCTTTAGGAACATGGAAGTAAGGACTGGCGTTTTTTGGCGCTTCTGAATGAGCTGAAGAGGCAATTTAGGTCAGAGGAGAAGGAGGCCCTTGTGCTTCAGGCGCTGAAGAAAACATACAGGAGAGAATGAGGTTCCGTTCTTGGCTAAGCCTAAAACTTCCTGAGGGAACCTTGGGCAAGTCACATGCGCTCTGTGCCTCAGGGAAGAGTCCCAGCTGGATAAATTTGGGGGGGCGGGGGGAGGAATTGATGAGACTTCCTTTGTCTACTTAAGATAGTCTCACAATTCCCAGTGACCTCAAGTAACATTGAACTGTTTGCAGTCACGAAATGGGGGAGAGGATCTCTTCTTCAGCTGGCAAGTGAAGAAATCAAGACTCCCGGTAGCCGCCATAAACATGAGCTTGGTTGTGGGTGTATATATATCCTAGATTGGGGTAGGCAAGCCCAGCATGCATAGCTGATGGTAGTGCACGAGACCACTTGGTTTGCAACCTGGGGCCAAATCTCTGCCCACGGTGTCGAGGCACTGACAGTGCTGCTGGAGCCGGCGGTGCGGGAGAAGGCAGCAGACCTCAGCTTATGCCCATCATTGCCTCCCGGACCCGCATAGCTGTCAGCTGAGTTCAAGGTGAATCCCTGAGACGCTGGCAGTGCTACTGGGGGATGGCTTGTGCCAAGCATCTCTGGCCACATACAGCTCTCATCCTTCCATTTTGTTTGCCAGCCTGCCAAACATCTTCACAGGTAGGCACGGGTCCCAAAAGTTGCTTACCCCAAATTAAAGAGTAGTTCTCTCTCCGCTTCCATTCCCTAGTTGTAAAGTGAGAATAATCATTCCTCTGTCAGAGCCTAACTAGAACCTCTGAGTAAACATGCAAAAGGGCCTGATTCAAATCAGGACTGTCGTAGAGGAGAAGGTGAAATGCCTGCCTTCTCCCCTGTGCTGTGTTTAGTGGCTGAAACAGCCTGGGGCCACCGGGGGGAGGGGGACAACACAAGGGAGTATTATTTTCTCTTTGGGGGGTCGGCACATGCAAGCATTCATGCATGTACTGGCTCCCAATGAAGCAAGTAATGCCTTCCCCGGGCTGTTTCAGCTGCCAAAAACAGCACAGGGGAGAAGCCCGGGATTTCTTCTCCCATGCAGCAGTCTCAGTCCAAGTCAGAGTGTGCTGTGGGTTAACTTACATTGTTGCCAGGAACTGGCGGCTACAGTCTAGCTGCAAGTCCCTGGCAAACTCGAGCAGTTTGTAACATCTAGTCAGGCTCTCACAGGGCTATTTTAGGGGAGATTAAGGTATGTTGGCCCTAATCCTGATAAATTTCATTATATGGCCCATTCTTGACATAATGGTGCATTTTCACGCATTTGCCCTTGTATGTACAAAATGGGGTTGGGCAGATCTGTTTCTCACCGAACACCATGTGAGGGAGGGGAGCTATATCCTGTTGCCTATTTCTCCTTATCTTGCTGCTCTCTGATGTTTGAAGCATTTTTCCGCCTCAGAGCATGATTTACTTTCGGTATCTAAATCAGACTGAGATAAAAAAATACTTCAGCCTATAGCACTGGATTCTATGGATCCATTCTGTGGGCAGTGAGGCTTGATGCAAGATCCAATTTGATCCAATCTTTGGAGGGCAGTAAGATAGGGGCAGGATTGAGCTCCACTCGCACACCCGTGGACACTATTTATGTGGGGTGAGTGTGTGAGGGGGAGAGAGACCTCTTGACTCACACTTTAGAATCACATAGTAAAATACATGAATAAAGACATGTGGGTCCCTCTGTCGAATTTAGTTAGGGTCGTCAGCCTCCCAGTGGTGACTGGAGATCTGAGGTTACATCTGATCTCCAGGTGACAGAGATCAGTTCGCCTGGAGGAAATGGCTGCTTTGGAAGGTGGGCTTTATGGCCAGCCACAATGTGTGTGTAATTAAAAAAATTCTGTATGTTGTCTTCCCTATCCCCCATGAGTATTGTCCTGTCCAGTGCAAGCTGTACTAGCCAGCACTTTTAGGGGTGAGTCAACGGCACGACTACTGAGGAAAGCTTAAATCATCTTTATTCAACTTCACACGCATTAGAAGATCATTTACTCACAATAGCTGGGTGGGAAGTTACATCTTGTGATCTAGGTTAGTTCAATAGCTGCGGTGAGAAAAGAGATGGGCTTCCCCTCTCCTCGCAGTAAGGGTTGATGAACAAAGAAAAAGGAAAAGATCAATAAAATCTTATCTTTGCGCCTCTGAGCTCCGGAAATTGCTCTTAATGAGCCAGTCAGAGGAAAGTTTCTGGGAGACCTAACTACAGACTACAATTCCCAGGAGCGACGAGTCTTAAAGATGCAGCACAGTTTTAGTAAACTACAGATAACGCTGACAGGGGCAGCACAGTCATGAGTAACTGTAAATCGCTCTGAGCCCACAGCTGTGTGGGAAAAAGCGATCAATAAATCAAAAGTATTATTATTATTATTATTATTATCGCCCTCCTTAGGTTCCACCCCAAAAATCTCCAGGTATTTCCCAACCCAGAGCTGGCAAACCCTACTTCAGACCACATCCCTCTTTTGCAAGCCACACAATGAGGCTGTTTTAACTCCCCCGGCTTGTGTATTTGTGTCCCTTATTTGGAGTGGAATTGTGTGTTGCACGCAAATGAATGTATCATGGCAACGTTTTTGTTACAGAAAATAGCTTTGAAGAGGGGGGATTTGGACTGGAGCACACATGTTTGTGTGCGCATGCTTAATCTCTCCCCTCGCCCTCTGCTTTTCTGACTCCTCCTCCGAAGACGCTTTCTCCGACACTATACCTGAGAAGGGTGTGTGTGTGAAGCTACCCTTGTTTGAAATTCCAGCAGGGTAGGGGTGGGGATTGCCAGTGGAAAAGTGGCGAGCAGGGGAACGGAACAGATTCCTTCCTAAAGCAGCGTTTTCCCCACAGGAAACTGCTGTCAATTCCACCGTGGCTGTCAATTCTGTTGCATGGGCCCTTCGCTTAACTTGTAATTCTGCCCTTAGGTGGCCATGCACCAAACATTTTCTAGCTTTCTCTGTGGCAGAGGCAATGAACAGAGAGGAGAACTCTTTGTGGCTGTCTGTGGGACTTTCTGTGGGAACTGTGGCCAGACCACAGGGAAAGTGGAAAGCCGTAAACCATCAGTGTCCTTCCTTGAGTTTCTCTGGACCCACGAAAACCTCACAGATATGCAGATAAATGTTTTTGGTCATCATTAAGCCGCTTTTGACTGTTTCTGCCAATTTCAGCTTAAAGTAGCTGCTTTCTGTTCTGGTACTCACTCGTGCCAGTTTGTATTTGTATAGGGCTTTCTTTACTTTTCTTTTCCATATGTTTAGTTCAGTTGCTATTTGATTAGCCGTTAGGATCGGGGAATGGACGAGCTCTGGGGCTAAGCGGCCATTTTTCCCGCACGCACAACACCCCCCCCCCAATATGCAGACTATATGTACACACCTATCTAGTATAATCTTGTTGTAATTGTAAAATGAATAAAACTAATTTGGGGGGGAAAAGGAAAGGAAAAAAGAAAAAAAAAGAAATGTTTTTGGTATTCCTTGTTAGAGAGATGAAGCAAATAATGGAACCTCAGATGAATTTCTGCCTAAAAATTGACTCCTTTCCATAGCTGTAAATAAATCAGCATTGGGGAATTTCACATTACCCGTCTTCTCCCGGTTTCAAGCCGGGAGTCTTCCGTTTGCAGATGAACCGGTAGAGGGCTGCCGTTTCACACACGGCTTGCCCCTAATGGAAAGGAGTCGATTCAGAAGCAGTTCGGCGTTTCACACACGCACCGCTTTGTTTCCCCACGGTTTTTTTTTTTTAAAAGTCCGTCTTATAGCGATATATCGATATACCAGTATTCCAATGTATTCCAATGGGATCGGTATAGCGTTATATCGAAATATATCGATATAAGCCGAACGTTCAAAAAAAAAAAAGCCCGCGCGGCTGAAAAAAGGCGGGAAAGAAGCGTATCGGAACCGGGAGAGGGAACGGGAGCCTCCTCGGAAGCGGTTGACAGGTAAAACGCTTCCCTCCCGGTTCCTAATCAGAAGAGAGGCTTCCCTGTGTGAAATGCCACTTCATCCCGGTAGGGAACCGATTCTCAACCGGGTTCTGTCTGAAATGACAGACCAGCACCCGGTTGAGAATCGGTTCCCTACCGGGAGAAAGCACCTGTCTGAAATTCCCCATTGTTTCATTAAATGCAGGAATCTAGAAAATCCCCCTGTCTTTACCTAGCTGCGTTTTGAAGGTGGTTGGATTAATGTAATCTTTTTTCTGCCACAGAAGAGGGGTGTTGTTTGAAACTTGGGTTTATTTTTATTGTGTGTCCTGTGTCGTTTTTAAAACAAAAACCTCTGTGGAATGGTAGAGAGACACTTGATTATATGACTCATGGATGCTGGCAACTGAACATGTCCAGGAATGTGGTGCAGGTATTTACCATTGGAAATGTTGACACTGATAGATTCCTAAACTGAGGTGGGCTGTGTGGTATGTGTACACACACCATTCCCTAGGTTCTGCAGTGAAATGCCTCAAGATGCTCTTCATAAACAGAAGGAAAGTGATGCTTACCTCAGGAAGGGCACTTAGCAGGAGGACCAAGGTGTTCCCTCTAAGCTGAATTAGTGTGAGCTAGTTCACAGTTTTTTAGCCTCCCGCTCACACATTTTTGTCTTAGTTCACGGATGATGTCTCCAGAGGAAACTAATTTATGGAGCAGCCCAATCGCTCGCTCACAACTTTAATGCCAGTAGCTCACAAAGTAGAATTGTTGCTCACAAGACTCCACAGCTTAGAGGGAACATTGAACAAGGTGTTCCCTCTCTTTCCCTGTGTTTTAGGCCTCCTGCGGGATTATCTCTCTCTGGCCAGTGTACAGCATAAAGGCACTTTGAGCAGACCTTGATCACACAGAATGTTGTGGCAAAATTCCAAACTCTGATGTTTTTGACCGTCTATAAGTGCAATGAAGTCAGTCTGCAATGGAGTAGAGAATGGCCATGAGGGCACTGCCTCTGACCCCCCAGATATGCACGATCACCTGCTTGTGAGCATGGAGTCTGGCACTGCCATCGTGCAACTGGTGGCTAGTGGGCAGGGAAAGGAGCCTCACATGTACACTTCCTGTGCATGTAGATGCCTTGCTCACAAGCCCCCAGTCATGTGAGGGCAGGCCTGGCACACTTGTGTCTACTCCTTCTCTATGTGTGTGAATTTCAACATACTGAATATCATGTATAGAGTGCTTGAGACAGTAGATGGGGGGCAAGTGATATTTTTATATCCCCCCCCCCACGTAAGACACTTAGGACACCATAGAGCAGGGCTCCCCAACCCTTTTTAATCTGTAGATGCTTTTGGGATTCCGACACAAAATGGTCTGCCACGGGAGGCGGAGCCAGCCACAAAATGGCTGTCACAGCTTACCTTCAGTCACATAGTGAAGATCCTCGTGTTGTGGCAGCTGCCGCCGCCAAAGCAACACCTTTTAAAACCTGCACCAGCAATCAAATCTCCGGTAGCTACTAAGCAGCCTTGCAAGGCAAAGCCCTGCTTGGCCCTACCCGCTTTCTGAAAACATTTGGCAGGCACAAGTAAAGGTGTTGGTGGGTGCCACGTGGGGGACCCCTGCCACAGAAGGTGATATCGAGTAGTCCTCCTTTTGATGCAACGTCCCCCATAAAAGGAGACAATGTTTGACCCTCTGTTGGCTACTTGACTCAAACTTGATTCTCACATCTGTTAACTCCTTTATGATCTGTATGCCAACTTGCTGCTATGCTGACATGTCCTACTATATGTGTTATTCCAATCGTAGCTATATTTATTGCTCAGTTACTTATGCATCTTGACTCTAATCAACTCTTCCAGGCAACTAACTCCCCCACCTGCATGTAATATTTGAGGAAATCTGTTTCAGTGTCTTTGAAGAAGTGTGCACACGCTGAGTCTCTGTTCTCCCATGTACACAAGGTTGAGCTTGGTTTGTCCTGGGGGTGCCGCTGGACTCTAGCCCTGACCCATCCCAATTTCTGCTAGGTGGAAAGGAAAACAAAAATCCCGAAATATCTTTCCAAGAGACAGTGTGACTTTACTGTATCATTGCCCCCTTCTGGTTGGCCTGCTGCTTCTACAGGCATTTGTCTTTTCATAACCCGTTTAATCTTAGAAAATAACTTTATAGAGGAGTCTCTTGTAATAAAAGGTACTCTTTGTCAGCACTTAGCAAATCTCCAGTGTTCCTCCTACAGAGGAGGAAGAGCAAAATAGCTGTCAAGAAATTGGCTTGAGTGCTGGGGAATAGCTTGCAACTGTTCCAGTTAAGTATGTTAAGCACCGTCAGTCACTTCCGACTCATGGCGACCCTATGAATTAATGACCTCCAAAACATCGTATCATTAATAGCCTTGCTCAGGTCTTGCACACTGAAGACCGTGGCTTCCTTGATGGAGTCAGTCCGTCTCATGTTGGGTCTTCCTCTTCTGCTGCTGCCTTCAGCTGTTCCTAGCATTATTGTTAATTTGTTGGGATGTTTTATCCCAGTTTCTCTCTGAATTTTTAAGTTCCAGAACACCTGCATTTGATTCCAGGGAGACAAATCTTTAACATGTCTATCTCCTTCCATATTTTTTTTTTTGAATTTTCGGACATTTGGTTTGATCCCAAGCACCACCCATCGTGCAAGAGTTCTCCACTGCCCCTTCCCAACTGCAACCCACTATGTACTCCCAAAATTCTGCTTCTGGGGGTCCCATGACACCCAGCAGAATGAGAACATAAGAGAAGCCAATGTTGGATCAGGCCAATGGCCCATCTAGTCCAACACTCTGTCACACAGTGGCCAAAAATGTATTGGATTTATACCCCGCCCTTCACTCGGACTCTCAGAGTGGCTTACAAACTCCATTCCCTTCCCCACAACAGACACCTTGTGAGGTAGGTGGGGCTGAGAGAGCTCTGAGAGAACTGCTCTTTCAAGGATAGCTCTTGTCAGAACTGTGGCTTGCCCAAGGTCATCCAGCAGCTGCAAGTGGAGGAGTGGGGAATCAAACCTGGGTCTCCCAGATTAGAGTCCGCGCACTTAACCACTACACCAAATAGGAGATGGGGGGGGGGGAGTCTGCCATGAGAATGAGGAATCAGCAGAAATTCCCCACCCCTTCTTTTCCAAAGGAGGTATCACTCCCCTGGCAGAACAGCACCTCAGGATCCAAGTCATCGTTCAGATCTTTCCACGTGCCCAGTTGCTCCAGGTTTCCATTCATGTCCAGTGTTCCCTCTAAGCTGAGTTAGTGTGAGCTAGCTCACAATTTTTTAGCCTCCGGCTCACACATTTTCATCCTAGCTCAGGAAGGATGGCTCCAAAGCAAACTAATTTGTGCAGTAGCCAAATCACTCGCTCACAACTTTAATGCCAGTAGCTCACAAAGTAGAATTTTTGCTCACACGACTCCACAGCTTAGAGGAAACATTGTTCATGTCTTTACCCCTCTTTATTGGCTATTAATTTCTTCCAGCATATGTGCAGTGGCTAACAGTGTTGATAGGATTATACGGCCAACTTGCATTGCTTCCTCTATTAACTTAAGACGTCCTCGAGGTAAGGTGGGAGGCAGGAGGAACAGAACATAAGCCACAGTGGACCTGTGGTACAAGAACGTTCACATCTACGTGGAACCTCCTTGTAGTGCCCCAATGAGAGAGCCAGTGTGGTGTAATGGTTAGACTGCCTGACTAGGATCTGGGAGACCCAGGTTGGAATCCCCACTCTGTCATGGAAGCTCCCCACGTTCTCATCCCAGCCTACCTCGCAGAGTTGTTGTGGGGATAAAATGGAGAAGAGAACAGTGTAAGCCACTCTGAGTCCCTGTTGGAAAGAAAGGTGGCGTATAAATAGTGAAGTAAATGCTTCCAGTTCTTGTCCTGGAGCCCACTCTGGATTGGCATATGCCGTCTGTCATTGTGACAGGGCAGTTGGGGTGAGATCACTTGGTGGCCTTGGGCCAGCCTCACTCGGTCAGCTGAGCCTAGCCTCTGTCACGAGGTTGTTCTGAGGTTAAAACAGAGGAAGGGAAAACCAGACAGGCCACTCGGGTTGCCAGTGTCCAAGTGGGGCCTGGAGATCTCCCAGAATTACAACCAATCTCCAGACAACAGCAATCCATCCCCCCCGGATAAAATGGCTGCTTTGGAGGGTAGACTCCACCCCTCCAAACCCCGCCCTCCCCAGGCTCCACCCCCAAAATCTCCAGGTGTTTCCCAGCCCGTAGCTGACAACCCTGCTGGCCACCATAAGCTCCTTGGATGAAAGGCAGAATCAAGCCTGTGGTTGATAAGAGAGCTGAAAGATGCAGTCCTGCTCTTGTCAGGGAGGTAATGGTTGTCTCTCTGGGGAGGGGCCGTGGCTCAGTGGTAGAGCATCTGCTTGGCATGCAGAAGGTCCCTGGTTCAATCCCTGCCATTGGTAGTTTTAAAAAAAGGGTCTGGTGGCAGGTGATGTGAAAGACCTCTACCAGAGACCCCGGAGAACTGTTGCCAGTCTGAGCGAACAGTACGGACCTCGATGGATCAATGGTCAGATTCAGTATCAGGCAGCTTCATTTGATCAGGCCAGCATCTAATATTCTCTTTCCAGCCCTTCAGGAAGACCCCAAGCAGGCAGGTAAAAGCCAAGCTGTGACCCCTATCTAAGGATTCCCACGTCTAAGTAGCAAAGTTGCGAAGGCTTGGGCTGCAAGGGCCAGCACAACAATTGCACAACGTACCAGGAAACCAAGTGAGAATGTGGGTAAGCCCGAGGCATGGGTCATCCGGAGTACAAATACCAAAAATATTTGTCCATCTGCCTCCTTGTTGTGCCATCTGTTTTTCTAGTGCTGTGCCTCAGAGCACAGCTTGACCCTGTGTGACCCAGGGCATTCAGCACCACATAAACACTTGTGCTCTGGAAGTGCACTTTGTGTGGTTAGTTCAAACATACAGTCTTCTCTTCCAGGTTAAGTTCAGGGGAAACCAGTGCTGGGTCTTAACGGAAGAAACTGAGTGTGCACAGCACTAATTGGCATGTGACTAGTATGTCAGCCTTCACCCATTCAAGTTTTTTTTTTTAATTGTTCTGTATTTTTTGAAGTGGGAAATAGAGATGTAAAATTTCTGGAAATTTTGAAGCTCGGGAAAAACCCCCGTTTTTCCCCAGTTTTTTTCAGGGAAAACAGAAATTTTTGGAAAAATTGAAAAAAATGCTACATTAGCACTTCTTTTGTCTTTTCTAGATTGAAAGTCATTCTGTTACTTTAGGAACATAAAATATGACTATGGACATTTTTACTTGGCATGAAATTATCACAACTAGCATATTAAAAATATAGTGTATCCAAACAGTTATTACAAACAGAATACCTGCCCACATGCAAAAACAAAACTGAAACCTTTTTTTCTTGTGACAATAGCACCTCCTAAAGGAAGAAATACATCTTGTTCTTGCATTGGAGAGTTCAGTTTGTAACCTAGGACTTGCTTGTCCTCAGTGCACAGAAATTAGATCAATCTGACACCATATATATATATTAGAAATGATTTGGAAAATATTTGAACACCTTGTCTTAAAATATTTTATTCATCATGTTAAAATAAAACGTTCCATAATCAATTTTTTTCTTTTCTTTTTTCAATTTTTCCAATTTTTCAGAAAAAAAAAAAGGCTTCAGGGAAAAAACGGGGGGGGGGTTTTCCTGAATTTTTCCGGTTTCTCTAGGGGGGAATAAATTGATGTTTAAATTAATATATGTGTGGTATTTTAAACGTTAAAGTTTGCTTAAAACATCGGTACAGCATTTTGAATGGCAGCAGAAAGACTGTGCCTTGATCCCTCTCAGCAGTTCTTCACGCACCCCCCTGAAATATGTGTGGCTACATGAGTGTCCAGCTTCATTGTGGTACTGAAGTGGCCCTTGTTATGTTAGTGGACAAGTTGCACCAGGAAGTGCGTGGGAGAGCTCCCCTCTGAAATCCCTCTTTTGTGTATTGCTTTTTCTGGCTTCTTTTTATTTTATTTTAACTGGGTTTTACCGCTATATTTATTTAAGTTGTTGATTATTTAATATGTATTTGAAATTAGTTCTTATTATTGTCTACCTCTTTGAAAGTCCAGCAGCCGGAAACTGGGGTTACAAATATTTTAAATGAAATATGTTGCGCTTCCCAGTTTTTCATGCACGGAGAAGTCCAGATGCAGGCCAGCAGGATTTGTTTTCTTTTGGAGCAGAAGAGTCCATTGGTGTCTTCCTACTATTTGCCACTTTGGTGCAGTGGTTAGGAGTGTGGACTCTAATCCGGGAGAGCTGGGTTTGATTCCCCACTCCTCCACTTGCACCTGGCTGGATGACCTTGGGCAAGCCATAACTTTGGCACAGCTGTCTTTGAAAAAGAGCAGTTTCTGTCAAGAGTTCTCTCAGCCCCACCCACCTCACAGGGTGTCCTGTTGTGGGGAGGGGAAGGGAAAGGAGTTTGTAAGCCGCTCTGAGACTCCCGAGTGAAGGGCAGAGTATAAATCCAATCTCCTCCTCCTCCTCCTTCATAGAGACTTTGAGCATAGAAGAAGAAGAAGAAAAGAGGTTGGATTTATACCCCGCCCTTCACTACCCAAAGGTGTCTCAGAGCGGCTTACAAACTCCTTTCCCTTCCCCTCCCCACAACAGGACACCCTGTGAGGTGGGTGGGGCTGAGAGAACTCTTGACAGAAACTGCTCTTTTTCAAAGACAGCTGTGCCAAAGTTATGGCTTGCCCAAGGTCATCCAGCCAGGTGCAAGGGGAGGAGTGGGGAATCAAACCCGGTTCTCCCAGATTAGAGTCCGCGGACTTAACCACTACACCAAACTGGCAAATGAGACTCCTTGAGCAGACAGCACAGCTGCTATTCATGCACCGGCTCCCCCAAAAGGATGCTCTGGCTTCAATCTGTTCACATCACACTCTGGCTCCGAATGCAGTGTGGAAGCTGGTTCCATGCTGCTTCTTTGCCCCTTCCCACATGGTGGAAGGTGTCGTTTTTTCCCCAAAGGCTGGTGGGTATCCCATTCCAGAAGCCAGCAGGAGAACATCTTTCCTTGAAACATCAGGCAGCCACCCTGGACTATAAGCGAGCTATCCAGCATCTGTGTAACAGTATGGGACTTCTTACATGGGGCCAAAACAAACTGGTCTTGCCTGTGAGGTTAACATGTTGTTGCCAAACTCTGGTGGCTCATTTATGCACACTTTTTGTCTGCCTCCATGGTTATCTGGATGCTGACTTTCTCTTGCACAGATCATCTGTCGTGTGACTGTCCCTGTGGTTAGGCTGATCAGAAGATATCGGGGAGTAGGAATAGGCATGGGCCGATAAAAAGAAAAGGTCTCTCTTTGCTGACAAATGTGTCGGATGGGACTGCAAGATTAGTAGCCAGAAGGGAACAATCTGAGTCCTCAGACCAGGAGTAGCAGCTCAAGCGTCACAAATCAGTATTATAGATAGATGCAAGGCAAGGGAAGGCTGCAATGAACTATCGCCACGGATTGTAAGCAGATGACTGAGTCAAGTCCAGAGCAGATCTGTGGATCATGTTAATTCTACGTAGGTTTGCCAGCTCCTCCCTGGTCACCAGCAGGGGGTGGGCAAGGTAGGGTTGCCAGATCCAGGTTGGGGAACGCCTGGAGATTTGAAGATGGCGCCTGGGGAGGGCAGTGGGGCACGATGCCCATAGAGTCCACCTCCAAAGCATCCATTTTCTCCAGGGGAACTGATCTCTGTATTCTGGTGATGAGCCGTAATTCTGGAGGATCCCCAGGTCCTGCCTGGAGGCTGGCATCCCATACACACCATAAAGGAGAAGAAGAAGAGTTTGGATTTATACCCCGCCCTTCACTACCCAAAGGTGTCTCAGAGCGGCTTACAAACTCCTTTCCCTTCCCCTCCCCACAACAGACACCCTGTGAGGTAGGTGGGGCTGAGAGAGCTCTGACAGAAACTGCTCTTTTTCAAGAACAGCTCTTATCAGAACTATGGCTTGCCCACGGGCATCCAGCCAGGTGCAAGTGGAGGAGTGGGGAATCAAACCCGGTTCTCCCAGATTAGAGTCCGCACACTTAACCACTACACCAAACTGGCTCTCTAAGGAGCTGCATCCAGTCCTGGTTCTTTGGTGTGTATTGTTTGTCTCATCTGTATGTTACATTTTTAGATGCATCACACATTTTTAAATTACATACACCTTAAAAACTTCATGTCTAGAGGCTTATTTACCCGTCACATACTGGCAACGTGAGGCTTGTCTTGGCAAGTCCATGTAACAGGGAGCCGCAGTTAATTGTGGGTACTTAATGACTTCAACCTGTTTTTGCAGATATATATGTATGCCTCCACAGTGCTCACACTTTTACATTTCTAAACTGCGTACTTAAAATACCTTTGGCCTGCACCTAAAAACAAACAGTGTGTGAATTGTCCCACAGTGTGACATTCTATTTAAACCCAACATTTCCCCTGTTAAAGAATTCCACTGTCATCGTAGCAGAGAAAGTGGTGATTGTAATATGGTGGACCAGACCAGAAATTTAGATTCCCACTTTCCCCCCTGTGAGCATTAAAACTGGGTGTTAATTTCAGGCAGGCATATGTGTGGTCTGTGGCTGTCAAGACTTCACAAACAGGGACCAGTCCTAAGCTCAGAGGTAATTCCCATTTCATTCAGTGAAGCTTTACTCCCAGGGAAGTGTCTTTAGGATTGCAGCCTTGATGGCAGGCACAGCCTTCCTTCAGCTACTGTGTTTCTGTGCTGGGGGGGGGGGGACAACCCCTGTTGAGTTTCTGCCTGTCACCTAGCTGTTTAAGTGTATTCTGGCCCAAGTAGGTCACTTCTCTCTTTTCATTTCTGTCTGGTCCGTAGACTTTTGGCTGGGTTTCCATCCAATAACATTTAGCACTTATGTAGCACTTTAGGGTAAACGAGACATTTCACATGTAATCTAATTGCAATCCATACAACCACCCAATAAAGAAGGCTGGTATTATTATTCCAGAGTTGCAGATGTGTGTGGGGGGGGTACCTGAGGATAAGTAAGGAACTTGTCTTAGTCACTGAGGCAAGATTTGAATGAGGACATTGTGGGGACTTGAGGCTTCTTGGTTATACCAGCTCTCCTACTAAACAGTAGCCCCTAGGGGAGCTCAGTCTCCTGTTATGGTGGGAAACTTCCTGGCAATCCCTCAAGTTACTCACTGGTTCCTCAAAAGCTTGCAGAGGAAAAACTGGTGGAAAAATCGGGCAGGAATGTGATGTCACTCCTGGCGAAAACCTGAAGGGAAGTCAATGTGGTATAGTGGTTAGAGTGTTGGACTGGGTCTGACTCCGCACCCTGCCATGGAAGCTCCCTGAGAGACCTTGGGCCAGTCACACACGCTCAGCCTCACCTACCTCACAGGGTTGTCGTGAGGTTAAAATGGAAGAGAGGAGAGTGATATAAATTGCCAGTTTGGTATTAGTGGTTAAGAGTGGCGGACTCTAATCTGGAGAACCAGGTTCGATTTCCTGCTCCTCCACATGAAGCCAGCTGGGTGACCTTGGATCAGTCACAGTTCTCTGAGAGCTCTCTCAGCCCCCACCCTACCTCACAGGTAGGTTGTGGGGAGAGGAAAGGAAGGAGATTGTATAAATCCAGCTCTTCTTCTCCTCCTCCTCCTCCTCCGTCATAGGGGAGAAAGAAAAAGATGCTGGTGTGCCTGTGCTCACGCCCTTCCCCAGATTTCTTCTGTGAGTGCCAGGTGGCAGCCGGGCATCCCTAATAGCAGTACTGATGCTGCAGAAAGAGCCAGGCAAGCAGGGTGACTCTTAGCTCCCAGAGAGGGACAGATGCCCCATGACGTGTTACTAATCTGAATCCCATCATTCAGTAGAAGTACTGCTGTGAGCATTATTCTGCAGGGTCATCCTTTGGGTATCCTGCTGGACTTCCTGTGCTCTGGTAATCTGACAAACAACCCCGGAATCACAGTGTGAAAGAACAAAAGCAAAACTATCCCTGCGAATAATGGCTATTAAGCTTTGCATTACAGTTACATTGCATACAGCCCTTACATTTTAAGTAGATAACAAAGAGAACACAGTCCTTTAATGAAGACTAAGAGAAGTCCCAGCCTTGTAGTATTTGTCAGAGCTGTTCTGCAGCACTATGAGGCTGGGATTTTTCTTAATTTTCATGACAGGATCACGTTAATTGTTGTAAAATTCCGGGGGGTAGCCGTGTTGGTCCAAAACAGCAGAACAGAGTTTGAGTCCAGAGTCACTTTTAAGAGCAACAAAGTTTTGTTCACGGTATAAACTTTTGTGTGCAAGGCACACTTCTTCAGGCAAATGGAATGAAATCTCCTCAGGTGTTACAGGAAACGGGGGGGCAGCCGTTAGGAGAGCCCCCCCCAGCCCAGATGCAGAGCTGAAATCGGATCAGGTGGCCGGTAAGATCAATGGATAGCATCAAATCAGCACGCAAATGCAAGCGTTAACAAAAAGTACTGATGGACTCTAGCTTCATTCTCACATCTTTTGGGTAACGCCTGCATTTGCGTGCTGATTTGCTGCTATCCATTGATCTTACCGGCCACCTGATCCGATTTCAGCTCTGCATCTGGGCTCTGAGTGGCCCCTCCTAACGGCTGCCCCCCACCGGTGTTCCCTCTCAGCTGAGTTAGTGTGAGCTAGCTCACAGTTTTTTAGCCTCCGGCTCACACATTTTTGTCTTAGCTCAGGGAAAAATGGCTCCAGAGCCAACTGATTTATGCAGTAGCCGAATCGCTCACTCACAGCTTTCATGCCAGTAGCTCACAAAGTAGAATTTTTGCTCACAAGACTCCACAGCTTAGAGGGAGCATTGGCTCCCACCCTCTTTTTTCCTGTAAGTAACCCTTGAGGAGATTTTATTCTATTTGTCTGAAGAAGTGTGCTTCGCACAGGAAAGCTTACACTTTGAATAAAACTTTGTTGGTCTTAAAGGTGCCACTGGACTCAGACTTTGTTAATTGTCGTGTCATCTTTGTTATCTACTTAACATGTAAGGACGATGCAACGTAACTGTAATGCAAAGCTCAATAGCCATTATTCAGAGGGATTGTTTAGCTTTTGCTCTGGTAGTCTGAGGCATCTGCAAGCAAAACTCTGGGGCTCATATGCTGAAAGGTCCGCCTTTCACGGCCCAGCTTCGCTCAAGTGTCGTTTTCTATCTTTGCAGGTGCCGGTGGGGAGATTCTCTTTACACCTTTGGGGCTGATCACAACAGTGAAAGCCCTCCCGCTCTAAGGTGCAGGCTGAGGATAAGGGAAGGGGCCTGAACAGCCCTCGGCAAACACATCCCTTCCCCACCGAGAGCCGCCATGGAGCAGATCAGCTCCTTTTTCCACTCCATTGGGACTTTCATCCGCTCCAAGCATCAGGAGGGCGTCTACAACACTGTCTGCCTGGCGGTGCTGATGGCCCTGCCCGTCCTCGTCCTTCTTGCCAGCCTCATCATCTGCTGCCATTGTTGTTGCTGCAGCCGGCGGCAGCAGCAGCGGCGAAAGGACAGCAGCAGTAGTGGTTCTTCCCATGGGAAGAAAAGGAGGAAGAAGAAAGAAGAAGATCTGTGGATCTCAGCCCAGCCCAAACTGCTCCTGCTGGAAAAGAGGCCATCCTTGCTGGTCTAGAGTGGAGGGAGGTCCACCAGAGCTGTACTCCTTCCCTCGGTTCGTAGGACTTTGGGACCACCCACGGCAACCATGAGAAGATGCCAGAACTGTCTCCCTGCCCTTTAAGGGTGACTTACAGGTTGTTTTTTTTCTAAAGGACTTTGGAATGAAGGAACTATGCAAAAACTGTCACTGAAATGCACTGGAGGGTCCCTAGCTGGGCACACGTTTACCGTCTCACTGCTCATGTGCTCCGGTGGCATGACGTGCTACAACCCATGCCAGCATCCAGACTAATCCAACATGACCCTGTCTGTAAGGCTTGTTTTCCTGTTATGACCGGGCATCTGTGCTGTTCTGCTTAAAGACCTAGATGCAAAGGAGAATATATTTTTTTCCAGCCGTCTTGCACTGACACCTTTTGTGTCCGCTGGCAAACACAATCACTGCCGCACAGACGTGTACATGTTAGCATGCACAGCCACCATTTGCATCCGGGTGCTAAATCGGATCTCGCACAGATGAACAAGGGGGGCTTTGTGGAGAGATAGGTCTTTTAACAGCCGCAACCACCACAGATAAATGGAAACTTCCCGGGTTCAGAGATAGGATAACTCTGAGCTCCAGTTGCAAGAAACTGGAGCCATTGCCCCCTTGTGGGCTTCCTGAGCACATGCAGCTGGTCACTGCTAAAGCAAAAACTCCCTCTTATTCTTATGTTTAAATGGCAAGAGCCTCCTTACTAGACCCCCCCCCCCCGGCAACAATCTGATGTTGCCAACCCGGAACAGGATATTTCCAGCAGACTCGGTCATCAGGGACTTTCTGTATCCTGCAGTTGCAGCTCAGAATTCACCAGAGTGAAACTCCAGCTTTGGTCGTTAAAAATGCTGTAGCCCTTGAGGCCGCCAGGCAATTTGTGATGAAATCTCAGCAGAAGGGGGGGGGGGGTTGAGCAGGATGCCTAGTGGTTAGAAGGCAGGAGGCTCTGGAGGTTTTGCCCGGCCCTTCCGCCCCCAGTGGCTACCGTACATAATTTGTCACCCCATATCAATTAAACATTTCTTTGCCGGAACAATTCTTCTTTCCCTTTCCCCTTTCCCCCCTTAAGGCCTTTCCAATCAAGGGGCACAGCTAAACATGCTTCCACCCCACTGCTGTGCAGCAGAAGGCACGCGGTTCCATCTTTCCCTTTGGAACCAAAAGGGCATAAAAGAGCGATGCTTCAGCTGCCCTGCACCTAGAACAGTCTTTACAGAGGGGTAATAAACAATATTTAGTTACCTCATCCAGTACCCAGATGGTCGCTCCTCCAGCTGCATCGTCTGCTTCCAGCACTCTTTTGCCAGCCTTCAGCCGCAATATTTAGTTGCTAGGAAAATCTAGTCTTTCTCCACAGTGACAGTTACAACCGTAACTACTGTGGTGTGGGTTCATAGCTGCGCCTATTGGCTGGTACCTGTGATGTCACTGTGATGAGAGGACAAGGCTGGCAAGTGGGTTAAGAAATCCCTGGAGGTTTGGGGGGTGGAGAATGGGGAGGGAGGGGCTTGGGAGTGGAGGGATCTCAAGAGTGGTATATTGCCATAGAGTCCCCCACCACCACCACCACCACCACCACCACCAAAGAAGCCATTTGCTCTAGCCGAGCTGATCTCTGTTGCCTGGAGGTCAGTTGGAATCCCAGGAGGTCTCCAGCCGCCAGCAGGAGGTTGGCTACTCCAGGAGGGGAAGAACGGCCTCTTTTCCTGCTTGCCTGACAGTATGAAACCCCTCCCCTTTCATTCTTCTTTTTCTTCTTTTTCTCCTCCTCCGTGTTTTTCTTTTTTCTTTTTTCACTTTGCTTCTGGGTACTCCCAGTTCTATTTCAGCCTTTACACCAAGCTTTCTTTCCTCCCTGCCCTTGAACCAGTTGCCCTCAACAACCCAAGGCCCGGAGAGTGCCTTCAACCCTCTCCCAACCCATCCCCAGTTCCGATATTCTGCAACTGAGGCTGACGTCATCTGCGCACCTTCATGGAAGCAAGTCCCACTGAAACCAGTGAGGCTCACCTTCCAGATGAGCAGGACTGGGCTAAGAAATTCATTTATATGCACCAGTATAGTGACCCTACAGCACGTGCCATCATGTTACATGTTCAGCAACTTGGGAGAAATTCCACTGTGGGGCTACTGGGCTGTCCCACACTACACAGTCATTTGTGTTGTTAGGCAGGCCGCATGCTGTCCTGTGCTGGGGCTTAGGCGGCGGTCCACGTGGCTGGCTTCTTTGTTTTACCAGCTTTTGTCCTGCACTTTGCTTTTCAGTCTATGTTACAGGATTGCTTTTTATTATTGCGCGGTTTATGCAAAAATGGGGGAGGGGGATTTTTATTTAAAAATAAATTTTTATTTTAATGAGCTCAGTCTGAATGGTCCTTGTGACTCAGCCTCGGCTGTTTATTTACTGGATGGTGTGTGTGGGGGAACCTTTTCTTCTGTTATTTCACTGATCACAATAACAATTTGCATATAAATAGGCCTTGGCCTGGATAGCCCAGGCAAGCCCGATCTTGTCAGATCTTGGAACCTAAGCAGGGCTGGCCCTGGCCAGTGATTGGATGGGCGACCTCCAAGGAATACCAGGGTCATGACACAGAGGCAGGCAATGGCCAACCACCTCTGAACATCCCTTGCCTTCAAGCCCCACTAGGGGTCACCAGAAGTCAGCCTGACTTGATGGCAAAAAAATTGCATATAAATGTGAATGAATAATTCACATGAAGTTTCATTATATTGAGTCCGTCTGTTGATCTGTCAAGGTCATTGTTGTCTGCTTTGACCGGTGTCAGCGGGAGATCTCTAGGGTCTCAGGTTGAGGTTTTTGATGCCACCTTAGCCATGCCACCTGATTCTTTTAACGGGAGATGTGGTATTGAACCTGGGTCTTTCTGTAAGCAAAGCAGATGTTCTACCATTGTTACTTAACTAAAATTGCACACACAAAAGGGATGCCTCATCTGATCTCTGCTACTCTATTAAGACCCATATTGGCGCCATATTACATGATGACATCCGTAATGTTCTACAGTATGTCAATTGCTGATTTTTTTGTGTGAAGTTATAAGAAGTCCTCCAGTGATGGGGGGAATGGTGCTAATGTTGTGACATGTAAAATCACACACCCTTCCATCCACACTGCATGCAAAGATGTGATCTTTCCCAAAAGATACAAAACCAGGTTTGGGAAAGAGCACATAAAGTGGACAATTAGGAAAATTTTGTGTGGATGCTCCAAAACTCCTGCTTCAGTTTAGACACAAAACCTCAATGTGGAAGCATCCTATGAGTCTTTAAGCTAATTTTGCTGTTCAGTTTGGGAGGTTCTACACACGGAAACAGTACAGTGGCTTAAATGGAGCAATATCGCTTTTGTACATCACATCAGAAGCTCCACTGTATGAATAGATAGCAGGTTCCTATCATCGCCGTTATAAAACCTATGCAGAGTGAACTGAATATACAAATCTAAGCCTTCAACAGTTTTTTTATTCTCTCACTGCTGATTCCCCCCATTGCATTCTGTAAATAATGCACCTTGCTAATCAATGTTTATTTCCGAAATATTTCAGATTCCACAAAAGAGGCAATCAGTACATCAACGCATTGTTCTAACAAGCATAGCGAATTAGTCCTACAGGTCACGAATCAAACCTGAGCATGTCACAAAAGTACAAAAGGCTGGTACTTGACTGCAGGGAGGGAGGAGAATGAACCACACCGCTGGACAACCTAAAACTGTCTTGCAACAAAATTACTGTGGGCATCTCACGTGATGAAGCAGTAATGAAAAACCTTTGAACCCAACAATTGGTGTCTCCACCAATTCTGGGGCAAATCTTGTTTCCCAGATACATTCCTGTTGGTGATAAGTGATTCTATGAGATGCTTAGCATATGAAGTGGTTTTTGTGGTTGGCACATAATCTGATAATCGTTTTCCAAAAAAGGAAAACAGATGCTGTCCCTGGCCATCCTGCAGCCTCTTGACTTGGCTAGATTTTAAACCAGTCCCCAAACACAAAATCTAAACCATATTAGTTGTTGTAGATTTTACGGGTTGTATGGCCGTAGTCTTGGCATTGTAGTACCTGATGTTTCGCTGGCGAAACGTCAGGTACTACAATACCAAGACCACGGCCATACAACCCGTAAAGTCTACAACAGCTAATGAACTCCGGCCGTGAAAGCCTTCGACGACATGTCTAAACCATATTTATTGGCCTCATGAAGTTGGGGCACGTTTTGGCACCCATAGGACAGATGAGACAACTGGCTCCAGCTGCGTTCTAGGTATAAAGGAACTGAGGTTTTATGGTGAAAAGCCTGACCTTCCACTCTCCATCTACATTCTGCTATTCAGAGTCCAGTTCTCAAGAGGAGAACTATGGACGTGATGCATTCCTGTGATAACCACTTACTTCTAGCCTTTTGTTAAGTCGAGCTGAAAAGGCCAAGTGGTCTGATTAGATCGTCCCAGAATTCTTTAAATTGCAGCTACCAGGGTGATTTGGGGCAGGGCCGCAGTGTGGAGACGGAGAGAGGTTAATTCTCCTGCCGCCGCCCCCCACCATGCAGTTTCGCTAGTCACACAGACCTATTATTTCTAGCCCTTTCAGGCTACAGGGAGGGAAGCACACAACTGTCACGTCATCTTTACAAAAAGAAGTCCTTGCATATAACCCTGCCCACCCCCAGAAGTTGAGGAGAAGGAGGGTGTAGCCTGTTTGGTTGGGGGGGGGGGTTTGGTCGTGATGTTGTGGATGCTGCCAGCTTTGTGTTTGCAAATGGTTCTGCTGCCCTGCAGGCTTGGAACCAGAGCCCGCAACAAACGGGACGAGAACAATAAAGTGTTTTTAATGAGGCTTGCCTGCTGGAGCTGCCCCTTAAATTTCAGGGGGTGGTTCTGTTCAAGCGGCCCATCAGGGCTGGAGGAGATGTCCCCCTCCCCTCCCCACTGCTGAATCTGAAGGGCCAAGCCAAGGGCGTGGGAGTGAAAAGAAAGCACAGACTGGGGTTAGGCAGAGAGGGGAACACACAGCCACTATTGGAGTGGGCTGACCCCCTGGTAAGTACTACTGGAGTGGCCTGACCCACTGGGTATCTGATGTAAGGGTGACGGATTGGCTGCCCTTTAGGAGTGCACTCTACCTGTATATGTGTACATTAAGCAAATATTACAAAACCATTGTAAGTTTCCGGTTCTCTCTTTTCTAAGGAGAACCAAACTGGAATGTCTCACTATTTTTTGGCTGGGAAATGCCTGGAAATTTTGGGAGCAGAGTTTAGGAGGTGGTGTTTGGGGAGGGGGAAGGACCTCAACAAGGTATAATGCCATAGAGGCCACTCTCCAAAGCAGCCTTTTCTCTCTCCAGGGGAACTGATCTCTGTGGTCTGGGAGCCATTGTAATTCCTGGAGGTCTCCAGGCCCCACCTGGAGGTTGGCAACCCCAACAAGCATGGCACGTGTAAAGGCCCTGTGACCCAGACCCATAGTCTGAAGTGAAAAGAGCCCAGAAACAGTTTGAGCCATCTCACTGAGGACTGTCTACACTTTGTGACCAGTGTTCCCTCTAAGCTGAATTAGTGTGAGCTAGTTTACAGGTTTTTTAGCCTCCAGCTCACACCTTCTTGTCTTAGCTCAGGAAGGGATGGCTCCGGAGCAAACGAATTCATGCAGTAGCCAAGTCGCTCGCTCACAACTTTAATGACAGTAGCTCAGAAAGTAGAATCTTTGCTCACAAAACTCCGCGGCTTAGAGGGAGCACTGTTTGTGACCACCGCAGAGACAATCTTGCAACAGAAAGGAAAGGGCAATAAACTTTCTTCCAGATGAAAGATTCATAATATAACAGTTCCATCTCTTTATTCTAAAACGTTAGCAAATTCCTCATGGAAACACAGCCTGACTGCACACAGGAACCCACGTCCGCTTTCCTGTACACACAAGGATCTTGTTGTACACACAGGAAGATTCCCCCCCCCTAATGTGACTGTGTCCCTCCCTCCTAAGATCTAAGGATCTGCAGTTTTCGGCTTTTTGGTCATGTGTAGGAAAATAGGCATGTTGAATTAGTGCCTTGGGTTTTGCGAAGCTGAGCACAGCAAACCTGAACACAGCCGACCAAAGAGGCCTTTGTCAAGTACTGCCAATGAAGAGAGTTAGAAGTCTGTCATCCATCCCTTGAGAGCGTTCTTCCTGCCCTCACCTAGCTGCAGGCTCCCAGAGAGGAGGAAGGAAGCCTTCGACGCCTGCTACCAGAGCCAAAGGAAAGGAGTTTAACACTGCTGCCTGGGAAAGTAAGGAAGAGAAAGAGCCACAGTGGCTGATTCGTTGTTTTCTCTGGCAAGGAAAAGCAAAGTTCTGCAGCGAGGACAACACGGACAGCAAAGGTCTCGCTCCTTGTTAAAAGCCTGGCATAGATTAAGGAGTGGAATGGGGCTCTCCAGCCACCGATGCTGGAGGCAGCTGGCAGAACAAAAGACAAATGGGAGCTTCGATAACACAGTAATATATGAACTGGCCCTTAGTTTTCCACCAGCCTCTTCTCTGAAATGTCGGTCAAGTCACATTGTGATCCCACCTAATTAAATGGGAAGGTTTCTTGGAGGAGGACGTAAGCCAGTTGCTTGTGGTTATAAATGCACCTGTTACATGCTAATGGGTTCCTGGGCTTGGATTCACAAGCACAGCATTTGCAGAAAACAAATCTCAACGCTCATCTCCTTCCTCTTCTCTGCCAGAGATCTCCTCCTCTGGCCCAGGATGGATCAAAGCTATTGTGACCGTGGACGTATCTTCATCTCAGTGCGAGGGATGGAGTATAAATGGCCTTTCCACGGCTCCCAGTTAACTCCCTGGAAAGAGTAAGTATCATCATCGTATGATGCAGCACAAAAGCGAGACCAGCTTCTCGAAACTACGGACAAAAATTCAAATCCTTGCTCGTCTTTATAATAAAACCATCTCGGGACGACCATGTACTTACTCAGAATTAACATGAAGGCGTATAAAAACTCTACGGATTGGGTCCAGTGCCAAAACCTTTTCATTTGATTTGATCCTCGCAGCCTGGATCCAGCAGAGTGACGCTCTTTAAACGAGCCTTGCTGTTGGGCTTAATTAGTCTTCTGGATTGAATGTTGCTGCCACAAGTTAATGAATTGGTCTTCCTTAATTGAACTGAATTTAATCTCGTTGATTGAATGTTGATGTTAGATGGAACGAATGGATTTCCCTTGATCAAATTTTTGCAGTGAGATCTAATGAATTTCTTCTCCTTAACTACACCTAGTAGTTAGACCTAATGAACTGACTCTCTTTGATTGAACTAGGCTGTTGGATCTAATGAATTGACTCGACTCGACTGAGCCCTGGGGTTAGATCCCACGAACTGACTCTCAGTGAAGAAGGCAAAAGCAGCTATGCTGGATCAGACCAATAGTCCACCTTATTCAATATCCTGAACAAGGTCACCATTATATCCTGTGACAGTGAATTCCACAAGTTCATTATTCTTCTGAGTGAAGAAGTAGTTCCTATTGTCTGTCCTGAATATACTGTCTATCAACTGTATTGGTTGCCTGCAAGTTCTAGTATTATGAAAGAGGGTATGGTCGCTGCTGGCCCTTCGGACATTGTGCAACAAAAGAAATGGCCCCTGTTAAAAATTAGCTGCAGGTGGATATTCAGTAAGTGAAGAATTCCCCAAACTTCTCTCCACCAATCATATTTCTGTGTATTCTACTACTATTAAAGGCACAGGAGGCAAACTGGAGCTTACTGAGTAGATTTCCAGTAAAAGGGGGAAAGTGCAACTTACTCAGAGTTTACACCTGCCCTTTAAAAAGTGCAACCTAACCATACCTTACACCTGCTCTTGACCTTATGGGATTTCTGGCCTACTGTATTAATCTCTTAGCCGATTTCCTAATTCTTCCTCATTCCTCCAGTGTTTTCATGGGGCACCCCAGGTTTACTGCTGATGGATTCAGAATGGAGTGGTCTGTATCCTACCACTCCACCCAGCAAAGTTTGAAGACTTCTTCCTCCAGCTTCTTAGGTGGGAAAAATTGCTTAAGAATAAAAGCCCTGCTGAATCAATCCAGCACCCCGTTTCACACAGAGGCCAACTGGTTGCCCTGGAGGGCCAACAAACAGGATATAGAGGCCAAGAACTTCCCCTAATGTTGCCTCCTAGCACTCATATTCAGAGGTTTACTGCTTCTGAATATGGAGGTTCTCTTTAATCTCCATAGCTAGTAGCTACTATGAGACATATCCTCCATGAATCTATTTCATCCTCATTTAAAGCCATCTGTGCTCATGGCCATCATTACATCCATTGGCAATGAATTCCATAATCAAGTCAAAAAGTATTCCCTTCTGTCTGCCCTGAATGAATTGCCCTTCAATTCCATTGGATGCCCTTGAGTTCTAGAATTTGGGGAGAGGGAGGGACGAGTTCTCTCTCTCCGCTTTCTCCACTCCAACCTCTGTCATGTCTCCCCTCTTAGCCATCTTTTCTCTAAACCAAAAAAACACCCCAAGCTCTGAGCCTCTCCTCGTACAGAAGATGCCCCAAGTCTTTTGATCACTGTGGTTGCCTTCATCTGCACTTTTTACAGCTCCACAATGAGAGCCAGTGTGGTGTAGTGGTTAGGGATATTGGAATAATATCTGGGAGACTAGTATCTGGGAGTTCGAATCCCCACTCGTGCCACGGAAGCTCACTGGGTGGCCTTGGGCCAGTCATACTCTCTCAGCCTAACCTACCTCACAGGGTCGTTGTTAAAATGGAGAGGGAGGAGAAAGGTTTAAGCTCTTTTGGGCCCTCATTGGGGAGAAAGGCGGGGTACAAATGAAGTACATAAAATATCCTTATTGAGATACGGCAACCAGAATGGTACAGGGGCCACACCACAGCTCTATAGGAAGACATTACAATAAGGTCTGCTCTGTTTTCAGTTCCTTTCCTAATAATCCCTAGAGCAGAATCTACCTTTTAGTCTTAACTAAAAATAATAACTCTATTTGTATAGCACTTTTGATGTTTGGGGTTCTCATTTAATTTTCTTTAATCTAAGGACATAACTGTAAATCTGCAAACCACCTAATGTTAATTTCCATTTTGCTATTATGCTATTATGGTTACCATGTTTTTCTTTACTTCCATTCACAAGGGTTATCTGTGTTCCCATTCATAATGGAGAGAGACCTAGTTTTTATATTTTTGAAGGGAGAGAAGTCACCGTCTCTCTTCCCAGTAGCCTTGGTGCAATCTGAAAACCTTCTCATGACTTAATTTTATTAATTTAATTCCTGCACTCCATCTGAAGACTCTTCCAATGTTGCAGACAGACAGGACTTTCCCTCATGCTCAGCATCATCTTTCTTCCCCACACCAGTCTTCCCCATGACCAATCTACAGTGTATCTTATCGCCGTATGTCAACTATAATCTGGTTGCCATGTGGGTATGACGACTCTGCAGGTGGAAGATAGCATTCCACCACTTTAGCAACTGGTAATGGGAAATCCTTATATAAATTCAGAGTAACAATTGGAAAGGATAGAAGGGTTCTATGTTATCCATTGCACAATTAAGGAGGTTCCAAACATCTGTGCAGTACTCAAGAACTGTCACCATACTCCGTTATGTTCTTGAGAAGTACTGTACCTTGTGCAAAAAAGAAACAAAGAACTGGACTCGCACAGAACCCTGGACTCACCTCGCTGTGATTGTCGTCTCCATATTTACCATTGAGGTTTGCCAAATGGCAGTTCTTGTACCACCAGCCCCCGTGGTGTGAGATTGCACAGTTGCTGATGGCAATGTCATTGTCTCGGTCCCAAGTGGTAAATTTCCTCTCATTGTGGTAAGTCATAGCATCCCCTAAATGAGGAAAGAAAAGGTTGTCGTTAGAAGTGTGGGGAGGCAGATAAGAGCAGATGCATACTCAGAAAGACAAAGAAACAAGCTCTATGGCCCAACTGCAGACAATTAAAAATGTTGTACAGGTGGCATTTACAAACACTTGGGTTAGCTCAATCTCATCAGATCTTGGAAGCTAAGCAGGGTCAGCCCTGGTTAGTAATTGGACGGGGGACCACCGAGGAAATCTAGGGTTGCTGTGCAGAGGCTGGCCATGGCAAACCACCTCTGAATGTCTCTTCCCTTGAAACACTATGGAATCATCTGTCAGTGGTGACTTGATGGGGGTAGGGAAAGGATGTATACTTGAACAAGGCATAGATGTTTAAGTAGATGTCGGGAACCTGATCCATTGTTGGAAGAGTTTCTTCGTTTCCGACAGAAAGAAATACTGGGGAACAAATAAAGCTAAACATAAGACGTGTTCCCACTGAGCCTAGCAATCCTTCTTAAAGTAATACCAGACAGATCAATTAACCAACATGCCCTGGACGCAGCACCCATACAAGTTCCTAGCACACTGCCTGCTTCCCACTGCTGAGTTGGAGTGGCAGCAGGACACAAGTGGCTCAGAGAAGCACCACAGGAGTCTCTTGCTGGCTGCGTGACTTCCATGCCCATAAGCTGAGTTGCTCCTAAGGAGGAATGGTGGGAGGGCAGCAGTGTTGAGGAAGTGCCAGGCCCCTGGCATGACCACCTGCTGCTGGACACTGCTGCCCCCTATCTGATGAGCGAACTTCTGTTCATCTGCATCTTTTTTTTAATATCAAATATTTATAGCCTGCCTTTCCCCAATGCCCAAGGCAACTTACAACAGACGAACATATACAATTAAAAACATAGCTGAAACACAACAATAAAATTGTGATTCTTGCAACAGATATTACCAGCAGCTGCCACTCAGAGACATTCACTAGCTACTTCCACTGAAGGGATACTGGAATAATTCAGCTTCGCACCTTTTACGGAAGAGAAAGAGAGAGTGCGCAAGCTTTTTTTTTTTTTCCCCTTCCTATACCATATCTGGCAGGCTGTTCCAAAATGCGGATGTGGCCACTGAAAAGAAGCATGAATGGGCACAGATGAGCAGACCTCCTGAATAGAGGGGACCATCAAAAGCAAAGTGATGAATGACCTTGGGTGGCATATGGGATCATCTGGGGAAAGGTGGTCCATTAGATATGTCGCAGGGCTCTTTTTGTAGAAAAGCCCAGCAGGAACTCATTAGCATAATAGGCCACACCCAACAGCAGAAACTCATTAGCCTATTAGGCCACACCCCTGACAGCACAGCTCATTAGCATATTAGGCCACACACCCATGTTACCAGAAGTGTGGTCATCCAGCCACGCCCACCTTTTGCTTCTTATTCTGTTGACCTTGTCAAAACCCTGGGCTTTTTTTGTAGCAGGAACCCCTTTGCATGTTAGGCCACACACCCCTAATTGTAGCCAATCCTAATGAGTTTCTGCTGTTGGGTGTGGCCTATTATGCTAATGAGTTCCTGCTGGGCGTGGCCAACTCGGGAGCCAGCCGGAACTCCGTTCCTGTGCGTTCCTGCCCCAAAATAGCCCTGGATATGTGGGGTCCAGGCAGTGAAAGTTAACCAGCAACACCCATTCCCCATAGATACCTGTTAACAAAGCTATAACTGTAGCTAGGCACAAGGCACTAGCAATACCTCTGTACTGGGATTCCCCCCCCCAAAAAAAATCCTACCTTTCATTTAGGGTTGCCAACTCTGGACTTGGAAATTTCTGGAGATCTGGAGGCAGAGTCTGAGAAGGGCTGGGTTTGTGGAGGGGAGGGACTTGTGCCACAGGGTACAGGGCCATGGAGGCCACCCTCCAAAAGCAGTCCTTTTCTCTAGGGGAACCGATCTCTGTCGTCTGGAGGTCAGTTGTAATCCCAAGCAGTGCTCCCTCTAAGCTGAGTCAGTGTGAACCGGCTCGCAGTTTTTTAGCCTCCGGCTCACACATTTTTGTCCTAGTTCAGGAAGGGAGGGCTCCAGAGCAAACTCATTCATGCAGTAGCCAAATCCCTCACTCACAACATTCATGCCAGTAGCTCACAAAGTAGAATTTTTGCTCACAAGACTCCATAGCTTAGAGGGAGCATTGATAATGATATTTAAAAAACTTAATTTGACACGATAGTCAAATCAGGCCTGCTCACAGCTTTAATGCGAACAGTTCTTTTGGCTCACGAATTAGAATCTTTGCTCACAAGTCTCTGCAGCTTACAGGGACCATTGATCCCAAGAGATATCCAGGGCTCACCTGGACGCTGGCAAACCTATTTTCCTTCCAGAATGATTTCTCCAAGGCAGCTTACACAGAATGATGGAGCTAAAAGCTATGGGTGTTCCCACCCCCTTCAACATAACATTCCACTGCATGAACATACCTTACTTTCTGTAGGAATTTGCCAGTCCGTGGGTTGAATCCCGCACAATAGTGCTTTCCTCTGGCCGAAGGAGCTTTCCCCTGACGCAAAAGGCTCTTTGAGCTTTGACTCAGAGAAAGGCTGCCTGCACCAGAAGAAAGCCCTTCCCTAGCAGAACCGTTCTACAGGTTCCAAACGCATCTCTCCATGCAGTCTGGTCAGCCTCCTGCAGTTTGAAGAAAAGAGAGCCCCTGCAATTCCTTCAACCCTGCTTCCCAGTGCAAAAACAATGGCCACATAACTTGACTTACCAGCAGTGCCTCCATAGTTTCCTATGGAGAGCCTGTACCTCTCCCTGCTCGAGCCCACCCGGAAGAGGTCATATTTGGCATAGGCAGAATCGTTGTGGGTTTGCAAATCCACCCTCAGCTCAAATGGAACAGGAGCAGTGCCAGTAAGTTCATGAAGGTTTTCCAGGCCTACAAGAAACAATCGAGAGTCACAATTACCAACAACCTCGCAAACACCCTGTGGTAAGTAAGACATGTGATCAAGAAGAGAAGTTTTTGTACAATGAACATAAGAAAAACCCTATTGGATCAGATACTTCTAGGGAGACCACAAGTAAGGACACAAAACCAAGAGCCTCCCCCCAATCCTGCGCAAAACACATGGGAATTCAGAGATATACTGTCTCTGATTCAGTCATCTAAGAGCCTAATCATAATTAGTTAACATATGGCAGTGTGTGTATTATAGCCAGGAGATCCTAAGATTGTCTGGCAGTCTTTAAAGTTCTAGGTCTTTTAACATTATGTACCACTAGGTGGCGAACTAAACTTGGTTTTTGGGCTGAGAGACCTCTGAAAGAGCTGTGACTGACCCAAGGTCACCCAGCTGGCTTCATGTGGAGGAAACTGGAGTTCGAACCCGGTTCTCCAGATTAGAGTCTGCCGTTCTTAAGTACTACACCACGCTGTACAAAGTATAATTTCTGCTCCAGCAAGCACTCCTCCCAATGCAAAATCTCTTGTTTCCTACTCTGGCAATTAAAAGCACCTTGCATCAAAGGTGTTGTGGGATTAGAGCAGGAAAGGGGCAAAGAAAATATCATCTGGGCCATATGTGGTCTACAGGCTGCAAGTTGGCTATCGCTATAGAAAAGCACACTCCCAGTTCATGTAGAGGCCTCGCTTGAAGGGTCAAATTAGCAGGGAGCTCCAAGTCTATTCCCTTCCTAAATAACAGGTGTATGGGGCCTCAGTTTTGATGGGGGACTGCAGCATGGGGGACTGTTAACTCTTCTCCCTCCACCCCATTTTCCCAAATCAAAATTGGGAAACCCAAAATTGGGTCTAAGGAATCCCCTTGCCAGTACGAAGATCCCAACATTGTTGGATGTGTGGAAAGCCTCGACTTTTTAAATACACTGAAACCTGTACCGCTATTGGTTAAGAAACATAATGAGGCCAAAGGGCCTCCCTGCTGCCTGATCTAATGAACCCCTCTTGTCAGGGGGAGGAGGTTCCAATTCTGATTGCAGTCCAGGGGGCAGCTAAATCCTCAGATATCCCCTTCAGTCTATGTGCCTGGAGACATAGATCTCGACATCTCCTTGGTGGATGACCTAATAAAAACTCTTCCAAATTTCCCAAAAGAGGTTCAAGGTGCGACAGTCAACAGACTGGAGACAGTGCGAACAAAGCTACTGACACGAGGGAATTGATACTAGGAAACAAGAGGTGACTGCAAACAGCTTGGAGGCTGCCAAAATAAGTCCTTATGAAAACAGCCCAGACATGTCTCACCATAACTCTCCTACTCCTCAACTGATTGGTTTAACGTCTACTACAGAAGTCCAACCTGAACTCAAGGGAAACTCAGAGACGTTAGTACAAGCTGAAATCCATATGCCCTCAATAACGGCTAAGAATCTCCCTCAGAGCAGTAAGGATGAGATTGTGTGGCCAAGCACAACCAAATAATTAAGAACATATCAAGAGGTATGGGCAATGGGTCTATATTTTATGACACCAACAGTACCCTTGAACAACTAACCAAAGGAGACTGACTCATAACTTCTTCTACACCATCACCATCTAAATTCCCTACCACCTTGAATATTAAGATCATCTTTTGGAATGTGGCTGGCTGGCGAAATAAGGCCAAGGACGTTGAATTTATTAGCTACCTCAAGCAGTTTGATGTCATACTAGTTCAAGAAACTTGGTCTCCATGCCAGATTCAGATTGAAGGGTATAAGTCCTATACCCTTCCTGCCTTCAGAAGTAATACAAGGGGTTGCTTCCAAGCAGGATTGTCTATTTTTGTCTCCTCATATCTCTTCTAGGAATACATCACTTTAAAAGGGTGAGTAGGTAAAAACAGGGATGGGCACCTAAAAAAACAATCAGTATTTTCCAGAGATGTATATTGGGGGGCTGGAAAATAATGATATTCCTAATTATTGGGCTTCACAATACTGTTGTGGTCTTTGGATCTGTGTTGGGGGCTGGTCCTATATTATTTGGCTCCATTATTCTCTATGGGAAATCTTCTGGAGGAATGGAGGGGCCATTTTTTTTTAGCAAATCACACCAAAATTATATTGGAACTGCTGGTGCATGCCCTTTACGTAACCCCCAAATTTCAAGTGAATTGTACCAAAAGGTCCAGTTCTATGGGCCCTGAACAAGGTGCCCTCAGCAGTCCAAAGATTCCATGCTTCTTCCAGGGCAAATAGCCAAAGACACAAGAGTAAGCAAAGCAACCCCTGATCAAAAACCTCTCAGAGCAGAAAGAACCAACAAACCCAAAGAATCAATGCAGAACCACCCAATGTGGCAAGTCTAACACAGCAAATTTACAACCTGAGAATCCAACCCAATGTCAAATGAGACAATCCAAACGAGACAATCCAAACCAAACAGGGCTTCTGCTGCAAGCCCAACAAATGTAAATTCAGAGACTCTGAGCCAATGTACAATCTGAGAACTGAAGGCAATGTCAAACCTAAGAATCCACCTCAAAAAGCAAATCCAGGCACAAAGCAACTTGTTCAAAGAATACAATGATGCAAGACCAACAAAGCCAATATGGACCCTGGTCACATGTAAGGGTTTAGGCCGGGAGAGGGACGGATCGGGGATGCAGCAAACAGGTGTGATCGCACCGCAACATCTGGGAAGTGGCACGCACCCGTCCCCGATCCGGCCCTTCACACCGAAAACCTGCTGCAAAAAAGAACCACCCCTAGAGGTGGACTTACCAGAAAGGCTGCGGCAAGCGCGGCCGTGGGATCGCCGGCGCGTCCTTCTGCTGGCACATCCGAGGCTCCTGGATGAACTGTGCATGCTTACACATGTGCAGTTCGGCAGCCTCCCTTTCTGTTTCGTGGCTTTCTCTCCGGCATCTGATCGTGCCGGGGAGCAAGTGCAAGCCGCACTTTGCCCACGCATTCCCCCCCCCCGGTGTGGCAGGGACCTTAAAAGAACATAATCAAAGCCAAACCAGCATGGCAACCTCATACCAAGCCCTGGGAAGACACAGACACACCAGACAAATAAAGAAAACACAGTCCTGTGAGCCTTAGAACACTGGCTCCTGCTATTTCTGGCTATTCCTGAAAATTTCTGGGATTTTTTAGGACCAATTTCCCTGTATCCCAAAAAATCCTAGATACTATCTGGAGACCCAAATATTAAGGTATTTTTCAGATATGTGTATTTGGACTGGATATATCCAAATGCACATCCCTAATTGGAGATCTGTGTCCCTGCTGTCCAAAGCTGGAGGAGCAGGAAGCGAAACCATCAACTGAATAACTATTTGGAAGGCAAGAAAGCAGCTATCAGACCATCTGCTCAGAAGCACATGTGCAGAGATATATCACCTGCTGTTAAAATGACACAGATATATTTCCATGTACTCACACACACATTGACTGCGTTCAGACTGGCAGTTTGGCCCGACAGCCAAACATTTCAGGAGCGTTTCACTAGCCGATTAAAGGGGCGGGTTCACACAAGCACAGCTGTCCTGCGTCCCCCAGCTGTACTCAGGCCATCTTGTACCACTTCCCTCCTGTTGTGTCCACTGACCGCCACCGGAGGTCAGGGCATATACCCGAGCTTCAGTCTGGGAAGACAATGGGGACTAGGATCCTAGTCCCTCCACTGGGGAACCAATGGGAGCCATGGCGGGAGATTCAAACCCACCAATGGTGACCAAGGGGTGGTCCCCAGGTGTGTATATAGTTGGCCTGCCGGCCGTTTGTCTTTGTCTTGTTGTGTGCCTAATAAAGCGTGCTATGCACCATGTCGTTGTCTGTCGTCGATCCATGCGGCTCCCACTACACAATACTCAAACAGCTTGGAGGCTGCCAAAATAAGTCTTTATGAAAACAGCCCAGACATGTCTCACCATAACTCTCCTTCTCCTCAACTGATCGGTTTAACTTCTACTACAGAAGTCCAACCTAAACTCAAGGGAAACTCAGAGACATTGATACAAGCTGAAATCCATATGCCCTCAATAACGGCTGAGAATCTCCCTCAGAGCAGTAAGGAAGAGATTGTGTGGCTAGGCACAAGCCAAATAATTAAGAACATATCAAGAGGTATGGGCAATGGGTCTATATTTTATGACACCAACAGTACCCTTGAACAACTAACCAAAGGAGACTGATTTATAACTTCTTCTACACCATAGCCATCTAAATTCCCTACCACCTTGGATATTAAGATAATCTCTTGGAATGTGACCAGCTGGCGAAATAAGGCCAAGGACATTGAATTTATTAGCTACCTCAAGCAGTTTGATGTCATACTAGTCCAAGAAACTTGGTCTCCATGCCAGATTCAGATTGAAGAGTATAAATCCTATACCCTTCCTGCCTTCAGAAGTAATACAAAGGGTCGCTTCCAAGCAGGATTGTCTATTTTTGTCTCCTCATACCTCTTCTCGGAATACATCACTCTAAAGGTGACTAGTCCTATGGCACAGGCCATCAAGCTTGTCCTTGGTAAATCTTCTCCAATTATTATGAATATATATGTACCATCCTCTTTAGACAATTTAACTCTTTTTCAGTGTTGGGGACACTTGGCCACAATTATGGAGGATTAGAGAGGAAATTTCCATCCATGGAAATAATTTTAGTGGGTGATTTTAACGCTAGAGCAGGAAGGGATTGCAGCATATTTCTTAAAGCTCTTGATGTCAATCAAGACAATACCCTTCCACCTACTTTTTCCTATCCAAGACATTCTAAAGACAGCTTTTTAAACCCAGCAGTTATATGTCTTGCCAGATTCTGCATGCAGTTTAACAGATTCTGGCTAAATGGTCTGATTGGCTTCCCAAACTCTGGAGAATTTACTTTTGTCTCCCCGAGGGGCTGTAGTGTAATCGATTATGTTTTAATTTCTCCCTCATTGAAACCGCATGTCAAAGATTTTACAAAAGATTATTTTATTATTAGTGATCATTCCCCTCTCATTTTAACTCTATAAGTTGGCCCTCATACTTTACTTCATTTAACCTGATCTCACAACTCTCTGAGACTGATTTACTACTTAAAATCCCTTGGAATGATCGTATAGCAGGGAAAACTCAACAACGTTTTACATCTAGCCTTCTTCTGGAGTATAGATCTTCTCTAATCCCATAGCAACTGTAACAGCTTATAACACTCTAATACTTCATATATCTGAGTCACTGTGTGTAAAATCTGACACCTTAAACAAAAGAAATAATAATTTTGCAAACCCTGTAAATCCTTGGTTTGATAGGGAATGCAGAGAAGTAAAAACCTTGCTATGTAGCGTTTATTGTCACTATTGTCACTATTGTTTATTGTCACCAGAATACCTTAAGCTTAGGAACCAGCTTCAGCAGCTCATTAAAAAAAAGAGGAATGATTATACCAATAGCCAATGGGAACAATTATACTATGCCGCAACTTTAAATAATTCAAAGAAATTCTGGGCTATAGTCTCGGGTGCATTTCGTGCTGAGGATCCCTCCATGTCTGCCATCTCCTCGTATGTTTGGTACCAGTATTTTTCAACTCTGTTCCACCAAGAGTGAACCTATGCTAGTGACTCACTAGAGTTTGACCTAGAGGACCTACCTGACTGACCACCTGTGTAATGAAATGGATCAAATTGATCGAAATTTTGATTGAAAAATTGATCAAAATTGATCGAAAAATTGATCAAAAAAATTGAAATCAGGGAAAGCACCTGGCCCAGACATAATGCCTTCTGAGATTCTAAAATCAGATCCGCATTGGTGGGCCGCTCCTCTTTATAATGATAGATAGAACTGGCCTTATTCCTAATGCATGGCTGAATGCAATAGCGGTCCCGATATATAAAAAAGGCGATCATACTATTCCTGCCAATTATAAGCCAATCAGTTTACTTTCTACAAAGGGCAAGTTGTATACTAAACATTTATTAGCCAAACTTTCTCTCTGGATGTCACAGCAAAAGTTTTGGGTCCAGAACAGTTATGTATTTGCAAAGGGAAAACCACCTTAGATCATTGTACTATTCTATCTCATTTGATCAATAAGTATGTTATTCAAAATAACTCAAAATTATTTGTGGCTTTCCTAGATTTGAAGGGAGCTTTTGACTCAATTAATAGGGAACTTCTTTGGGTTAAATTAAATCAACTAAATATGGACAAAAGACTTCTTATGCTTATCAAGAAGATATATACCTCCAACACTTGTCAAATCAAATGCTCATTAGCAGGCAAATTAACCCCAAAAATCCCTACTACTATGGGAGTCAAACAGCATTGCATTCTAGCTCCCTTTTTATTTAATCTTTTTCTCAGTGACCTTGCCCCTCACTTGTCAGGAGTTGATTATCATAACCCCAAACTTTACACATACCCCTACGTATGCTGACGATACAGTATTATTGTCCCATTTCAGAGTTGGCTTAAAACACTTACTGTACGGCATCCCGATATGGATCAGAGCTCATGACAGTGCCACCGATTGTGTCCAGTCCAAATTCCTACGTAAAGTTTTGGGCTTGCCAAAGTGTGTCCCATATGCAGTTCTTTGCTTAGAAACAGGTCTGAATCTAGTCAAAACCAGAGCATGGCTTATGACATTTAAAAATTGGCTAAGTCTACATTATAATTCTGACCCAGGGAGCCTCATATACCAAATGCTCTCAGCGTCTAACGTGTCAAATTGGCTAACATATATTGAGAAAAAAATTAAGGCCATGGGTATATTTTTTGATTCACTGACTATGCTCCCATCAGCGGGTGCATTCCAGTTGATCAAACAGAGGATGCTGGATATTGAGCGTCAGGAGTTACATAGTCTCGCCAATAAAACCTGCTCTCCTCTGAGCTTTGAGATACCCCTCACTGTAGGTAGGTAGGATGGCTTCATATTTATCCTCCCTACAAGCGCCACAACTACGCAGAGCTTTCTCTTTAGCCAGATGCAATGCCATGCCATCTGCCATTCTATATGGCAGATTCAATAAGACAGCATATGCGGCTAGACATTGTCCTTGTGGATCTGGATGTGTTGAGACGGACTTACATGTTTTGTTGCGATGTCACTTTTATGTAAATATACGCTCTAAATATCTAAACTCTATATTGGCCAACATGATGGGTTTTTCAGATTCCCATAAAGTTTTACAAACTTTTGAATGATTCCTCTGTTGACGTAACTGAGAAAGTGGCTAAATTCCTTCAATCCGCCATGCTGCTATGCCAAGGAAAAGTACAGTTGTAACCTATTATTTTATTCAATGTATTTGTAATACAGTGTCCTACTTGTATACTTTGTTCTACTGATATATGCCAATAAAGGCTGTCTTGACTTGACTTGACTTAAATAAATGAAGCCTTGGTAAGCCTTTCATTGGCCTCGAAGAAAGGGCTGGGGGAGTCTGCATAAGATCGTCATGGCTACTGCACCATGGATCTCAGGTGCTGTTCCCGGTAGGGCATTGACTGTGCTGACCAGAAGAACTGGATCAGCAACCAAACCAAAGCCTCCTCACCCTTCCCAAATCCCCTGAAGATACAGTACCAAGCCAAAATTCCCCTCTAGGATCTCCAAAGCCTTCGGCATAGTTCCTCCAGCGTTTAAAGAAATCCAGCTGCCCCGTGTTTCGCCGCTGAAACACCTGCAGAAGTAAAGCAGAAGCCAAACGTTCATTCATTGATTTCTAAATGCTGTATATTAACACTAGGATAAGATAAGAAGGTTCAGGAGCCATACAGTAAACTATCTAAACTACAAGGTCCAAAGTAAGCTTACAATAATTTCTAGGGATATCTGCACAATCAGGGGTCATTTCGTAAAAAAAGATGTGCAGAAGATCATTAGCATAACTCATTAGCATAACTTATTTGCATATGCCACACCACCTGACATCACCGGAAGTGTGTCAGAAGGCAACACCCACCGCTCAGGTTGCACTGGACGGTTTTGGATTGCTAGCTATTGGGGGGGGGGAATGTGCAGATCTGTCCTCACAGAGGAGGGAGAGCTTGTACCTGAATAAAACTTGGTCTTAAAGGTACCACTGGACTGTTTTGGACCAGGGGGGGTGGGGGGAGCTCTGCAACTTACCTGGCTGCTTCTTGCTCTGACTGAGGGCTGCTGGGAGCAGGGGGTGGGGCTTGTTGTATGTTCCCGCCCCCTGGGCTCTTTACTGCTGGAGCTCCGCTCCTGTGCGAAATGACCCCTGTGCACAATTCTCCCCACTGTATCATGATAAATGGAAACTATGTTAACAGGAACTGAGTTCCTAGGGGGAAGAGTTCTAAGGGAACGGAGCTCCACTTATCTGGGCATACACTGGGCAGTTCAATAAAGCCTTTATTAAGAGCACAACTGTTGGGGCCCTCTCATTATTATAACCTGACCATCTCCATGCATTCTGAGATTCTGAATAACCTGATTTTATTTTCAGAGCAGTACCAATTCACCATTTTTCATTTCCAGATTTGGTTCAGACCACTGAACTTGGGCAGCTTACTGCAGTTTCCCACTAACTTCTCCCCCCCGCCCCTCGCCCAATGCACATCATGTCCAAGATTTCTTCTCCTTTTTGCACTGTGCTTTAGTGGTGGCTCAAGTGGTTAAGACGCTGAACTGCAGGCTGTGGAAGATCAGTAGTTCAGCAGTTCGAGACCCAGGTTGCCACATGACGGAGTGAGCTCCTGTCTCTAGTTCCAGCTCCTGCCAACCTAGCAGTTCGAAAGCAAGAAATTGCAAGTAGATAAATAGGTACCACTTCGGTGGGAAGGTAACAGCGTTCCGTGCGCCTTGTTGTTTAGTCATGCCGGCCACATGACCACGGAAACGTCTTCGGACAGCGCTGGCTCTTCGGCTTTGAAATGGAGATGAGCACCGCAACCCTAGAGTCGGATTCGACTGGCTTTTGAGCAAGGGAACCTTTACCTTTTACTTTAGCATGTATATACATTCGTGCACATTGGTAAAGGAAGGGGAGAGAAAGACTGCTGAGGGCCCTGTTCGCACTGACCTTGCCTGCGCTGCCATGTGCCTGCTGATGGCTACCAATTCCCAAGACACTGAAAGATGAGGGCTTTGTGCCTTGAGCTGCAGCACATCCTCCATCTACCTCCATGCTTTAGAGCGGAGACAAACGTGATGGATCTGGTGCACTTGGGTCCCTTTGGCACCTGGGGATCCCTCAGAATTACAGCTCCTCTCCAGGCTACAGATATCAGATCCCCTGGAGGAAACGGATGCTTTGGAGGGTGGAGTCTCTGGCACTGTACCCCACTGGGGTCCCTCCCTGCCCTCCCCAGGCTCCATCCCCAGATGCCCAAGAGTTTCCTAAACTGAGACCGATTTCCCACTAGCTGCTGCTCCGTCCTCGCTCTTCCTCCTCCCCCACCATGATTCTACATGTCAATTTCCCACCACTTGCTGTGCGGCCGCATTTTGCTCCGCAGCTTCCCCCGATTTCCCCCGCCTCTTCTCGATCCTGTTTTTTGAGGATCGAGAAGACGCGGGAGAAATTGGGTGAAGCTGCGGGCAAAATGCGGCCGCACAGCAAGTGGTGGGAAATTGACACGTAGAATGGGGGGGGGGAGGGGGGAGCCCCCCCCCAGATTCTACGTGTCAATTCCCCACCACTTGCTGCGCGGCCGCATTTTGCTCCGCGGCTTTACCCGATTTCCCCCGCCTCTTCTTGATCCTGTTTTTTTGAGGATCGAGGAGACACGGGAGAAATTGGGTGAAGCTGCGGGCAAAATGCGGCCGCACAGCAAGTGGTGGGAAATTGACACGTAGAATGGGGGGGGGGAAGAGTGAGGACCAATGCTCCCTTCTAAGCTATGGAGTCTCAGGGGCGAAAATTCTACTTAGTCTGCTCTGCGGCTGTCCTTCCTGAGCTAACACAAAAATGTGTGAGCTGGAGGCTAGAAAACTGTGAGCTAGCTCACACTAACTCAGCTTAGAGGGAACAGTGGTGAGGACGGAGCAGCAGCTAGTGGGAAATCGGTCTGAATCTGGCAACCCAAACCCCCCCTCCCCCGTCGGTAGCCAGGACGGAGATCTGGCAACCCGAACTGTAGCTTATTGCTGACGCAGGGAAACAAAGAAAATAGGACAGACCCACAATGGGGAATTCTTTGGACAGGGACAGAAAAGGGAGTAGTGAAGGAGCAGAGTCCCCCCCCTCCAGCAACACTCACTATCCATCCACCGCCATCAGTGGTCATGTCGCAGTATACTTGGAAGGGCCTGTTGAGGTCACCGTTGAGATAGATGGTGTAGATGCCATTTGTGGAATGCCCATTTTGCTGGGTCTGGCTGCAGTCGGCAGGGTAGGGATAGAGTAAACTGACTGCAGGGACAAAGCAGGGGAGGGGAGCACATTAGTTAAGTTTGACACAGAAAGACAGAATGCCCAAAGGCTGCTCAGTTGTCAACCAAGAGCAGAGTTAATAAAGGGAGACTCGGGCAAAATTGCTGAAATAATAATTCAGCAATAATTGCTGAAATAACAGAATGCTTCCAAACTATGTTATGTTAGGGCTAAATGCTATCATACAGCTGGGAGGCAGACAGAAAATGGTCAGTAACGTGTCATTTTAGTCATTGTAATCTGGAAGAACTTTATCTGAATCATTTGAGTGCTTTTTGTGGGTCTTTGAAGTACAGCTAGACGGTGTGTCAGCTATGCTGCCATAGGGGTTGGGGTGGTCAGTCAGTGTCAGCTTAATTGCTACTGCATTCCTTTCTGTGCTTCTCACTGAAACGCTTATCTTTAAAGATGTGCAGGTGGGAGTTGTGTTGTCTGCTTTTCCCAGGGAGCCGTGGGAGATCGCGTGTTCCCAGCTTCGGCTAGCTAACGGCTTGCAAGCTTCATCCCGCACACGGGAGGGTGGCAAATTGGCCAGCACAGTGGGGGGGGTGCATACGAATACCCTATATCCTATTAGGTCCAAGGGGCAACTGCCATTCTTAACATATGCTTATGTTACTGCATCTATAGCTCTTCAATAAAGTATTACCCTTCCTGGAAAGTGTGTACTACGTTGCTGGCTGTGGGTTCTGACACAGTGGTCCAAGAAAGCCAAAGTGGGTCGACCACACCAACGCCCTTCATTCTCTCTGAGACACAGACTAGAAGTAAGGGCATTCATGCCCATTAATGCCACTCTCAGCTCACACACTCTGCCCATAGATGCATCATGCCAACTGGGCCAGAATATTATTGAATGTCCCATCCTGTTGATCGTATTGACTCACTTTGTTTAATCTGCCTTGAGTCCCAGTGAGAAAGACAGGCAATAAATAATGTAAATAAAAATAAGTAAATAAATAGTTGTGAGCACAAGCACCAGTAGACCTGCCATTTCTCCCTGCCGGTGAACAATTCCTCACCTCTGCCCTAGTCCTCCACTCCAGATAATATGAAGAACAAGAGGGGGGAAAGAGAGAGTGGCAGCAATGGTGACACTCTAGGAATTTACGCTGGTCTCTATCTCTATTTACCATGGAGATTGGGGGATTTCTTAGACCATCACCAAGAAATGATGTCACTTCCTCCTGAACCTCCACCAGTTTGGTGTAGTGGTTAGGAGCGTGAACTCTAATCTGGGAGAACCAGGTTTGGTTCCCTACACCTTCACATGCAGCTACTGGTGTGACCTGGGGTCAGTCACAAGTTCTCTCAGAACTGTTCTCTCATGAGCAGTCCTCGAAAGAGCTCTCTCAGCCCAACCTACCTCACAGGGTATCTGTTGTGGAGTGGGGAAGGAAAAAGGACTGTAAGCCACCCTGAGATGCCTTTGGGTAGTGAAGGGCAGGGTATAAATCCAGTCTCTTCTCTTGTCTCTTCTTTACCCCAGCCACTGCTGCTAAAAACTTCCAGCACTAGGCTGGGAACCCTAGCACCAAACACTGAAAATCGTATTGCAATGATGAAGGCTTACCTGTGGAAAAGGTAATGGCTGCTTTTCTGCTCCAGCGGTCTCCCTTAAAGGCCATGATATAGATGGTATATTTAGTGCCCCGACTAAGGCCTTCTAACACAAACTTTCGTTCATTGGGACCTAGTCGGACTTCCTGTAACACAGGCACAAAAAGAGAGGCTAAAAACACATCCCACTGAAAATTCCACTCCAGCCACTCTTGTCTTCACATCCGTTCTTCAGTGATTTGCCCCCCGTGAGGCAGGCAGTAGTTTTTCAGAGTCCCTTCCTGAAAATAGTGGCTGTGGCATGGGTACATGCCCCACACTTTCCACAATGAGCATAGATGCAAAGAATTCCTTTAGCTTCTATACCATCTCGTCAGTTTCCTTTAGTAATCCTTTTATTTCTTGGTCATCCAAATGCCCAGCTGCCTCTCTGGGCGGTTTCCTGCTCTGGCTATGTTTAAAGAAATGGTTATTGTTTATCTTGATACTTTTAGCAATCTGCTTCTTAAACGAAATTATTAACTTACACTTCTTTTGCCAGACCTTGTGCTCCCTTTTGTACACTTCATTGGGGCAGACCTTTCACTTTTTCAAAGAAGCCTTTCTGTCTTTTATGGCTTCCTTGACTTGGGTAGTTCACCATGCAGACATCTTTTTTAGACTTGGCCATACCTTTCCTCACTTGGGGAATGCATTCTATCCGGGCTTCAATTAGTGTGGTTTTAAATAACTTCCAAGTATCCTCTAGGTATTGGGCTTTCTTGAATCTCCCTTTCAGCACTGTCACCGTTGTTCCCAGCTGATGCAACATCTGCATCTTGCACCGGGCCGTGAGCCCCACTCAGAACCAAGGTCCAAGATCACTACCCCTCTGTTTGGCTCTGTCGGCAACTGGTCCAGTGCACAGTCTTTTATGTCTAGGAACCTCATTTCTGCAGCATGATTTGACCATATGTTTACCAAGTCAAGGCGAGGGCTGTTGAAGTCACCCAGTATCACATCATCTACTTTAGCCACTTCCCTTGCTGCCTTCTCTCTCCCAAAATCAGCCTCAGGGGTTTGATCAGGTGGGCAATAGTGCACCCCCACTTTTAGGGGAATAGTACACTCCTCTAAGTGACAGCCCTTCAAATACGTAGAGCAATCATGTCCCCCCTCAACCTCCTCTTCGCCACAGTGCACATTCCCAAGTTCCTCAGCCTTCCTTGTAAGTATCTCAACCCATAACTATTTTGTTGGGGAGTTCAGTCCCCTGTTGCTCTCACACAGCAATTCCCTGGCTTACCCTGATGGTTCCATCTGGCTCTTGATAAGTGAGGAGATATCCATTAATCTGAGCATCAGGCGGCATCCATGTCACCACTGCACTAGATTGCGTTACATCTGATACGCGGACATTCTTTGGAGGGTCAATTTCTGGAACAAATAAAAACGAAACCCAAGTGAATCTCTCATCATGACATAATTTCTTACACGCCCAGGGAAAACGCTGATCACCACTTCAGGGTCAGGAAGCAATTTTTCTCCAGGCCAGTTTGGCCGGGGATCCTGGAAGTTTTTTGTCATCTTCTGGGCATGGAGCAGGGGGCATGGGGGGGGGGAGGTATTTGTAAATTTCCTGCATTGTGCAGGTGGTTGGACTAGATGACCCTGGAGATCCCTTCCAACTCTATGATTCTATGATTCTATAAGTGGTACACTTTATTGTGAGAACCTGCACACAGAGGAGTTACATCCTTTCTAAGAACTGTTGTTATGGTCTGCTTCTAGCTTGAGGTCTGTTTTTCAAATATCAGCGTGGATCCAACCATTTTCTGATGGAAGAATCATTTAATTTGGAGGAAGTCTCCTCAGATTGGAAGAAGGCTCAAACTTGAGCCAAAAGTGAAAAGCAGGGTATAAATACTGTAATAAACAACAAACAAACTTTGTTCGGTGATGTGGTAGGATAGGGATAGGTTTCACCTCATTGTTTTAGGCTAGTAAATGTTATATTCTTGCCCATGGCTCATTTTATACTGATTGGATTCTTTTGTGTGTGTGGGGGGGGGGAATTCGTGTGTGTGTGTGTGTGTGAGCTTGCATGCCTGGAGGTCATGATGACTTTTGGTAACCCCAGTGGGGTCTTGGATGTTTCAGAGAGGGGGCTTGATTGCCTGCCTCCTTGTTCCCCTCCCTGGTATTCCTTGGAGGTCTCCCATCCAATTACTTGCCAGGGTCGGCCTTGCATATGTTCCGAAATCAAACAAGATGAGGCTTGCCTGGGCTATCCAGGTCAGGGCTATACTGATTTAATTCTTGTGGTGCCATTTTTATTTTCCTGTATTGTCTTGACTTTGTCAGCTGCCTGGAGCAGATCTAAATAAAAATAGAGAGTGGCATGTGTTCAGATTTGACGTCCTCCAAATTGTTAAAAGGAGCTGAACAAACTCCTAAAGTACTACAACGTTGTGAGGCGGAGTGGAATTGGAGTGGGAACAACCACAGAAATGTGGAGTGTATCTTATTCTCAGCTGGACAGCAGAGGGCACTGCAGGGCACCAAATACATCTGTCTAAGGCCTCCTAAGAGTGTCTGTGATCAGTATTGGCAGCACTACTTCTGTAGAAGTTGCAGTATACCCTCATGATATTTGAACACACTCACAGGGCAGGGACCGGTGTGGCCATGATTTCCTGGAGATCTGGGGGCAGTGCCTTCAGAGGCCTGAGTTGGAGGGGGGGCTCAGTAGGGATGTGATGTGATTCTCTAGGACTTCTGTTTCTCCTAGACTCAGTGGTATTCCATACCTTTGGAGAGCAGCAGGGGAAGGAACTGATCTTTGTAGTTTGGAGATCAATTGTAATTCTGAGGGAACCCAAGCCTCCTCTTTAAAGCTGATAATCCTAACTGCACACAGCCAAACATGACCCAGGAAATGTCACAGTGTGGTATAGTGGTTAGAGTGTTAGATTTTTGAGCTGGGAGCCTCAGGTTCAAATTCCCAATTAGCTATGAAGCTCACAAGGGGACCTTGAGCCAGTCACTCTAGCTCAGCACAATTTACCTCACAGGTTTGTTCTGAGGAGATAAAACGGAGGATGGGAGCACCGTATATGCTCCCCTGAAGTTCTTAGAGGAAGATGTGTCCAATAGATATGGGAAAGGGAACAGACCCACCGTGGCGCAACGGCCAAGAATGTGAGCTGAGAAATTCAGCTCTACCCTCAGAAATAAATTCAATAGATGCCTCAAACTAGCTAGCGTCCCCGCAGTCCCAGCCCCTCCCCCGTATTCGATATTTACTCCTCACCATTGCACCAACAGTGGCTAGCAATTTAAAAAAAATGCGTCAAAAGTTTTAAAAAGCAGGGGGGCACTGTTATTGGGCAATTAAATGTAAATGGGGAGGGTTGACACAGTTCATAAGAAGTACAAAGATGAAAAGTCTGTATGCAAAAAAGCTAGTTTGAGGATCTCCTCTCTTGGGTTTTTAGTCAGTAGTGGGTTCTTTACTTTTTCCCTTATATGTAGTTTTTCCCTTCCCCTTTTCTGTTGTAGTTTTTTTTAGTGTTAAAAAAATCAATAAAGGCCCTGTCCACACGAGGGGTTTTGGGCTAGGAGTGGGCCGGATCGGGGCCGGAGCAAACGGGCGCGATCCCACTGCAACATCTGGGCAGCATTGCGCACCCGTCCCCGATCCGGCCCTTCCCCCGATGAAACGCATCAAAAATGAACCACCTACCGAGGTGGTTCATCCACGACGGCTGCATCAACGCCGGCCGTGGGTTCGCCGCCTCGTCTTTCTGCCGGCGCATCCCCGGCTCCTGCCTGAACTGCGCATGCTCAGACATGCGCATTTCGGCAGTCTCCCGTTCCCCTCCATCGCTTCCCCTGGCATCTAATCGTGCCGGGGAGGGAATGCGCCGCGGCTCAGGGGATCAATGTGATCCCGCCGCGGCGTGTTTCTTTTGGTGCAGCTTTCAGAAGTCGCGCTTCAGCCCGTCCCTTTCCGCCCCATGTGGCAGGGGCCAAAAAATCCCCTCCGGGGGCTCAAAAAGAAAAGTTTTTAAAAGTTAAATGCAATACACATTGAACTAATAGTTAATCTATGAAATGAATCCCAAAGTAGCAGCAAACCTTATTTTTTAAAGAATCAACAAATTATATTAGCCTGTGGCAAGAAGAGCGGGAACCAAGTGAATGTCTCCAGGGGTGGCACTCTGTAGGATGCTGGGAGCTCCCACCGAGAAGGCCCCAACTATGTTCCCCGCCTTTCTAAGCTCTGATGGTGGGGACACCAAGAGCAGAGACCAGCAGGTAGGCAGATTCATATGGGACAAGGTGGCTTTTCATATACCCTAGTCCCAAACAGTTTAGGGCTTCAAAAACAAGCGCTAGCAATTTGACCTCTGCCCAAAATCCAACTGGAAGCCAGTGCAGACCAACTGGAAGTCCCAGTTAACCATCCAGCCATCTTCCAGACCAGGTGATAACTTCCCAAATACTTTTCAGGACAGCCCCCATATTATATGCCTTCTCGGTGCATTGTTGGGATAATAATCCTCCCTTTTAGGGCTGTACTAAAGAATATTGTGTAAATACTTGAAATACACCCGATAAACCCCCAGGATTACTATTTCTACCACCTCCCCAACAAGCTCTCGTGCCAACAGGGGGGAAAAGCCATGTGCAGACTACACAACTTGCACTGATCCAGTCATTATTCCCACCAGCCAGGGCAGAAGACTAACCCAAGCTCAATCCTCCCCTCTCAAGCACATCAGTTTGAAAACCTTTTTGACTAGAGATACAAAAATTCAAGCTCTGAAAAGCAATTCTCCATACAAAGCATATTTGGAAGCCCAAGATGAGCACAATGGTGAAGCCCCAGCAATTGTTCCGGTAGCCTGTATTCAAAGTAATATTTACATGCAATGTTAAGGAAAGGCACCCTCAGATTTGTTGAACAGGAAATAGGGCGGCCCCCTCACCCCCCTCAAGCCAGTTTGGTGTAGTGGTTAGGAGCCTGGACTCTCATGTGGGAGAACCGGGTTTGATTCCCCACTTCTCCACATCCAGCTGCTGGTGTGACCTTGGGTCAGTTACAAGTTCTTTCAGAGCTGTTCTCTCACGAGCAGTTCTCGAGAGAGGTCTCTCAGCCCCACCTACCTCACAGGGTGTCTGTTGTGGGGAGGGGAAGGGAAAGGAGATTGTAAGCCGCTCTGAGACTCCAAGTGAAGGGTGGGGTATAAATCCAATCTCTATCTCTCTCCTTACCCGTCACAGCTTTTGTGCTTGTCCTCTTGCTCGACTTGGTTCCCTTCAAGGCCCAGATGTAGATGACATACTCCATGCCCGGCTTCAGCCCAGTCAAGGTGGTGCTGGTCTTATCCTTCCCAATTGCGATCTCTTTGGTTTCCCCGTCAGCAGAGGTATAGCTCAGTATGTATCGGTCTATGGCGGCCAAGGGCTTCTTCCAGGAGATGGTGGCTGAGTTCTCAGTTGTTTGGTCTGTCATCAGGTTCGTAGGGCTATCAATTTCTGGGAACCCAAAGTATAAGTATAGCCATTATATTCTTTCTGCATTGGCGGAGTCTACCTAAGCTCACTGAGACTTCCAGTTTTCTGACTGTAACTAAATCAGCTCTGTTAATTGGCACGTCTTGGCTGAACACAGATGCCATCAACACGGGTAGACATGCCAGCAGGTTTCAGCAACAGTGGTCCTTTCCACATTTGAGTCAGACATCGCTCTTGCTTCTGTGTACCTCAATCTAGGATGGGGCTGTGGCTCAGTGGCAAGGCATCTGCTTCACACACAGAAGGTCCCAGGTTCAATCCCTGGCATCTCAAGAGCCAGTTTGGTGTAGTGGTTAAGTGCGCGGACTCTAAACTGGGAGAACCGGGTTTGATTCCCAACTCCTCCACTTGCACCTGCTGATGTGACCTTGGGTCAGTCACAAGCTCTGGCACAGCTGTCCTTGAAAAAGAGCAGTTTGTGTCAGAGTTCTCTCAGCCCCACCCACCTCACAGGGTGTCTGTTGTGGGGAGGGGAAGGGAAAGGAGTTTGTAAGCCACTCTGAGACTCCTTTGGGTAGTGAAGGGCGGGGTATAAATCCAATCTCTTCTCTTCTTCTTCTAAAAAGGGTCAACTAGTAGGTGATGAGATATACCTGATAACCTGGAGAGCGACTGCCAGTCAGAGTAGACAATAAGGACCTTGACAGATGAAGAGCCTGTCTCAGAATAAGGCAGCTTCATGTGAGGGTTTGAAAGGACTACTGAATATGAAAATACTGGCATATAAGCAGATGGTCTCCTTTCATACTACGAGGCTCCTCCTAACTCATTACTAGGGGTTCATGAGTTTAGTATCACCCCATTCCTTGTCATGTTTATTCATATTTATGGTGCGCCTTGTTGCTATTGGAGCAGTTTTAAAAAAGCTGTGGTCAACCAAGTAGCCAAATATTATTTTAAGTACTGAAATAATTCCTTCTTTAAAACAGTAGCAAATCATGTTTATGACCAACGCTATCCAAGTCCTGACACTTGTATCTTGTTTAGGGTTGCTACCCTTTTTCTGACACATGTGCAGGGTGCTCCAACCAGTACACTGTGCAGCTAGTTCTCAACATGGGGGGGGGGGGGGGGTTTACGTCACTAAACAATTATTTTACTTAGAGAGAAAGCCTTTAATGGCTCCAGTTCAATGTAATATGACCTTGTATTTATCCCTTTTGTGTCATAGGCAATGTTCCCTCTAAGCTGAGTTCATGTGAGCTAGCTCACAGTTTTTTAGCCTCTGGCTCACACATTTTTGTCTTAGCTCAGGAGGGATGGCCCCAGAGCAAACTACTTTATGCAGTAGCCAAATCACCTGCTCACAACTTTAATGCCAGTAGCTCACAAAGTAGAATTTTTGCTCACAAGACTCCACAGCTTAGAGGGAACGTTGGTCATAGGATATTATAGCATTGGGAAAAGTGCAGAAAAGGGCAACTAGAATGATAAAAGGGTTGGAATACTTTCACTATGAAGAAAGGTTAAAGTGCTTGGGGCTCTTTAGCTTGGAGAAACGACGGCTGAGGGGTGATATGATCGAGGTTTATAAGACTGCATGGGATAGAGCTGAGAGAAAAAAGTACTTTTCTCCCTTTCTCACAATACAAGAACTCATGAGCACTCCATGAAGTTGCTGAGCAGTCAGGTTAGAACAAATAAAAGGAAGTACTTCTTCACCCAGAGAGTGATTAACACATGGAATTCAGTGCCACAGGAGGTGGTGGCGGCTACAAGCATGGACAGCTTTAAGAGGGAATTAGATAAGCGTATGGAGCAGAGGTCCATCGGTGGCTATTAGCAACAAGGTATAGATAGGAACTCACAGGCTGGGGCAAGTGATGCACTGTATTCTTGGTGCTTGGGAGGGGGCAACAGTGGGAGGGCTTCTAGTGTCCTGGCCCCACTGGTGGACCTCCTGATGGCACCTGGTATTTTTGGCCACTGTGTGACAGAGTGTTGGACTGGATGGGCCATTGGCGTGATCCAACATTGGCTTCTCTTATGTTCTCTTATGGTCTTATGACATATGTTGTACAAACATTGGAAATAAAACACAGGAGGAAAAGAGCTGAGTCACCTTGGATTTTAGGAGAAAGGTGGGATAGGCACACTTTTAATAAATAAAAAAGTAAAATAAAGCCACCGAGATAGCACAAGATTTAGTAGAATCCAGTCTATGCTACCTGTTAGAGCTTTACTGCTCGCCTTCCGGCTTTGCTGGGCTCCCTTCACAGCCCAGATGTAGATGGTGTATTCCATGCCCGGCTTCAGTCCCATTAAGGTAGTGGTTGTCTTGTCCTTCCCAACAGACATCTCCTTGGTGTCCCCATCAGCTGAAGTATAGGCCATGACATATCTCTCTATGGGAGCCTGGGCCCCACGCCAAAATATGGTGGCTGTGTCTTCTGTTACCTGGTTGGTAACCAGATCAGTCGGGCCATCAATTTCTGCAAGGAGGGAAAGAAATGTTGCTTACAATAATGATTCAGACAAGATTTCCCCAGACCTCCAAGTTATCCCCCTTCAGAATCTGCGCAAAGCATTACTGTGCCTGAGGGTGGGAATTCAAAACAGCCCCCTCCTTCCAGGAACCAACAGGGTGCACAAGCCTTATAGGAAATTAACAGCAGCTGTGGGAAAGTGCTATCTGGAGCCAGTGCAGGCAAACATCCCAGTGGGTTGTACCCTGGGGTCAGTCCTGGGCATCTCTCCTTCTTTCAGTCATTTCAATGGCATTCAAAAGCCACCTCTTGGGGTTGCTGTATCACCTTTATCTCACAGTAAATCTTCTGGATTTAACATGACTGGGTGGGTGGATGGATGGGTGGGTGGATGGATGGGTAGATGAACAGATAGGTGGGCAAATGGATCCATGGATGGATGGATGGATGGATGGATGGATGGATGGATGGATGGATGGGTGGATGAATGGATCTATGAGTCGATGGATGAATGGGCATGATAGCAAGCATGCCCAAGCATAGTCAAGTATCCTGGACTATGCATCATTCTGTGAACTGGAACCCTCACCATGTGTGCACCGAGTGATTCAGCAGCCTCAAGGCAACTGAGAGGCTGACAGACCGAGCCAAAAAGAGGAAACAAGTTTGTCTACGGTCCACCAGCCTTACGTGAGATGAGGTTGAGGGAATGCATCTGCAAGTTTGCAGGAAAGCATTTAGGGAAACAGAGGGTAGAAGAAGACAACAGCAAAGGTACATAAAACTTCATGAAGCAAGAATTGCAGGTGAACATGATCATTTTCTCCATCGAATTTAGAAGAGGAAGAGGAGATTGGATTTATACCCAGCCCTTCACTACCCAAAGGAGTCTCAGAGCAGCTTACAAACTCCTTTCCCGTCCCCTCCCCACAACAGACACCCGGTGAGGTAGGTGGGGCTGAGAGAGCTCTTGACACAAACTGCTCTTTTTCAAGGACAGCTCTTATCAAAGCTACGGCTTGCCCAAGGTCATCCAGCCAGGTGTAAGTGGAGGAGTGGGGAATCAAACCCGGTTCTCCCAGATTAGAGTCCGCGCACTTAACCACTACACCAAACTGGCTCTCTTTTATAGCTACAGAGCTACAGCTGCTTTTCCAGAATTTAATGGATATGGTTATCTGTTCTTTATTAACCTCATCTTTGTAAATAGTTTCAGAGGGTGGCCGTGTTGATCTGTAGTAGAACAGCTAGGTCCAAGTCCAGGAGCACCTTAGAGGCCAACAACAGTTTCAGGGTATCAGCTTTTGAGAGTCAAGGCTCCCTTCATCAGATCTGAGTTGGCATGGAGATCTCCAAGACCTTGTACCCCAGTCAGAAGGTGGAAGGGGTGTTGCAAATCATCAGGAACGCAGGATGCAATGCGGAGGTACAATGCATATTGTAGTCAGCTTGATCAGAGCAGGGGGGAAATGCCCCAAACTGTAATCAAGCTGATTAAAGTGTGTGTTGTACCTCCACAACCTGAGTTCCTTCTTTACAACACCCCCTCCCAACCTTCTCAATGGGACGTAAGGACTCCGAGGTCTCCATTTCAACTCATATCTGACAAAGGGAGCTTTGACTCCCAAAATATACCTCCAAAATCTGTAAGGTGCTACTGGACTGAAATCTAGCTCATCTTTGTACATTTATTATCAGGGCATTCTTAAGCAGAGTCACACCCTTGGGGTTTCCACAAGCCCTGCCTCTGGCCATCTCTGTGGCTGTAAGATATTAACTGGTCCACATTACAATGAACTCCTTTTGCCTTATTTAAAGAGTAGGACTGTAGCTTCCCAGTAGATTCAGATTCAGTCTGATTTGCTGCTCAGTGAATTTGCTGTTGTGAGGTACATTCCTGTGCTACTTCTTTTATGCTTGGACCTAAGTGCTTGAGGGACCACAAGGGCTGGCGTCTCCTCCTCCTCTCAGCCCCTTGGAAGGACAGTGGTAGTTTTTGTGAATTTTAATCAGGATTTACTTTGGAGTGTAAGGTTATAAACCCAATTTGAACAAACAAATAAACACAGCTAAGCTTCAGGTCTCCCACAGTGGGTTCTGTATTTTTCTTTCCCCTCTCAGGTCTCATGGTAGAACTGAGTCTGTGCCCTTGGCTAGAAGTGTTTAAGTCCCAGTGCAGTTTTTCTTCCCTATAGCTGCAACCAGAAGCCACGCCCTTTTAGACTTGCAGTTTTGATCATTCCATGGGTTGGAAAAAAGAGGTTCTGGTGATGGCAGTCTTGGACACAAAAAGCATAGATCATTTTCACAACATCAGGGTGGTAAAATGCTGCTGAATTCGGGCCAAAAGAACAGAAGCTGGGATTTTCAAAGAGAGCCAAGTGTTACAACATGTAGAACAAGCAGAGGATTTGGCGTGTTTAGGCATGATGGACAAATCCAGGAAGTTAGAGAACGAAGAGGTGGTGAAGGACCAATGAGAAGGAGCAGAAGCCCAGATCTGGTGAAGGTACAGAAAGATGGGATCAGGAGCAGAGGAGCAAGATGGGTCTAGGTGAACAGCAACAAGCAAACTTGGAGAACTTATGCGGCAATAACCACGGAAGAAGATACCCAGACATGGAAGAATATACTCAGAAGTGCTATCTTGTGTTTATAGGATAAACAGCACACAGACTATTGCCAGAGAATAAGTGCATGGGCTGTTTCTCGGGTCACAGTGGTGAGACCAAGAGTGCCTGAAATAGCCCATCCTTGGCAGCCGAACATGGATCTTCAGGCAGGACCACCAGCTGAGTAAGGAAGGTTCCAACAACATCAAGACTGCACAGCAGAGCGCTGAAGTCTCCAGAGTCATTGACGAGAGCCACCAGCCCAAAGCCGGTGTTCATCTGTAATGACAGTTCCTTCCAAGTGAAGCTCCAGAAACAGAGAAGCAGAGAAGAGTAGTGATTTCACCTCCACGGCTAGGAGGTCATGCAAGAGGTGGTTCAAAGTCATCCTTGGATGGCATACATAGGAGCTTAACAGGTAAGCTGCCCCTATGGGAGGATGGTTTGAGTTTACCAACACATGCTCATCAGCTTGCAGTTGATGAACAGTGAGCCTCTTGCCTGGCAGGTTACCTGTCACAACTTTAGTCTTTGCCCTCTGGCTCTGCTGTTTCCCATTCTCAGCCCAGACATAGATGACATACTCCTTGCCTGGACTCAGACCCGTCAGGGTGGTACTGCTCTTGTCTCTGCCTATAGATACATCTTGGGTGTCTCCGTCTGCAGAGGTACATCGTGCTGAGTATCTATCTATAAGAGCTTGGACCTTGTCCCAGGAGATCGTAGCTGTATCCTCTGTTACTCGCTTGGTCGTTAGATTTTTGGGGATGTCAATTTCTTTGAGAGATTAATAAGAGGAAGAGTTACAGGTAAGGCTGTTCCGTACTCTATGCGCCTCCCTTCTCCATTCAAGCTCTGTACCAAGGAAATTCAGATTCTGAAACACGGTAATTTGAATTCTGTGTTCAAAAACGTCATGCAAAAAAATACAATTCACGTCAATTTGCCTATTTACATATATGTACTCAATTTGCATTTTTTTTTGTTGAACCGTACTGATTGTTGAGGTTTGGGAGGGGGGGAGATTTGAAATATCGTTTGCAAAAAGGAAGGCCTAAAAAAATGCCTGCAAGAAGGTATATGTAGGAAGTTGAGGGCTATGAAGGAATGAGGAGGAGGAAGCGCCATTGCCTCCATGATGGAGCCTTAAAGCAAATAAGGCGTGCAGCATTTCCAAGCATTCCTCCTTAAACACGAGTCCAACTAAAGAGATCTGTACAACTGATCAGGCTTCTGTATATATTTCACCTGCTAGATCAGGAACTGTGGAAATAAACCAGGTGTACATGCCTGGATAGCCCAGGCTAGTCTGATCTAGTCTGATCTGGTCTGGAGGGAGAGGTATTTTTGAATTTCCTGCATGGTTGGACTAGATGACCCTGGAGATCCCTTCCAACTCTATGATCTTGTCAGATCTCAGAAGCTAAGCAGGGTGGGCCCTGGCTAGTATTTGGAAGGAAGACCAGGGCTGCTATGCGGAGGCAAACCACCTCTGAACGTTTCATGCTTTGAAAGCCCTATGGGATTGCCATAAATCAGCTGTGACTTGACAGCACTTTCAACCACCACCAAATGCCCTGGCCAAGATAGCCCAGGCTAGCCCAATCGTATCAGATCTCAGAAGCTAAGCAGGGTTGGTCCTGGTCAGTATTTGGATGGGAGACCAATAACAAAGTCCAGGTTCACAACACAGAGCCAGGCAATGGCCAACCAGCTGTGGAACATCTCTTGCCTTGAAAACCCTACAGGGTGGCCATCAGTGCCCTGCGACTTGACAGCAAAAAAGAAAAGCCAAAATACGCATCTGAGGGTGGATGCCAGCCAATGTTCCCTCTAAGCCGTGGAGTCTTGTGAGCAAAAATTCTACTTGGTGAGCGACTGGCATTAAAGCTGTGAGCGAGCCATTGGGCTGCTGCATAAATTACTTTGCTCTGGAGCCCTCCTTCCTGAACCGAGACAAAGATGCGTGAGCCGGAGGCTAAAAAAACTGTGAGCTAGCTCACACTAACTCAGCTTAGAGGGAACACTGGATGCCACCTATCTGTACGACACTGCATTCAATGAGCTGCACATTAACATCCTCTTCCACATTCTGGTGTGAAGGATCACACATAAATACTACACATAAACAAGGGCTGGATGGGGTGAGGGAACAGAAGCCTGCTTTTCAAAAATACCAACAACAACAATAAAGCCAGGACTGTTTTGATGTTGCAATTCTTGTGACAAATCCCATGCAATATTCAGCACACAGAAGGGATGACCCCAAACTAAACTACTTTTACCCATAACTTTTACCCCATTGCAGGAAATCAAGCTGGTGACCCAGAGGGAAATTTGGGCTTATAGAATCACAGAGTTGGAAGGGGCCATCCAGGCCATCTAGTCCAACCCCCTGCTCAGTGCAGGATCAGCCTAGAGCATCCCTGACAAGCCTTTGTCCAGCCGCTGCTTAAAGACTGCCAGTGAGGGGGGAGCTCACCACCTCCCTAGGCAGCTGATTCCACTGTTGCACAAATGTTTGCAGCATTTGAAAAGTATCATCTTAATTTTCCAAACCTGAAGGAAAAAGAGGTTACTTCTCTTCTCTAAGCACCTGTTTACCCTTACCTTCCCTCCCCCAAAGAGCAATAACATCTGATTCTGTTTACAGGATATCTTCCCTAGTAATCCCTAGCTTTGTTTGGCCAAGTGCTGTTGTTATTCTTCATTTGCACCCATTTCCAGGTGATCCTGGATCCTATTCCAGTAAGTAAGGAGGCTATTTGACCTTACAGATACTATTTTTGCTCAGGTGGGTCAAAGTAGTATCTTTGAATCCTGAAACCATCTCCATTTTCTTGTCAGTGCTTAACTTTGCACGCTTAACTATATTAGAATTCATATCACGCTAGCCCTGTGGAAATATGAAAGCTACAATCACAGGAGAACTTCTCCTGGTAGCTCCAGCAATAAATCAGTCATAAAAGCAAGAGTTAGCAAAATTGCAAATAATTACTTGGATCCATATTTCACTATAAATGCCGCATGGGAACTGTTTCCCTGGGACTAGCTTCCATGCAGCTGGACAACATCTACATGGGGTCCAACTGCACGGGTCTTTCCCAGTGAATCCAATAACACCATCTGTCTTCATAGAGTGCCAAGTGTGCAACCAGAACCATGCCACTGGGTCCCTAAACTCAACCGTTATAACCACTATTCCAGAGATGGACGTGACAAAGTGGCTTCAATGTGATAGTTAAAGGGCCTTTATGCCATCAAAATAAGAAGGAACTTTGCAGAATTGCTATATGATCCCTACGACAAGCACCACAGATTCTCCTCAGCCCATCATTTCTAGTAGTGGTGGTGGTGGTAGAAAGTGCCATCAAGTCACAGCTAATTCATGGCAACCCCTCAAGAGATTTTCAAGGCAAGAGACAAACAGAGGTGGCTTGCTGTTGCCTGCCTCTGCCTTGTGACCCTGGACTTCCTTGGTGGTCTCCCACTGGAGTACTAACCAGGGCCAACCCTGCTTAGTTTTCAATCTAACTAGGCTAGGCTAGGCTGGGCCATTCAAGGCAGGGCATTGTTCCCTGGCCTCCCTCAGCCCCGGGGCGGCGCGCTTTAATTCCTCATGCTAAAATCCGCCCCTCCTGGGGGGAGAGCCGCGAGGGGTTGTTTTTGCTCCTGCAGGGCTGGGAAGGAGCTCTTTAAACGCATATGGCGGCCGGCTGCGCCACAGCCAGTCGCACGCCGCCGCCAGTCACCCGTTCATTCACACAGGAAACATTCCCTGGCCTCCCTCAGCCCCGGGGCGGTGTGCTTTAATTCCTCCTGCCAAAAGAGCAGCCTTGCTGCTCGGGGGAGAGCCGCAAGGGGTTGTTTTTGCTCCTGCAGGACTTGGAAGGGCCTCTGTAAGCGCATAAGGCGGCTGGCTGCACCGCCACTAGTCGCCCGTTCATTCACACGGGGAAACTTTCCCTGGCCTAGGAGGCTGAAGTTGTGGCCTAGGAGGCTGAAGTTGGTTCCTTATTCGCACTTCTTTATTCATTCCTTATTCGTTACTTATTCGTGTTGGTTCCTTATTCGCACTTCCTTATTCATTCCTTATTCGTTACTTATTCGTGTAGTCATTCAGAAACACTAGGGAGAGTGAGTTGGAAAGCTCTGAACCCCAAAATAATGTCTGGACCGCCACATATCATATACCCCCACATTCACAGGACTCTCCCCTTCGAGGGGACATATGCGGTGTGCTGGTCCAAAGCGCGGTTCCGGTGCCAGCTGCTCCAAAGTGCAGTGCCCCCAGGACATTCACACAAGCAGACACTGGGGCCAGGCTGCACCCCACAATAATCTTTGGACCACCCCAAATGACACATCCCCACGCTCTGGGGACTGGGCCCTGCAAGGTGACATACAGTGATGCCCGGTCCAAACACCGGTTCTGATGCCACGAGCTTCAGTTGCACCAGCTTCAGTTCGCAGGGCTTCCCCGAGGTCTGTATTTCAAAGGAGATTTGAATAAGGAAGTGCCCCCTGCACCCAAAATAAGGTCTGGACCACCAGATATCATACACCCCCACATTCACAGGACTCTCCCCGTCGAGGGGACATATGCGGTGTGCTGGTCCAAAGCACGGTTCCGGTGCCAGCTGCTCCAAAGTGCAGTGCCACCAGGACAGTCACACAAGCAGGCACTGGGGCCAGGCTGCACCCAACAATAATCTTTGGACCACCCCAAATGACACATCCCCACGCTCTGGGGACTGGGCCCTGCAAAGTGACATACAATGATGCCCGGTCCAAACACCGGTTCTGATGCCACGAGCTTCTGTCCAGACCTTATTTTGGGTGCAGGGGGCACTTCCTTATTCAAAT
>NW_015170279.1:1552668-1555428 GCF_001447785.1 Gekko japonicus
GGTTGCAGAGGAGGTTCCGACAACCGATCCAAAGAACAGCATGTTCAAAACAAAACAAAATGCTAAAGATCAGGACATTCTGGAGCAGATCTCCTGCCCAAAGGGAAGCAGAACCCTCAATGCCCAAGGCCTTCCTTCCATCCTCCCACAGATAAGTTCATTCAGGAAGGCAGAAATAAACAACAGAGAAACTGAGCCCTTCCAGCGTCAGGCATCTGGTTGGAGGCAATAGCCAGAATGAGGGAGTGTGAGGCTGACAGATCCACCCAAACTGAGAACAGCAGTCAGTGGAAGAAATGATGTGGCATCACCATTGGTGGATCCTTATCCTTCCAGTGGCTGCTAGCTCACTGAGGGTTTCTTTCGCGCACAATGCAGTGGCAAACCCAGGAGCAAAAAAGGAGCAGCATACTCGATAGGAAACCACAGTGAAACTGGCTAATGCAAATTATTGTTCACGCTTTACATTTTTATAAACATGCACTTTAAACATTTTAAGTACACATCCAGAAAGGGTCCTGGGGCAAGCGGAGGTTGCATGAACCTGCTGTTTGCATGTTATGGACAGAAGGAGACACCTGAATCATTGCCTAACCTCTCAGAGACTTGGCAAATGTTGGGGGGTGGGAGATTTGGAAATTCCCAAGGGTCATCATTGTATGACAGACATGCTATGGCTCCTGCAACAAGTCATGCTTGTCGAAATCACCCACTTGCGTGACAGCCTATTAATGCTGCTTATACCTGTCCAGCCATTAACCGATGATGGTTTCCCTTCAATCTCATTCTTCACGGATATGACTGTGATCTTGTACTGTGTTCCTGGTATCAGGCCTATAAAGAGAATGACACACAAAATGACTCAGTGGTTCAATGGCATGTGAGACCTTCTTTTGAGATTTACCATGATTATTGTTTTTCATACTCTTCTTTGCATTTCGTGTGGGACAGGTTCTGGGTTGATACCAGCTTGGTGGAGGTGAAGAACATCATCTTAATTCTCTCCTAGCATCTCTGCAAGGGAAGACCTAACTTTCTCCTTGAGGCAGGATCAAAATGAAAATGAATTGGCTGTGCACCGAATATGAAGGGCTTTGGGCGGGGTCGGCATGTACTCTTCCTCCCCAAAGACCCAAATGAATGAAAGCACATCCGTGAGTCCCGTCTTCATTTGGATAACTTTTCTGAGCCAGAGACACCCTATGTCTATCGCTGTTTGCCCAGAGAAGACCTTCCGTCTGCTTTCTGAAGTCTATGGGACCGATTTCACACAAGAGCTGTGCCGCAGTCGCGCCTCCCTTTGCCCCACTTCTATTGGTCAATTTCCCACTCGAAGCCGCACGGGCGCATTTTGACCCGCGGCTTCGCCCAGTTTCGTGATCCTGGTTTCGTGATCCTGTTTTTTGAGGATCACGAAACCATGGGGTGATTCTGCATCTGGCATTCGCTCCACATCTTCTCAACACTGAGGAAAAGGTGCAGCTCAAAACCACATTCAGATACCCTGGGGCAATGCCATACTGACTGCAAAGTCACCCCTGAATGGCCATACATCTATGCAGAAGGTACCATAAAACCCGATTATCAAAGGAAGCGAAAGCCGCATGCAATGCAGAGGGGAATTTCTGATCCACAGTGGGTTTGGTAAAACAATGGAGGGAAAAGCCAATGCAGAATCACCCTATGATGAGAACAGAAACCCAAAGAGTTCCTGCGCCCTTTGGGATTCCCCTCTAGACACAGCTTTTGACACTAGCAGCAGGGGTCATTTCCTGCAGGAGTGCACAGGAGCAGAGCTCCGGCAGTAAAGAGCCCAGGGGGCGGGCACATGCAACAAGCTCCACCCCCTACTCCCAGCAGCCCTAAGTCAGAGCAAGAAGCAGCCAGGTAAGTTGAAGAGGGCCCCCCCCCGCACCCTGACCCAAAACAATCCGGTGGCACCTTTAAGACCAAGTTTTATTCAGGTACAAGCTCTCCCTCCTCTGTGAGGACAGATCTGCACGTCCCCCCCCCAATAGCTAGCAATCCAAAATAGTACAGTAGAGCCAGAGCTGTGGGTGTTGTCTTCTGACACACTTCCAGTGATGTCAGGGGGTGTTGCATATGCAAATAAGTTATGCTAATGAGTTGTGCTAATGAGCTCCTGCTCCTCTTTGTCTACAAAATGACCCCTGACTAGCAGTATGATGCCACGGGACTCTCCCTAACAGGGGACCTCCATTTTTATCCCTGTACACACGTACATCTCAGCACCGTCCCAGCAATGAAAACACTGAGTCTTGATCAAACAGATATCAAAATGACAGAGTCATGCTGAGGGCGTGCAAGGAATGTGAAGCAACTTAATCGTGAAAAGCCATATGTGGTGGGAGTCAACCAAAGGGCTTTTCCCCTCCAGGACATAAGGGGTCCCCTCCCTGATAATCTGGCCTTAATAGCGACCCAGATAATCAAGAAAATGAGGAACAGGCCAGCTGCAGCCATTTCCTTCTTAAGTGCTGGACAGGAAGATCTCTCCCCCTACTCCATCATGTAAAATACTCAGCTATTAATACTTGCCTATCTAACCTCTCAGTCTCCCTAAAGAAACACTTCTTGATACTTCTACCCAGGGGTCGTTTTGTAGAAAAAGAGCTAGGGGGACTCATTAGCATAACTCATTAGCATATGCCACACCCCCTGACATCACCGGAAGTGTGTCATAAGGCCACACACCCCGCCCCCAACGGTCCCGGCCGCCGCTGGCCTTGCAGCTTCACT
>NW_015170279.1:1555495-1561697 GCF_001447785.1 Gekko japonicus
TCAATATGTACCCCGCCCCCCTGACCTCACCTGGGGGAACTGCAATCCCCCACGATCCCCCCCGAAATGACCTCTGCTTCTACCGTAATGCAAAAGAAGAAAACTCCCCTCCACAATGCACACAAAAAACCCTTTTCAAATTAGCTCATCTCTAGAGAGATGGACTTTTCATCACTCCCACATTCCAATGTAGGGTTGCCAGGTCCCCTCGTCACTCCGGTGGGGGGATCTGGGGATGCCCCAAGCCCCACCCCAAAGAGCGACCACATGCACAGCCACCCCTCCTCCTCCCCTCCTGCCCGATTTAAAGGGCTTCAGCTGAGGTGGTCCCTGCCGATCAGCTGAAGTCCTTTAAATTGGGCAGGAGGGGAGGAAGAGGGGTGGCTGGGCAGGTGGTTGCTTTTGGGAGCGGGGCTTCCCCCGCCAGCCAGCTGGCCAGGGGCGGGTTGGAGCCCCCAAAAGTGGGTGAACCCCCGCCTAGACCTGGGGGCTGGCAACCCTATTCCAATGCTAACCCCTTCCCCCCCTCCTCAGTCTTAGCAAAAATGTATGAAAAGATATCCCTCAGTCCATCCGATGTGTAGCAGGTTTTGGATCCCAGCCTGTTACCCCCAACTGTATGGTCGGCTTTTCTACATTTCCATCCCATTCTGCTGAGCTTCTCCAGAGCTGCCCGGCCATCTGCAGGAAGCCAACTTGTACATCTTTGATGCTCCCCTTTCATTTTCTCCCTTAGTAGCAGGTAGTTTGTTAGGGAAAGGGTTTAAAGTGTGTTTGTACTTCATGTATACATTTATTTCCTTTCTGTAGTGCCTCTATTTTTATTTACCTGATTTAACTTGGTTCTTTTTCTGTTAATCCAATACATTTCTTTTATTTTTTAAGAAGTTTATTCCTCTTCATTTATTTTGAACGTTGGTCTGTATCTCAATCCCCGCATACACGGGTTACGGTCTCGGTAATTAATATCCCCCAATACACAAGTTTTCTCTTGGCTAGCAGGAGGATGCTTTTGCTGGCCACAGGGGCTGCACGTGTATTGGTGATGTGGGTAACACGAAAACATATTTCTTCTCAAAAGTCATCTTGCTGGTTTTGGCTGAGAGCTGAGGATGTCGGATCTAAGCTGTTCTGCTGTTTTTTTAAAACTTTCTAAAGCTTTTTAACATCTGTTTTTAGAAGATGCTTTTTAATACATGCTGTGTATTTCTTTGAGTGCTCCGAGCAAGTGGAAAACACAACTCATAAATTTTACACCTAAAATAAATAATAATACCTAAAATTTAGATTACGGTAAAAAGCGGGGGTGGGGGAGTGAAAGCAGAAGGTACAGTTTTCTGTTGCAAACCATATTCCACATAGATCCCCGGACTGGTATATATTTTATTTCATGTCATTCTTTCTGTGCCAATACCCAAGGCAGTGTACAGATTAGATATTAAGACAGCAAGCCTAAAACCAGGTACAATAAAGTACAAAAATCCCAAACGAGTACCATTGGAACGGAGGGAATGCTACCTTTTTTATGCCATGCCATTTCTCTGCCAATCGTTTATGTACATTGGATGGCGGCATATAAAGAAATGAATTAAATGATGCTCAGCTCTCTGTGCGAATACCACGGACTGAAGATGCCCATTTCAAGCTTCCAGCACAAAAGACATCCAGCTTGTGCATTTGCCCTAAAGTACAAAAATCCCAAACGAATACCATTGGAACAGAGGGAATGCTACGTTTTTTATACCATGCCATTTCTCTGCCAATCATTTATGTACATTGGATGGCGGCATATAAAGAAATAAATTAAATGATGCTCAGCTCTCTGTGCGAATACCACGGACTGAAGATGCCCATTTCAAGTTTCCAGCACAAAAGACATCCAGCTTGTGCATTTGCCCTGTCAAGTGAGGGCTCACCACCTTCCCACTTACCTGTGATGATGTACCTGCTCTTGGGGTCCCTGCTTTTGGGAACCAGCACCTCCTTCTCCTCCCCTAGTCCATGTACTGAACTGACCCGCAGCTTGTAATAATCCACCTCCGTCGCAGGATTCTCCCACTCTACTTCCAGCGAATTCTCTGTCGTTTCCGTCACCCAAATAGCATTAATGGTGGCCACATCTAGGCAAGAGAGAATCATCAAGAGAGATTTTAATAAAGCTATGTCATTCCAGCTAGTCTCTTTCTTTTCCAAGTGTTTGTTCTAAAAGAATTTAGGAGATAAATGCAACTACTTGGAGGTAAGAGGAGAAGGAAAAGGGTGCAATCATATGTTCACTTTCACACAAGGCAGGCTTTTGGTACCGTTTTGTAGCTTGCACTACTGCTGTGTGTGTGACCACCTAACTGCACCACAACAGAGGAGCCATACTCAGGATGTAAAGAGGCATTTTGGTACCATGGGGGCAAGCAGAGATTCACATTGCATCAGTGCAAGTATAACATTTCCCCAGAAATCCCATGCATGCCATTTTTCAAGCTGGAAGTCACTGTTGGCTGAAATTTTCTTGGGACAAATCAGGACAGAGAAGGGTGAAGAAATGAAATTAAATTAAGACTGATTCTAAATGAGCATTGCTGCAAACATTCCTTAAGATAACGCCAAGCTGAAAACCTGTGAAACTGAATGTGATATTGTCATGTTTTCTGCCACCCCACTCAGTCAAATTTGAAACCTTCCTCCAGAGTGGGAGGATGCATGCCAGTCTTTCCAACAGAGATGCATGCTAGGCCAAAAGATGAAGTAGACTCTAAGCACCAGGTCTGGTGTCTTCACATATTGTGATTGTCTGAACTGAGCTCCTTTTACAAAGTTAAACTCTCCCCACCATGTCTCAATGTAGGTGAGACACTGCAGGTGTTAGAGCAGGTGAAAGAATGTATTAGATCTTCTTACCTGTGCTGGCTTGCAAAAGGCCCGGGTCACTGGAAACCCCCTTCTTCACGTGGTGAATTGTAATTACATACTTTGTGCCAGAAAGAAGGTTTAAAATTTCATAGCTAAGCTGATCTTTGGGCACTCGCACTTGCTTCAAGGATGCCTCCTGCCCAACAGGAAAGTAGTTGATGAGGTAATAATCCACATCCGTAATCTTATCCCAGCCAATGGTCAGAGAATCCTCTGAGGACTTAAGGAGCCGTGCATTCCAAGGGGCGATCACTAAAACAGAAAGAGTGCTGCCGGTTCAACAAGAGGCATTGAATGAGACCAAGAATTGCATCAGTTTTCCTGAGTGGACTGATGGTGAATACCAGTGTACATAGTTGCCAGGCAGTCCCTGGTAACTGACAGGAGGGTTGTGAGGGGGGCAGAACCTTGAGAGACAAATCAAAAAGAAAAATAAAGCTACAGAGCTTACTGGAAGTTCTGACCATAGAGATCCTGATGATTCCTAGAGCTACCTGAAAGTGACAAAGGTTGCTCTAGGAATCATCAGGTACTCTACAGTCAGAACTTCCAGTAGGCAGCTAAGGCTTTATTTTTCATTTTCATTTTTCTCCTCAGGATGATTATTCTCCACCCTTTGGCCCCAATTTCCACCCGCTGATCTGCTGAGCATCAACAGGCAAGGGCTGCAGTTGGTTGGAGGTCTCCCACCATAAGTAGGCAAATGGGAACCCTAAGTACTACAGACTCCTAGGATACTGATATTACAGAAGAATAATATTTACAGGTGTTATTTTGCATGTATGAATAGTAACACTATGTCAAGGGTCTTTATCTTTCAATCCGTGCCCTACAATCTCTGAGTCAGAGGGCGAAGTCAATGGTTGGGGGTCTAGCAAAATCCAGCAAGTTTAAACTACATTGATACCACATTCTCCAGCAAGCAGGGGTACTGCAGCGTCCACACTCCACAGCTCACAGAGAGAAACCTCACTTGTACCATTTGCTAATAAAGGACTCACAACAACCAATGTTTGGACTGCTGAATCGACATCAGGAATATTAAGTGGTATATTTTTAATTATGCAGGTGAACTTTCTTGAACTAGCTGTTTCTTGATTTCTTGCTCTGAATTTTGACATAGTTCAGCACTTTAATTATAAAAGGTTGTTGACTGTGAAGAGGAGAGAATTTCAAAAGGTGTCACTTTTCTCACTTTGCATATGCTGCATTTGCTGAAATCTCCCCTTTCTGCCAAAAACTGCCAAAACTACTGGAAGTCCAGCAACCCTACCCTGTTTGAGATTTGGTCATCTTGTTTTGTCATTATAAGGACTGGAAACGTCATTGTTTTGCCCATAATGAAAGCTAGGATCCTTAGTAATCCATCATGGGCCAGATCAGATGAAAATGAAGTCTAATGCATGACTCATGCTTTGCTGACCCTTTCAAAATTCGGTTAAAATTAAGTAAGTTCAGTGGGCTGGGGATTTGTTACTTTTTTTCTCTGTAGAGCACCTTATACCATATTGCTGTTAAAGAAAACATGTGTGATATATTTACTTGGTGCTTTTTAAAATCCCACCCTGCCTCCAAGGTGGTCTCCATGGTGTATACGGGCCTCCCCTCCTCCTAGGGCTGCCAGGTCCCTCTTCCCCACCGGCGGGGGAATGGGTGGTACAGTTGCCAGGTCCAGGTTGGGGAACTCCCGGAGATTTGGGGATGGAGCCTGGGGAGGACAGGGACCTCAGTGGGGTACAATTAGGCTTGCCAAGTCCCCCCGGGGGGCGGGGGAAAACCCGCCCCAGAGGCCCGTTCCCCGCCCGGGGGGAAACTCTATGGTTTTCCCTCGGATGGTCGTGTCCCCGCCCCCAGCGTGCCCGGCGGCGTCACGGCACTCCGCACGCTCCAGACGCCAGCCGGGAGTCCCCCGCTGCGGCACGACAATGGACTTGGCAACCCTAGGTACAATGCCATAGAGTCCACCCTCCAAAGCATCCATTTTCTCCAGGGAAACTGTAGTCTGGAGATAAACTGTAATTCCAGGGAACCCCACATCCCACCTGGAGGCTTGCCTCCCAACCTCCTCCATCTTATCCTCAAAACAACCCCGTAGATAGTTTAGGTTGGGAGAGAATGACTGGCCCAAATGTCATGGCAAGCAGGGATATGACCCTGGGTCTTCCCGGCCCTAGTCCAACACTCTGACCGCTACTCTACACTGCCTCTCATACGAGTGCACCAGGAAGTCTCCCTGCACAGGCTCTACAGAAGTGTATCGCAAAGCTTCAATTCATTTCACTGGGTTTGCACAGAAGAGCTTTCTGACAGATTGCAGCCATGGTACACACATAGGCAACTTCACTCTTTCTGTACAAATTATTTTTCAAAACTCATATACACACAAAGAAGGAGATGCAAGTGAAGCCAACCAGGAACACATGCATGGTCACCCAATGTGCATTGCAGACATCCCTGTGGTTTTATGAATGCTACTGTCTGGATGGCTGACAGCACAACCTGAACTTACATGCCCTTGCATTGCATTGAACTGCATTGGTTTAAACGTCCTGGCAAGCAGCTCTATAATTTTCGCAAATGGTGCGGTTATTTAAGGTTTCGGTAAGGCAGCCCTCAGCTTCATCCCTTTGGAATTTTTGCAATAAGGCTGTAGAGCTAAACCCGCCATGACTACATCTGAAGGAAATGCCAGTATTTGAAATCTGAGGAAGTGGCAAAATTAGCCTTCGCGTGTCTCATAACCTTTGACATTGAAACAAATACCAACAAGCGTTGCATGCAATAGTCTAACAGCATTATTTTCCTGGCTTCCTACCACTCTCTTGTGAAGCCAAGACTGGCTTCCTGAAAAGAAATAGATTAGCAAGATGTCATTTCTAATAGTTTCACAATCCGGCTTGTATAACCATTTTTTTTTTAAACTGCCTTAAATTTAATATATGTTTTTATTTCTTCCCGATGAAAAACTAGTGGTGATTCTGAAGAAAATGAGCAATATTTTCTGTTCCTTTCTAAGCAGTAACACATTAGGCTCCCCTAAATCTATTGCTTTGGTAATTACCATGTCATTAGTTGTGATGGTAAAGAAATTCTAATTGGTATTTCTGGGTGAGGCTGCCTCTCAAAACACTAATTGGGTTATTTATCTGCATTCTTCAAGGATGCCAACTAAACGTTAACTTCACTTAAATGGGTGCGTGCAGTTTCCAGCTATCTTCCGTGGTTAGACTGTGCATGCAAAGAGAAGAATTTGACCCTACATTGTTTGCCAGTTTGGTGTAGTGGTTAAGTGTGC
>NW_015170279.1:1562064-1569981 GCF_001447785.1 Gekko japonicus
GTCTCCCATCCAAGAACTAATCAGGGCCAACCCTGCGTAGCTTCCAAGATCGGATGAGATCAAGCTAGCCTGGGCCATCCAGGTCAGGACCCATCCCAAAATACTTATGTGATATTACTTTGTCCGTCAGACGTATTGCATTCTAACCTTGCCCATCTTCCGAGAAGCTAGGGAGACTGACTGGGCCAAGGATAACAAAGTCTGACTCCAGCGGTACCTTCAAGACCTTAAAGGTGCCACTGGACTCAAACTGTGTTCTGCTGCTTCAGACCAACACGGCTACCCACCTGGAACAAGGATAGTGATCGGACTAAGTGATCTTCATGGCTTCGTGAGGATCTGAACCCAGATCTCCCCTCATCCAGCACTTGGACCATTACACTGTCTGCTTCTCAAGTAAATTTTTATCCTACCCTTCTTCTGAGGAGCTCAGGGCAGCTTACATGGCTCCCCCCTTCTTTGTTTTAACCTCACAATAACCCTGCGAGGCAGACGAGGCTGAGAATGTGTGACTGGCCCATCAGATCCCGCATTGAGCTTTACGGCTGACTTAGGGTTTGAACGTTGGCCTCCCAGGCCCTGCTCCAACCCACTAACTACTGCACCATACTGGTTCTCATTTTAAACCTTTGTCCCCCTTCCTTGAATCTGTATCACTCTACCTGAACTCAAGATCAAGTAACCACACTTGCTCCTACCTCTGCATCTTTTGTTACTTTTTTCCAGTCCTTCCCTGCCTCTGATATCTTCCTCATTACAAATTGTAGATTGTAAACACCTTGGGGCAGAGTCCTACCTTGTTGGTTAAACAGTAAGGTGCCATATGGTCAGTTTGCTGTAGTGGTTAAGACTGCGGACTGTAATCTGGAAGAACCAGGTTCAATTCCCCACTCCTCTACATGCAGCTGCTGGTGTGACCTTGGGTCAGTGATAAGTTCTTTCAGAGCTGTTCTCTCAAGGGCAGTTCTCAAAAGAGCTCTCTCAGCCCCACCTACTTCACAGAGTGTCCATTGTGGGGAGGAGAAGGGAAAGGAGATTGTAAACCCCTCTGAGACTCATTCGGGTAGTGAAGGGTGGGGTATAAATCCAATCTCTTCTCTCTTCTAATCATCTTCAACTGGATTGCCAGACTGGCCACTTCCTGGATAAGCAAGACTTGGCCATGCCCTGGTCGTCCATGGCCTGATCACATCTAGGTTAGACTACTGTAATGAAGTTTACATGGGGCTGACTTTAAAGACTGTTCAATTGGTCCAAAGGTCAGTTGGATATGAGCAAGTTCAGAAAAAGAGCTAGAATACCGATTTGTTTCCAGGTTCAAGTTCTTACTTTAAAAGTCCTAAATAGCCTAGGATCAGGGTAGGGACTCCTTGGTCCTGTATGAACCTGCCTGGTATTAAGATCTTCAACCGAAGTCCTGCTCCATGTGCCCTTGCCATCTGAAATGCTGGGCAGCCACTCAGGACAGGGTGTCTTCTGCTGTGGTGCCCTGTATGTTGAGCCTTTCTCCCACTTCTGCTCCTCTTGTAGCCAGTGTTTCCTCTAAGCTGAGTTAGTGTGAGCTAGCCCACAGTTTTTAGCCTCCAGCTCACACATTTTTGCCTTAGCTCAGGAAGGATGGCTCCAGAGCAAACTAATTTATGCAGTAGTAGCCAAATCGCTCACTCACAACTTTAATGCCAATAGCTCACAAAGTAGAATTTTTGCTCACTCCACAGCTTAGAAGGAACATTGCTTATAGCCCCTCTCTTGGAATTTAGGTCCTAGGTGAATATCTTATTTTTTTATTTTCTCAGGCATTTGGAGAGATAGATGATAGAGAGATGGATGGATGGATGGATGGATGGATGGATGGATGGATGGATGGATAGATAGATGATAGATAGATGATAGATAGATGATAGATAGATAGATAGATAGATAGATAGATAGATAGATAGATGATAGATAGATAGATAGATAGATAGATAGATAGATAGATAGATAGATGATAGATAGATGATAGATGATAGATAGATAGATGATAGATAGATAGATAGATAGATAGATAGATAGATAGATAGATAGACAGACAGACAGACAGACAGACAGACATATATATATTCCCTCAGTGTTTTGACTGATTTAATGTTCGTTGAATTGTGCACACAAAATGAATGATGCAAATCAATGCAATATAACACACTCTAATGTTTCTTTGCATAGCTCATTAACTTTGCACAAACTTCCATGAATCGATTATTTATGCAAGTGACTATTACTCATGTAACTCAGCTAACATTGCACAGCCAATTAATCCATTTGACACAGGTCTACTTGTTTTGCTTAATGCGGTAATTTTCTGTACCTTACTTCCAAACAGAGGATCGCAAAATGTTTCAGGTGTTGCTCTGCAGTAGAAGATCGAGATTTTGAGTCCAGTAGCACCTTAAAGACCAACTAGGTTTCCCGGGTACAAGATTTCGAGTCAAAGCTTCCTTTGTAGCATAGCTGACAAAAGGGAGCTTTGATTCTCCAAAGCTTATACCCTGAAAATCTAGTTGGTCTTGTAATTTTTGTAAAAAAAAATTGTAATTAATTGGTCTTGATGGTGCTACTGGACTCTAATCTTGAGAAATGTTGGTTTTCTTTTTGGGTGGAGCTACCTAAAAAGCAGCTGCCCAGCTTCCGTTGAAGCATCACAGCAAAAAGAAACAGAGCCTCCAGTGGAGTTATGCAAATGAAAGGGCAGCATTATGCAGATAGGGGCTGGCTCATTCTCCACGGAACGCTGTTACCTTCCCACCAAAGTGGTACCTATTTATCTACTTGCAATTTCTTGCTTTCAAACTGCTAGGTTGGCAGGAGCTAGGACCAGAGACGGGAGCTCACTCCGTCATGCGGCACCCGGGTCTCGAACCGCTGAACTACCGACCTTCCGGTCTGCAGTTCAGTGTCTTAACCACTTGAGCCACCGCAGCCCCTTTAGGACACAGTAATCGGCTGCCTCTCTTTGCCTCATGGTAAGGTGCATCTGCTCAATGAAGGTAGTCTTCTTACCTTTGGAGCAGTCAAGCCCAATGAAGCCATCCTCACAGTAGCACTCGCCACTGTCACAGTATCCGTTGCCACTGCAGTCATTGGGGCACCTCTTCTCGGAGCAGTCTTCCCCCATGTATTCCTTGTAGCACTGGCAGACCCCATCGATACAGACCCCGTTTGCATTGCAGTTCCCAGGGCACAGGAGCTGGCTGCAGTCTTCACCAGCATACGGTGCATTGCAGATGCAGTAGCCCCCAACACAGCGACCATTGTCACTGCAGTTCCCTGGGCAGGTAGCGCGGGAACAGTCCTCGCCTTCCCAGCCTTCATCGCATCGGCAGCTACAAAGCTCTTGGATGAAAGTGCCGCGGCCGCTACAGGAAGAAACACCTGTCGGGCACACACAGGCCAGAACCATAAGAAGCACACGACAGAAAGAAAGGGACAGAGTTAAAAATGCAATCCACTAACAAACCCAGTAGGAGCACAGTAACTGAAGGGTCCAGTTGTTATGCTTGGAATGAAGGTTTGGGGGTCCTGGTTTCCTTCTGCACACACCAAAAAGAGGGCCTTGCCTATGACAGGGAAGAGGTGAAGTCAAGTAAAAAGGTTTCCCTTGCTCGAAAACTAGTCAAATCTGACTCTAGGGGGCGGTGCTCATCTCCGGTTCCAAGCTGAAGAGCCAGCGCTGTCCGAAGATGTTTCCGTGGTCATGTGGCCGGCATGACTAAACGCCGAGGTGCACAGAACGCTGTTACCTTCCCACCAAAGCGGTGCCTATTTATCTACTTGCAATTTCTTGCTTTCAAACTGCCAGCTTGGCAGCAGCTGGGTCCAGAGACGGGAGCTCACTCCGACACGCGGCACTCGGGTCTCGAACTGCCGAGCTACAGACCTTCCAGTCTGCAACCCAGCATCTTAACCTCTGAGCCACCGCAGCCCCTTGAAGTCAAGTAGGTGGAGGTATTATTGAACCAGCAATCCAAGTGCATTTTGCCTTTATCATGGGAATCTACAGAAGTTAAATCATTGTGGGGAGGGTGAAATCTAGCTGCATGGCTCGTGAGAAAGCCTGAAAATGCTACTCATGGTCATGCATTACTGTTGCAGTCCCCAAAAATAAGAATAATAAAGTCCCGTTTCCTCAAGGAAAATTAATATCCAGTGCCTGTTAATAGTAAAATAAGGGTAAATTAGCAGATATGAAGGGGATGCCATATGGGTGTAAGTGGCACAGGGTTGCCGGGAGGGGGGGGGGAGTGTTGAGAACTATTGTCATGACTTTGGACCTGGGCTTTGGGAGGGAGAGATTTTTACCATGATTGCTGATTTCTGAGTAGGACACTACATTTCAGGATTCAAATCTGTCAGGTTTTGAAGTTCAGGACCATTATTTTCAATTTGTAATGTTTAAAATATCTGGGGCAGCTGTTTCTAAAGATAATGGCACCACATTTGCACAGAACATACTCCTCTGATCTAAAAACCCCCAAGTTTCAAGAGAATTCCTAAAATGGCAGCCAAGCAGCAGCCAAGAGGAGAGCTCCAGCTAGTTACAACATTAAACAAAAAACGCTGTCTGCATTTTCCTACTCCTTAAAGTCTCCCTGCACCTCAGGAAATAGCCACCACCAGTGAAATGGATCCCTGGGATCCAACCCACTGTTGGCAAGCATCTGTCAGGCATTCTGAGTCACAAGTTGTACAGGCCTACCACTGCCTGAGCAGTTGTTACTTACCCTATCTGTCCCACTTCATCACTTCACTTATCTGTTCTAACCTGTGACTTCTCTCCTCATCCATTATGTGTAACTGCAAATTCTATTTCAGTCACCTTCACACACACAAAATTCTTGGAAGATTTATGATGGGATTCACACCTAACCTTTCTACCTCAGCTTCTCCCTTTTCCCCTTACACAGAGAATTTAGACTTAAAAGATTCATGTCAGAATTCACACCAAACCTGTCTGCCTCAGCTCCTCCTTTCCCCTTCCTCTTGGAATCTTCCCCATAAGAAGGATTCCTACTATGATCCCCCTGTCACATATCTGAGAAAATAAGCTCTGATTCACGAAAGCTCATATTGAAATAAGTGCTGTTAGTCTTTAAGATGCCACTGAACATTTGTTTTATTTTGCCGCAAGAGACTGACATGACTTCCCCTTTGCTACCACTGCGGTCACACACAGTTCTCACCTTGGCTTTTCCCACAGCATCTCTGAGGACTACAGGCCTCCCTCAGATGTACCACTTCTATCTCCATCTTCTCCATCCTTTCCAACAAGGTCTTGAGCTGGCTTAAGACTTCACAGTCCCCTTTGGGTGTCTGCAGCCGAATGTTGTGCCTGAATATGATATTTTGCTCTTCATCTGTTTCGCCGCCAACCAGCAAAGTGTGGCTGTCATCTTGGAGAGGCAGAGGGTCTGGCTCCACCTTGATTTGAGAGGACTTAGGGACATCGATCTTGTAGGAGTGGCTGAGGGAGATTTTCTGGCTTTGGCCAGAGCAGTTCTCAGGCTGTGAAGGCCGCTGTGCCAAGGCTGCCTGGAGAGTGTGATACAGCAGAAACCCCAGAAGGAAATTCCAAGATGCCATCTTGTTCTGATTTGGGGACACAGAGAGATGGGAGAAAATACAAGTATAAACACTATTTTCCATATACAACCGCCAGACCTTTTCTGGGAATGCAGCAGAATCATGTGGTATGGATTTTTCTGTATTACATATATTAGTAGAAACTATAGGTGGGTACCTTTGAAGATCTGCCATACAAAAGAAATCCTTACATGTGGAAAACTACAACATCGAGGTAAAAGCCATCCTAGAACTCTTCTCCTGGGCATGCTGACTTACTATGTGAGATGAAAGTTTGGGGGTTGGGAGCATTTAATTGTGAGGTTCCCTAATTGCTGCCTGAAACTGTAAAGTACAGCAAAATCTGCATCAAATGATTTATTTCTTGCTTTAAGTTTCTATACTCTGCTTTTCTCCCCCAGAGACCCAAGGCAGGTTCCCACAAAAACAAAAAAAAACACTATATAAATGAAGCAGTATACAAGAAACAAACAATAATATCTTGGGTTGGCCCTAGCCTTATTTAGTGGCTCACCTGAAGACACAGGCTAAGAGCCAAAGGGCTATGAGCCTTTGGCTTGTTCCTAAGGGTTTATCTCTCTGGCCATGCCCAAGCTTCATAGAGTATCTGAAACAGGAAGGGGAAAGCCAGTTTTTAACGAAGATATTTCTCTCTCTGTTTCCCTCTGTGAAGAAATACACTCCACTTTGGGCTACATCACACTATTGAGAGTTTGGGGGATTACGAACTTCCCACATTCATTCTGAGAAGTTTCTTGGTGAGTTACAAGAACAGATAACAGGAGAGTGATTAATTGCCCCCTTCCCAGTGATGGCTCTCTCAAGCACTTAGTACTTAAGGCTTGGTTATGCAACTACTTCTAGCCAGCAGAAAAAAATAAAAGGGGTCATCACACTCCCTGCCAGGAATGTAACACTTAGGAAGTGACAGAGACTTGGGGATGCCTAATGCTGTATTGTATCTTTTCATGGGAAGGACAGGAAGAGAAGGACTGACCCACAGAGGAGTTAAATTCCCTGGACATGAGGGGAAAGAAGTCCATTTTGGGTGATTTCATTTGGGGATAACTTTGAGGAAGGAGCAATCACACCTGGTCTCCATCCTGATGGTCACCATTACCATCTGTGCAGTTAACAGAGGGGCAGGCAGACTCAAGGTAATGGATGATTGATAGAATGCTGTACGTTTAAGACCAAAGAGCCTACCCTAGAAGAGTCAGGGTTTGTTTAGCCAACGGACAGAGGATTGCATGCATGCACCTTTACTTTGCAAGCTTGCTAGATCCATTGCTGTGTAGTGTACCTGTGTGGACATTTTCTTTTAAAAAACTTACTTATTACTTTACATGCTGTAAGATTGTTCTCTATTATCATGGTAATTCCCACTCAAGTATGTAAATAAAAGGGCATCAGGGAAGAGAGGCAACTGGCCAAAAGATAGGTAGCTTCTTGGGAATGCGCCAGTGAAGTAGTCCTTGTAAAGGCTAGTTGGAGCAAAAGCAGGAGATACAGGCACTAGGTGAAGCCTATAAGCACTGTAGGTAGAAGCACTAGGAGTGCTGGCCCTCTTAGTGGCAAACACTCTAAATGACCAGCTGGTGACTGTCCAGATATCCAGAGAGAAGCAAGTAGCCCCTCTGAGAGTTGGTTGGGCTTGTGAGAGAAGTGCACCGCCAGATAGAGATCTGAGATGGCTTCTGAGTGTCTCAACCTATTAGAAGGTCTAAAGTCGAATGGCATTCACAGGTTAGCAGGGTGTTCTGTGACATCTTTCCTGTTCTGTGGGTTTGTAGTAGATTGGCTCTTAGAATGGTTAGACTTCATTTGATCAGTGTCCCAGAAGCATATTTGGGCCAGTGATCAGAAGTTGTTTATAACCCCCGAGAACTATGGAGCTTTCTATATCCATCCATAATTATGATGCAAGTAAAGATCTTTGGATTCATCTCTAGTTAATCAGTATGTTGCAAGAAATCAACTAATTAAAATTAAAGTTTCTTATGGACAAATTCAAAATACCCACTAACAAAGGGGGCAGCCTGTTGCAGCTCTGTTTTGGCCACTGTTCTGGGCTGGCTTGCTTCCATTCACGAAATAAACTGCTTAAGCAGAGAGTGGACTCTTCTAGACATATAATTCCATAATATCGCTGCATTGCTTAGAGTGTGAGGTAACAGAGGATCAGAAAGGTCAGATCAACATGCAAAAAAAAATTATTCCAAAAAATTATTCCTAGCAAAAACAGAAATCAAAGGGGGTCACTGCTGGGCCCATTGGGGAAACCCACAGGTATCCCAG
>NW_015170279.1:1569995-1600360 GCF_001447785.1 Gekko japonicus
ATAACTCATTAGCATATGCCACACCCCCTGACATCACCGGAAGTGTGTCATAAAGCCACACACCCCGCCCCCAACGGTCCCGGCCGCCACCACCGGCCTTGCAGCTCCACTGCCGAGCCCCATGAGGGGCCCGGCGGTGGACCTGCAAGGCCGGCGGGAGTGCAAGGAAGCCCCGCAAAGGCCCTCCCTGGCCCCAGGCAGGCAGGGGTGGGGAGGGGCAGGGAGGGAGCAACTTATCCTTCCTCTTCTCCTGCCTCCTCCTGGCTGAATGAGGGCCGGAAGCGGGGCGGCCAGAAGCAGGGGGCGGGGCTTCATCATGTGCCCCGCCCCCTGTACCTCACCCAGGGGAACTGCGATCCCCCACGTCCCCCCCCAAATGACCTCTGGGAATTCCCAAAATAGCAAGCCTGAGGCTGTTTCTGGTTGGAAAAATGCTTCGGAGGGTGGACTTTATGGCACTAGATCCCTCCCCAAACCCCACCCTCCTCAGGCTCCACCCGCCCAAAATCTCCAGGTGTTTCCCAACCCAGAGCTGGCAACCCTATAACATCTCTTTAGATGCAAGTCTAGCCTAATCACATATAACATAGGGGCTGAGGAGGATCTATGGTTGCCAGCCGCAGAAAGCCTCCAAAGCAACCGTTTTCTCCAGGGGAACTGATCTCTGGAGTCTGGAGATCACGTGTAATTCCAGGAGATGGAGATCTCCAGGCCCCGTCTAGAGGTGGGCAATCCCAGCAGGGGGTCTTATTTGTAATATAAAAGGGGCAGGGTTTGGAGCAGCTTATTTCTCCCCCGCCTCCTTCCACTTTTCCCTCGGCCTGGCTGGGATGCTGGAGGTGGGTTCAGTTGGAAGGAAAGTGTCCATGGGAAGGACTGGGGGACTAGGGAGATTATACCTCAGCCGGGTAGAATGCCACAGAGTCCACCTTCCAAAGCGGCCATTTTCTCCAGGGGCACTGATCTCTGTTGCCTGGAGATCCGTTGCAATCCCAGCCACCACCTGGAGGTTAGTAACGCCCAGGGGTCATTTCATAGAAAAACAGGTGCAGGAGCTCATTAGCATAACTTATTTGCATATGCCACCCCCCCTGACATCACTGGAAGTGTGTCAGAAGGCAACACCCACCGCTCAGGCTCCACTGGACTGTTTTGGATTGCTAGCTATTGGGGGGACGGGGACGTGCAGATCTGTCCTCGCAGAGGAGGGAGAGCTTGTACCTGAATAAAACTTGGTCTTAAAGGTGCCACTGGGCTGTTTGGGGCCGGGGGGGGGGGTTCTGCAATTTACCTGGCTGCTTCTTGCTCTGACTGAGGGCTGCTGGGAGCAGAGGGTGGGGCTTGTTGCATGTGCCCGCCCCCTGGGCTCTTTACTGCCGGAGCTCCACTCCCGTGCGCTCCTGCAGGAAATGACGCCTGGTAACGCCAGAGTCTGTCACTATTTATTTATTTATCATTCGACTTTATATCCCACTCGAATCCCTTGGCTAGGGGTCTCTGAGCTGGCTATGCCAAGCTTGCTCCTGAGCCAGGCCCCTCTAGGGTTGCCAGGTCCATCTGAAACACCCAGAAGTGATGTAGACATGCCAGTGTCATCAAGGGGGGGAGGTGACGCTCTGTTTTTTTAGGTAAAACTCCATGGTAAAATCAGCCTCAAACCATAGAGTTTTGCCCCCAAACCAGAGTGTCTCCCCCTCCAACATCAACGGCATGCCCAGGTGACGTAGCCACGTCACATTTATTTCCAGCAATGTCCCTATATTATGGGGGGGGGGGGATTCCTCCAGCTGGCCAGCGGCAGGCAAGAAAAAAAACCCACAGGAAACCCCCTGCCCCCAATTGGGGGAAAGCAACCCTAAGCCCCCTTTTTAGTGAGAATCCATGCTCAGGCTGAACTTTCTAATGTGCAATAAGACAAATTGTAATGGAAGTATCGCAGGGGCTTCTCACCTTGTGATGGGAGTTCCTTGTTAAAAATAAAAAATGCATAATCTTACACAAATCTGATTCAAGACTCCAGTGCTACTGGGGTCGTGTGACTACTTTTAGTGGTAGGGCCAGCAGAGAAAGCACTGGGATAAAACAGCACCAAAGGGGTTCCTCATTTCACGGCATTCCATTCTACTGAGACAACCCCCTCCTTATCCTGTGGTTAACCTGGCCACCTGTCCTGCAAGACACATCTTTAATAATGTGCTGTTTCATTTTCCAGACTTTCCTCTTGGTTACCAAAGTGCCTCAGAAATTAGCTACCTCCCTGGGCCTTCCAATCCCTACTTCATCTGAGATAAATCAACTAATGAAGACATTGCGTCAGGGCTTTGAACTAAGGCATTATTTAAGGTCCCCCAGACCTACACCATAAACCTCAGTAAGGATCATCCAAGACTCTTTTTCAGTGTTCGTTTTCAAAGGCTGCCAAGTAAAAAAGCCACTGAATCTCTGGAGAACTCTTTTCTTCAGCTCTGTTACGTGCCATTCTCGGCCGTAAGCGTGACTTCATTTGTAATTAAAGTTATCTTCAGGACCACAAATTGATTCCAGGTTTGCCTGTACGTCGGCCAGTCCCTCAGAATAAAACCCCTGGATGCAGGACTTCTAAGCAAACTAAGCACTTCTAAGCAGACCAAAGATGACTTTGGCATTCATCTGGGGGCAGAGCATCCAAGACATCCCCCCCCCCCTTAAGGGGCAGAGGAGGGACATTAGACTCATTACATAATGACTTCAATGAACCACTGGTTATAAGACTGCGTAACTGGAAGCCTTGGAATAAAAATAAAAGCGAAGGGAAATATGGTATTGAATTACAGGAGGAAAAAGTTCCCTAATGCGAAGATTACCAGGGCAAAGTAGACAGAGCTTTGGACTTAGACTACAGAGGCTGGTGTTGTTGTCCCTGTAAAATATCATGGTCTGCAGAGTGATGGAGGGCACGTGGCGCTGGAGCTCAGTGCGCGGTGCGGTGCTGGGGTGGAGCAGGCTCGCTCATCAGGATCCCACCTTCGTCGCCAGTAAACTATATTGGGTTTGAGACGTGTGAAGTGATCAACTCATATTTTATTAGTGATTTCAGTGAAGAGAAAGAAGACTGAGATCCCCAACCCAAGCCGGGTATTTATGCACGCAAAAGGTTACACCCGATACACACCCCACTCCCAACGAAAGGCTGTTTACATAACACTGTAACTATTGGTCCATTCTTGGATCCCAGCCAGCTATTGTTATGGATCCTCAAGCTCTGTCCGAATTAGTCATCAAGTCTAGGGTGGTCTAGGCTCAATACATTACACCCTACTCAGCTGTAAAACTCATGGAATGACCTTGGACAACTCGAGTGTAGCGTAGAATGTAAAAATATCCCCAAGATAATTACAGGGGTGAACTCAAGTGTAGTGTAGAATGTAAGTTTGGGGACAGGGTTGAACCAGCATTTAAAGTCTAGTGCAGAGGTCATTTTGGGGAGGATCGCGGGGGATCGCAGTTCCCCCGGGTGAGGTACGGGGGCGGGGCAGATGATGAAGCCCCACCCCCTGCTTCCGGCCGCCCCGCTTCCGGCCCTCATTCAGCCAGGAGGAGGCAGGAGAAGAGGGAGGGTAAGTTGCTTCCTCCCTGCTTCTCCCCACCCCTGCCTGCCTGGGGCCAGGGAGGGCCTTCGCAGGGCTTCCTTGCACTCCCGCCGGCCTTGCAGGTCCACCGCCGGGCCCCTCATGGGGCTCGGCAGTGGAGCTGCAAGGCCGGCGGTGGCGGCCGGGACCTTTGGGGGTGGGGGGTGGGGCCTTATGACACACTTCCGGTGATGTCAGGGTGTGTGGCAAATGCTAATGAGCTCCCCTAGCTCTTTTTCTACAAAATGACCCCTGGTCTAGTGCATAAAGGACCTATCTGAAAATAGTCGGAAGTCCCTAATCTCACTATGCTAACAAATTGTCCCCTCTGCTGCCCCCTGCAGGATGTTCTTGTCATCTTCTATGCATGAAGAACCTTGCATCTTCCAGCATCCCACACAACCTGGCAGCAGCCAGCACAAAACTGCACCAAGCCTGTTAGCAGCCCCTGCACAACTAGGCCTGTTACATCATGGCGAGAGCCACTGCTAGGTAACCCGTTGTTCTGGGTTGGGAAATTCCTGGATCTCTGGGGGTGGAGCCTGTGGAGGGCAGGCTTGAGGAGGGGAGGGGCCTCAGCTGGGTATAATGCCATAGAGTCCACCATGCTATTGGGCACATACCAGCCTGGCAGCCGTGGCCACCACACAACTCCGCCTGGTGTGGTGACAGAGGCTACCGCCTGGCCCAGCACTGGTGGCCACGATTCAATATGGCCCAGCCCAGCAGTGGTAGGCACAGTGCACCTTGGCCAAATTTCCCCCCAGAAGAGGCTACGAGGGAGAGGGAAGGAGGGAAAACTGAGTATGAGTGCCGATAAAGGTAGGTGGGCAGGTGTGTAGGAAGGAGAGGAGGAAGCAGGAAAAGGGAAGGGGCTATGGGGGCTGCCACTGGAGGTAAAGAGAATGGGGCGGGGATCCAGGGGGAGATGAGATGCCCTTTTGCAAATCCTCACAGGTTCCCTACTTGTTTCATATTTTCACATGAAATTTTATACCTACAAGTGTCCATTTGTGTGTAAAGTGCCATCAAGTCAGAGCTGTTCTATGGTGACCCCATAATTCTTTTGAACTATGGTGCTGGAGAAGACTCTTGAGAGTCCCTTGGACTGCAAGAAGATCAAATCAGTCAATACTAAAAGAAACCAACCCTGACTGTACCCTGGAAGGCCAGATAATGAAACTGAAGCGCAAATACTTTGGCCACCAAATGAGAAGGGAGCACTCACTGGAGAAGACCCTGATGCTGGGAAAGATTGAAGGTCAAAGAAGACGGGGACGGCAAAGGATGAGATGGTTAGACAGTGTCATAGATGCAACGAACATGAAATTGAGCCAACTTCAGAGGACGGCGGAAGACAGGAAGGCCTGGCGTGATCTGGTCCATGGGGTCACAAAGAGTCGGGCTGATTTCGCACTAGAGCTGACTCGATGTTGCGCCGCCGTTTGCCCCGATACTATTAGTCAATTTCACACCCGAAGCCGCGGGGTTGCATTTGACCCGCAGCTTCTCCCGATTTCATCCGCAGTTTCGTGATCCTCAAAAAAGGATCGCGAAACGGCGGGGAAAATCTGGCGAAGCCGTGAGTCAAAATGCAGCCCCGCAGCTTCGGGTGTGAAATTGACCAATAGTATCGGGGCAAACGGCGGCGCAACATCGAGGTAGCTCTAGTGCGAAATCAACCTCGGACTCTACTGTGCAACTGAACAACAACAAATAGGGTTTTCAAGTGATTGAGCAGAGGTGGTTTGCCATTGCCTCTGCAAAGTCTTTCTTGGTGGTTTCCCTTCCAAGTACTGACACTTCTTAGCTTCTGCGATCAGGCTATATTGTACTATTCCACATCCCTATACCTACATACACTATATGATTGTAGCAGCTCAGGATATTTTTCTTTACTTAGAATTACTTAGAGGCAGGGACTAAATAAAAGGCAATAGAACAAGTAGGCAACCCCCGCTTCAGGCTAAGTCCGTGGACCCATTCCTAGTAAACAGACCACACACTTACAGTAGAATTAAGATACGACAAGAAGGTGAAGCAAGCTAAAAATGTTTCAGACAGTGACACCAAGTAGAGTTCCAAAAACAGCTTGTTCTAATGGCTCCAACATACCATTAGTTTCTGTGTAGAAATATCTTTTTACTTCAGGGTTTGGGCTTGACAAAATGTCTGCATTTCATTTTAAATATTTCTCTCTTTCACAGGAAGACAGGCAGGAGGGGGAATTCAGTTGCTCCCAATTATTACCCAAGTACCAGCTATCAAAGCTTTGGAAATGCCATCCTGGCCAGAGACAATGAAATGGCCAGCTCACACCTCAATTGGAATTTGATACCTAGAAGGGACACAAAGACCTGAGTGTGCAGTGGGCCACATTATATCTTCCTGGAGGTTTCAGGAAAGGATTGTTGGACCCACAAGGGGGTGGGAAAACAGAGGGAATAAAATCCCTTGGCACAGAGGGAGAAGGGTCCATTTTCTGCTGATCCATCTGGAGGAATGAGTTCTCACACCTGAGCTTCATCTTGATGGCCAACGTTGCCACATGGAGCAGACACAGGTCTGGCTGCATGAACAAAGACTCCAAGGTAATGGGAGGCTTTTAGCCAACTGTAACTTGTACACAGAGGTCATTTCGGGGGGGATCGCGGGGGATCGCAGTTCCCCCGGGTGAGGTACGGGGGCGGGGCACATGACGAAGCCACGCCCCCCGCTTCTGGCCGCCCCACTTCCGGCCCTCATTCAGCCAGGAGGAGGCAGGAGAAGAGGGAGGGTAAGTTGCTTTCTCCATGCCTCTCCCCACCCCTGCCTGCCTGGGGCCAGGGAGGGCCTTCGCGGGGCTTCCTTGCACTCCCGCTGGCCTTGCAGGTCCACCGCCGGGCCCCTCATGGGGCTCGGCAGTAGAGCTGCAAGGCCAGCGGCGGCGGCCAGGACCGTTGGGGGCGGGGTATGTGGCCTTATGACACACTTCCGGTGATGTCAGGGGGTGTGGCCTTATGACACACTTTTGGTGATGTCAGGGGGTGTGGCATATGCTAATGAATTATGCTAATGAGTTCCCCTAGCTCTTTTTCTATGAAACGACCCCTGCTTGTACATAAAGAGCCTGCCTTAGAACAAGATCACAAAAGGCACATATAGGGCTGAGGGACAGATGATTGCGTTTACATCTTTTCTTTGTATTCCTTGCTTAGTCCACTGCGGTACAGAGATTGTGTGTGAACTTTTCAATTTTAATAAATTCTTGACTATTTTAAATGCTGGTAGTTGTTCTCTAGAAGGAGGAGGAGGAGATTGGATTTATACCCTGGCCTTCATTCGGAGTCTCAGAGTGGCTTCCAATCTCCTTTCCCTTCCCCTCCCCACAACAGACACCCTGTGAGCACTGTTCCCTCTAAGCTGAATTAGTGTGAGCTAGCTCACAGTTTTTTAGCCTCCGACTCACAGACTTTTGTCTTAGCTCAGGAAGGACAGCTCCAGAGCAACCTAATTGATGCAGCAGCCAAATTGCTCGCTCATTACTTTAATGCCAGTAGCTCACAAAGTAGAATTTTTGCTCACAAGACTCCACAGCTTAGAGGGAACATTGCCTGTGAGGTAGGTGGGCTGAGAGAGCTCTTTCAAGAACTGCTCATGAGAGAACAGCTCCAAAAGAACTTGTAACTGACCCAAGGTCACACCAGCAGCTGCATGTGGAGGACTGGGGAATCAGACCCAGTTCTCCCAGATCAGAGTCCACGCTCCTAACCACTACACCAAACTGGCTCTCACTGTTCAAATATTTAAAATGGGTGCCAGAGGAAAAGAGGCAGTCAGTTTCTACATCACAATTTCTCCACAAGTCTGCAAGTGCAGTAACCCATCCCCATGGTAATGGGAGACACAGGCACTAGGCGGAGCCTTAGAATGGCAACACAGAAGGGATGCTGGGAGCTCTGGTCCTCTTGGTGAATAGTTCCTAAAATGACCAGTTGGTGGCAGCACACTGAAGAAGAAGCAAGAGCAAATCCCTCCAAGAGTTGGGCCAGGCCAGGAGAGAGGAGCATCACCAGGCAGAGACTTGGAACGGCTGTTGGGTGTCTAGAAGTCTCAGAGGGCCAAAGAGAACACTGCTCATGGGTCAACGGGGCCGTTCTGCCACTTTCAAATAAAGCATATTAAGACGCTGAACTGCAGGCTGTGGAAGGTCGGTAGTTCAGCAGTTCGAGACCCGGGTGCCGCATGATGGAGTGAGCTCCCATCTCTAGTTCCAGATCCTGCCAACCGAGCAGTTCGAAAGCAAGAAATTGCAAGTAGATAAATAGGTACCACTTCGGTGGGAAGGTAACAGCGTTCCGTGCGCCTTGGTGTTTAGTCATGCCGGCCACATGACCACGGAAACGTCTTCGGACAGCGCTGGCTCTTCGGCTTTGAAACGGAGATGAGCACCGCAACCCTAGAGTCGGATTCGACTGGCTTTCGAGCAAGGGAACCTTTACCTTTACCTTTATACAAAGACACCCACTCTCGAATGCATGAGGAACTTCATATCCCAAACTTTCTGTACAAGTATGAAGAACCTGACACATTACTGGATAGCACAAAAATATGAAATGGGAAAATTGGTTTAATTCATTTCACACAAAGGTCTGTGAATCCTTTTATCTGCAATGATGCTTTACTGCTGTTTTCCAGCACTGTTTCCTGTGGAAAGCGTCTGCAACCAAGGATGATGTCTTGCATGGGCTGGGGGCTGGGTGTGTATTTCATGGTGCAATCCTAAGAACACTTTCTTAGGAGTAAGCACCATCAAATAAAATGGGACTTACTTCCAAGCAGGCCTGCTTAGGGTTACTCTCTGTGGACTGGCTCCAGCTAGCTTTTCTGCTGGTGAAAAAGGGAGGAAAGGCTCCTATTGATCACCTCAAAAGCCGATGCTAGAGATCATGGGGCCTGCATAGCCAAACATCATATGGGATGGGGGCTGTAGTAAGGAAGAGAATTCAATGAAAAAGTTGGTTGGCCGCAACCCTCTCTCTCTCACACTGATTTTACTGAAACACCTGCTTGCCATCATTTGCTCTGAGTAGCTTAAACTCATTTCCCCACCAACTCAGTGGCAGGTCATTGAACCCAAAGTTGCCCTTCGGAGAGCAGAGATCTATTCAAGCTGTTTGTGCCCATCCCTGCTGTCCATACTAATATTTCTACTGCTGTACTTACAGTGCAATCTTAAACCCATTGACTTCAATGAAGGGTATAGTTTCGTTTAGGACTGCACTGTTAATTTCTTAATTACTACTATTATGGAAATTCTCGAACATCCATTATGTTTGGGGAAAAAATTGCAGTCAGTTGTTACTTAATTACTCATGGGGGGGATGCAAACATTGCATAATATATACATTTCTCAGTTCTTCTAAATGCTTTTCCTCTCTATTTCCTTCATGTTGTATTGATCTGCCAATACTAGAAGAAAGTCTACATGCAGGTTGTCAGGAAAAGAAAATTCCGTTGATGATGGACATGAACCTGGCTTGTAGCCCTGCTTGCACATTCAGCAAATTGGAGTTTGAATGGAGCCTTACAAAACCAGGAATCCATCAATCATACTCCCTCTCCGAGAGGCGGGGAAGAGATGTGAGCATCACCAACAAGATGATGTTTGTGACAACATCTGCATCATCATCATCATCATCACAAAAATGACTGCAGAGTTTTAGGATACAATCTTATACAGATTTACTTAGAAATGTATCCAGATGAATGTAGTGAGACTTACTTCTAACTAAACATGCATAGGATTCAGTCATAGATTTTGTATAATTTGGCTCCCTGAAAGTGCTTGATCAAGGACTGCATATTATTTGGCCCCATTAAAGTTACACTGTACCTTTGTTTGGATGTCGACAATTTCAAGTGGGCAATTTAGTTCCTAATTGTATTTGCATCCAAGCCCCATTGATTTCAAAGGTATTTTCTTCTAGGTAAGTGTGCTCAGGGTTGCAAACTATTAGAACATAAGAGGAGCCCATGTTGGATCAGGCCAATGGCCCATCTAGTCCAACACTCTGTCATACAGTGACCAAAAATACCAGGTGCCATCAGGAGGTCCTGCAGTGGGGCCAGGATACTAGAAGCCCTCCCACTGTTGCCCCCCCCAAGCACCAAGAATACAGTGCATCACTTGCCCCAGACTGAGAGTTCCTATCTATACCTTGTGGCTATAGCCACTGATGGACCTCTGTTCCATATGTTTATCTAATTCCCTCTTGAAGCTGCCCATGCTTGTAGCCGCCGCCACCTCCTGTGGCAGTGAATTCCATGTGTTAATGGAATTCCTTTTATTTGTTCTAACCTGACTGCTCAGCAATTTCATTGAATGCCCATGAGTTCTTGTATTGCGAGAAAGGGAGAAAAATATTTCTTTCTCTACCTGCTCTATCCCATACATAATCTTATAAACCTCAATCATGTCACCCCTCAGCCATCGTTTCTCCAGGCTAAAGAGCCCCAAGCATTTTAACCTTTCTTCATAGGGAAAGTGTTCCAACCCTTTTATCATTCTAGTTGCCCTTTTCTGCACTTTTTCCAATGCTATAATATCCTTTTTGTGGTGTGGTGACCAGAACTGTACACAGTACTCCAAATGAGGTTGCACCATACATTTATACAGGGGCATTATGATAAATTATGGACACACACATTCAAGATTAACTAAAGCTAGTCACACTTAAGACTTATTGAAATAAACAGAATACAAAGCTACAACTTTGAATTTCATTGGGTTTAAACATGAGTTGCTTTAGTTGCATATTTCATTATTAGAGAGAGACGTCCTGCTGACCGAAGGAAGACAGCTGAGAGCCGAGGAAGCCAGAGGCCAGAAGGGACTGCCGCCACCACCGGGGTGCTAGGTAGGCTGACCCAACCCCTGAGAATGTGCCCATAGTTAGGGAATTACAAAGTGACTAGCACTACAAACTGTAAACCGCCCAGAGTCCCCCATGGGGGGGTTAGGGCGGTATATAAATCGAATGATAAATAAATAAATAAATAAATAAATAAGTTTAGCATTTATAAAGCAACAGGGCTTCTCCATGACAGAAAAAGGTAGTCTATTTGTTTTGTGCAAAAAAAAAAAATCATTATAACACCTTATATACACCCTTATTCTGAATCTTTCAGTGCCAGAAAATGAATGCATAGGTCAACCATATTAATATGTGTACCAGTGTCATGTCTAAGCCACACAGAAGAGCAAAAGCCATTGCACTTTTCAAATCTAAGACCCATCTTTAACCCCTGCTAGCGACAAGGGACACACTTTTATTCTGTGCTCATATTTACAGAAGACAGGAAGGCTTGGCGTGATCTGGTCCATGGGGTCGCGAAGAGTTGGACTCGACTGTGCGACTGAACAACAACATATTTACATTTAAAGCTATACCTTGCTAGCATTGTTTTGTGGAACCCTTAAGCAACAATAAAAGAAGATAATACTGAATCAGTTTAAAATACACAAATAACCAACATTTCAGCCATTCTCTCCATCTGTTTTTCTGCTCGGGGTTCTTCACATTCTCTGTTCCCTTTCTTCTCTAAACAACATCCTGAACAATAACAGAAAGAAAACAGCCATCGTTCTTCTGCTGCAATCAAATATAGAGAAGGAGAGACCTTCATGAGATTCCCAACCTACAAAATGGGGGGCTTTGCCAAACGGAGCTCAGACTGAAGGCCAAAACAAATCACAAATCTCCGTCAACCTGTAAATGAGATTGTGCCTGTCTGCAGCTACAGTTTGGACTGTGGCCATGCAGGAAAGGAAATCAAACCCTTCAACCCCCACTTTGTTTCATTAATCAAAGCTGGGACTGGCACGTGGTTATTAATATTCTTAAGAAGAAAATACAAGTTTTAACAGGACGCCTCCCCCGTTTCAACTAATAAAACCAAATGGCGATTTCAAGGATTAAATCTGCTTAACTTTTCCCTCTATTTACTGTTTGTCCACTACAAATGGTGTGTGACCACCCCAAGAAGGTAAAGATACAGGGATTCTTCACCCCTTCCTCCAGACAGTGATTGGAAAGCAGCTTGACGGAAATATGTTTTTAGTTGAAGAAATAGCATGAGGGGAAAGGGTTAACTAGCCCTTCTTCTTCCACCATTCTTCCGCTCCCCATTTCATCCTTCCAAAGGTGCTTTTCCTTTTCTTTCTTTTTTTTTTTAAATGCAAGTTAGGAACAGAGTTTGGCCTTTAGTTAAGCACTGCAGATAAAAACCTTCTTTACCTTAGAGATGTACTTCTGTTCTCAGGAGACTTGCAGGATCCTTTGGATGTAGCAGCCACCTGCTAAGAAGGAAAATGAGCAAAAGGCCATGGACGGCTCTCTATTTTTGCCTAGGAATGCCTTTCCTGTCCTCTGAGGGTTTAAATTTCTTTGAGACCAGATTAAAGAACCAATAGAGAAATGTGGGTGGTTTCCTTCTGAGGGTTTGGTTTTTTTAAAAAACTTGAAAGGATGGACGTGGTTTGAGGGATGGAAAAAGAAGTTCATAATTGTGTCACTTGATCTAACATGAGAAACTGGAGTTCTTTTACGCAAATTTAGATTAAAACTGAGATCTTGCTTCCAAGACAGCACTGCGCCCACTGGATGGAGCGGCTGGGATCTGACCCACAAGGAGTCAAATCCCAGCCAAAACATGTGCTTTCCAGAGATGTCCTGCAAAACACAGTCCTACAGCCTCAGCCTCCCATTCTGTAAAATTGTGTCTCTCATACTGAACACCTTCCTATGGGGCATGCTTTGTATTGCTGTGCATATTACATAAGACTTTCAGTTCTCCATGCTTTGTGGTCTTCAGCGTATGAGAAATTTGTAGAGGATGAGAAATGTGCCTGTAAATCATATATTTCTGAATAATATTTTTCCTTATTTTTTATATAAAGTGAATGCATAAATGAATAAATAATATGTTGTGAAACAAAAACTGTTCATGAGAGTTCACCCAGTTTTTGGCAGCTCACAGGCTCCTCTCCCTTCCTTAAACGCTTTCTTGGGCGGAGTGTGCCAACCACAAAGTGCAGGAAAAGCCCAAAAGCTAACGACAGCTTTGAAAACCGAAGATGTCTGTTAGATTCCTGTGAGGCAGCCCACCAAGTACTGTGTTACGGAACCTCCACCCCTCTGTTTCATGAGGCTTTACATGGGGGGGCCCCAATGAGTTGGAGTCCCCTCAGTTCACATCTGAGCTCCGCCTTGAATTCATTGGGTAACCCCAAGCAAGCCACTATATCTCTTCCTCTGCCCCTTTCTATAATTTGGTATAATTATACTGACCACACGGGGCTGTTGTAATGACAGCTGAGAGAGTGTATGCCACTTACAATGCCAGTCAGTGGGTGGGTATAACTCTGGTTAGGACTGCACTGCTAATGAAAGACCTGTATGAGTATCTGTTTATTTCAAATATTCATGTCTCCTTTTCTCCTGGCAAACAGGACCCAAGGTAGGTAACATAAAGCAATAAATATAAAATATATTTAAACCACATTAAAATTGCCAATCCTGGAACCCTGACGGCTCGTTGGATGAGCTCGTGGATGATTGGCATAGCCGACTTTCTACGGCCATCAACGTGATCGCTCCCCGGCGCCCTCTGTGCCCTCGCTCTAAGCTGGCCCCCTGGTACACCCAGGAGCTGCGGCTTATGAAACAGGAGCTCAGACGGTTAGAGAGACGGTGGTGCCAAGTTCGCGACGAGGCTACAAGAGCATCTTATAGGACATTTATGAGATCCTATGAGATGGCAGTCAAGGCTGCAAAGAGAGATTTCTACGCAGCTAGGGTTGCTGAACCCGGCGAAGACGGAGGTCCTGTACCTGGGTCAAGGTAGTATGGGATTGGGGCTCCCTCTTCCGGCCTTCGATGGGGCACCTTTGGTGCCAGCTTCAGAGGTTAGGAGTCTGGGAGTGCTCCTGGACCCCACCTTAACGATGGAGGCCCAGGTGGTGGCCACTGCCAAAGCAGCCTTTTATCATCTATGGCTGGTGCAGCAGTTGGTCCCCTTCCTTAGCCACGAAGATCTGGCCACAATGATCCATGCGACGATCACCTCGAGGTTAGACTACTGTAACGCTCTCTACATGGGGCAGCTGGTGCAGAATGCGGTGGCCAGGTTGGTAGTGGGTGCCCCTAGATGAGATCACATCCAACCTGTGCTGAAAGCGCTGCACTGGCTGCCTATAGAGTTCCGGATTCGCTTCAAAGTTCTGGTGCTTACCTTTAAAGCCCTACATGGCCAGGGTCCGGCATACCTGAGGGACCGCCTTTCCCCATACAGGCCCCAAAGAGCACTTCGGTCGGGGTCACAACACCGCCTAGTGACCCCGGGCCCCAAGGAGGCCAGGCTTGCTGCCACAAGGGCCAGGTCCTTTTCGGAGGCGGCTCCTACCTGGTGGAAAGAGCTCCCGGAGGAGATCAGGGCCCTGCGGGATCTTTTACAGTTCCGCAGGGCCTGCAAGATGGAGCTCTTCCTCCAGGCTTTTGAGTAAGAGCCGCCACCACCACTACCACCACTGTGCGACTGCAGAGCAGTTTCGCCGGGTTGGGCTGACCGGCCATCAGAACATCGTGGGCCATGGCATCCCCCCTCGTTGATCCCAACGTGATATGCTATAGGGAGTGAGTATTTAGTCATTTATGTATCCTGTGAGATGTGCATTTTTGCCTAAATTGTTTTAACCTGTTTACTTTTTATTGCACTTTTGTGCCTATGTAAGCCGCCCTGAGCCCGCGTGCGGGGAGGGCGGGGTATAAATGAAATAAATTAAATAAATAAATAAATAAATAAAATAGACACAATATTAACAGCCAGAAAACATTCCCTTTTTTTGCCAAGACTCAAAGTCTCCTCCAAAACTCTTTTGAAAAATGCTTTGATTTACAACCTGACCTCCTCCAGGAGGATGTTCCATAAATATAAGACTGCAACCCAAAAAGCTTGAACCCCTGTAGATGCAGAGAGAATCTTAGACATGGGGTGGTGGGAGACAACAGGACTGTCCTGGGAAGAGCAAGTACTCAATATTATTTCAGTGGGCTATCAGATAGACCACCCTGACCTGGATAGCCCACGCTAGCCCAATCCTGTCAGTTCTTGAAAGCTAAGCCGGGTTGGCCATGGACAGGATTTGGATGGGAGACCACCAAGGAATCCAGGACCATGATGTACAGGCAGGCCATGGCAAACCACCTCCGAAAGTCTCTTGCTTTCAAAATTCTGTGGCATCATCATCATAGGTCAGCTGTGACTTGATAATAAATAAATAAATCAGACAGGCCATGGACTGGCTCCACTTCTGAGCAACTTCATCTGCCTTCTGGTAACCCTAACATATTTGAATCAAGGTGTACTCCAAAGGTTTGCTCAATTTCACTTCCAGGGAAAGGAAACAATGAGTTTCCATGTACAATTATAGAATCTGTATTGTTCCCCTGTCTCCACTGCTGAATTGCAAATGACCACTGCTTAACCTCCCAGTTGATAGGATCTTTCCAGAGGCACATTAATTCCCCAGCACAGACAATGACCTTAGACTATTCAAATATGCAACCTTCACATCCCTTATGTGAAGCTCTTACTGTTTGGGGAGTTCAGATAGAGCTTTTTAGCTAAATGGATCCTCCATATTCAGAGACAGTATTCGTCTGGACACCAGTCACTGGGCCAGTATGGTATAGTGCAGTGGTGGCGAACCTATGGCACGGGTGCCAGAGGTGGCACTCAGAGCCCTCTCTGTGGGCACGCGTGCCATCGCCCCAGCCAGGCCCAGACCATCATTAAAGTGTCGAATTCTCTGCTAAATAATTTTAAGTAAATGAAAGCATTTGGGATTGCTTTCCTTACTTTGTTTGGATCATCTTAAGTTAATGTATGAGTTGTTTTTTCTAAAGTAAAACCTTCAGGTTAAATTGCCATGTTGGCACTTTGTGATAAATAAGTGGGTTTTGGGTCGCAGTTTGGGCACTCGGTCTCTAAAAGGTTCGCCATCACTGGTATAGTGGTTAAGAGCAGCAGACTCTAATCTGGAGAACCAGGTTTGATTCCCCACTCCTCCACATGAAGCCAGCTGGGTGACCTTGGGCAACCCACAGTTCTCTCAGAGCTGTTCTCTTAAGAGAAATTCTCAAAATAGCTCTTTCAACCCCACCTATCTCACAGGGTATCTGTTGTGGGGAGAGGAAGGGAAGGAGATCCTAAGCCGCTCTGAGACTCCAAGTTAAGGGCGGGGTATACATTCAATTCAATTCTTCTTCTTCTGGCAAACAGAAAGAGAGGACTGCTGTATTCATGACTTATTTATACACTTCTGGAAGCATTTGACTGGCCATTGCCAGAAACAGACTACTCAATGGGGTCCCCCCCATCTAGCAAGATTTTTCTTGTGTTCTGGTGAAGCTGTATCTCCTTTGCATCTGTGTACCCCAAGACAATAGGACAGCCATATAGGGCTGAGAGAAAGAGAAAGACAGAGAATGAAAAATGGCCCATGTGTAGGCTAGGGGTCAAGATGGCTCTGAAAAGACTTGTTCCATATCCAGTGAAAGATCAGTTTTTATATCCAAAAAGTGGGTAACTTAGTGCACCTCTGAAGCAACCATATCCATCCCAAGCAAACTGTAACTAACACTCACTATACCTGAACACCTGAAGCTGCCTTATACTGAATTAGACCATAGGTCCATCAAGGTCAGTATTGTTTACGCAGATGGGCAGCATCGGTCCAGGGTTTCAAGCAGGTCTTTCAAATCACCTGCTGCCTCGTTCTTTGTGACTGGAGATGCCAGGGATTGAACCCAGGACCTCCCGCATGCAAAGCGGATGCTCTGCCACTGAGCTATAGCTGCTCCTTGTCTGCTGATAGCAGCCCTGTAGCTAAGGAATTTTTGGGGAGGGGGCCATTAACTTCAATGTAGTTGCCGGGACTCCTAAGACAGCCCCGGCTGCAACCAAGGGGGGAGGAGAGCGCCGCCACCAACAGCAGGGACAGCCCTGGCACCGCGGACGAGCCCTTGGGTCTTGCGGGCACGCCAGGGCGCTCTCTCTCTCTCTCTCCACCTCTCTCAGCGACTGGCCACCAGGGCAGGTTCTGGGCAGGAGGGACTCGGCTGTATTGTCTGCAGGCTGCCTAGGGAGCCCCCCTCCCCTCTCCCCACGGCCCGGAGCACAACATCCTCATGGCCCGGTGACCAAGCCCCGCAGAGCCACCTCATGTCTGCCCCCCCAAGCCCCCGTGCAGGCCAAGCCCCACCCTGCCCGCCCTCCTCCCCCCTCCCAGTCTTTTTATGTCCCAGGGGGGAGCCGGATTGGAGGGGGGGCCATAAAACCGTGGGGGCGGGCCCCGTGGGCGCTATGGGCCTGGCTGATAGGTCTCACAGTACAACTATGATGTTCTTGAAATAATGGAAGGTTGGATCCAGCCAGCTTTGAAACTCAGTCTCTCCCTTGCCCCACATGGATTTTGTAAATGCAGGGCCCATGCCGCCGCCCCAGCAAAGCCTTTTCTGAGGGTCAGACAGGGACCCCTCCTTTCTTCTCACCAACAGAAAAGCTGGTTGAATCCAAAGTCATGGGCTATCCAGAGCAAGTTTGGGGGAAAGGATGAAGGGAATAACATGCAAGAGCAATGGAGAGAGAAACATAAAGCGATATACACAGCAGAGATGGTGCAGTTCCATCCTGGAAAGCTGGAACTAGACTTTTTAATTTTCAGCTAGAATTACCACAGGAAACCACTAGAGGAGGTCAACAGCCTCATCATAAAACTCACTGATGGAAGAAACAGCAGTCACACAGACTATCCAAAAGAATCAGGACCTAAAAAGAAGAATCCACAAGGACTTGCAGGGGAGGGGAAGTCACATTACTTCTTCCTGTCCTTCCTCATGCTCTACATCACCCCTCATCGCTACCGCTGCCACCATGCCCTCTTCCTTCTCCTCCTCTGGTCTGGTCCACCTCCCTCCTCCCCAGCACTGCCTCTAGTTCCCCCTCTTCCTCAATAATCCTCGTCTCCTGTTTGCCCCCACTGTCATGGCAGCTACCTCCTTGCCACTACCACAGCCCTCATGTGACACTTTGGGTCGCTATGGCAACTCAAAATGGCACCCAGACTTTAGCATTTTGCTTTTTCCAATGTCTGTGAACAAGCAGACATAATCAGTAAATTTGGGGGGCAATGTTTTTTCACATTAGATTTTCTTTCTGCAGACTTTGCCTCATAATTGTGGCTGGCCTCACACTACAGTTACACAGTGAGAGATGTAGAGTCCCTGCTTTCCTTTCAGAAGAGAAAAACAGGGCTTTTTTCCCCCTGGGGGTTTGCGCCTGAATGGAGTTCCGGAACCTCTTCAATAAAATTCTTTTTTAAATGTTTAAAAGTTCTTGAGTTTTTAGTATACAGATTGAAAATTTCATTTACCTCTTGAGAGTTCTGGCACCTCTTTTTTTAAAAAAAAAAAAATCCTGGGGAAAACAATAATTCTTCACACATTTGAGGTGAAGTTGCCTACTAGCACTTCTATTCCGAGGTTTACTGAGAGCCAGTTTGGTGTAGTGGTTAGGAGCGAGGTTAGGCTTTTACAGCAAAGTTCAGCTGGTAGTACTTGTATTGCGTTATGTTTATTTTTAAGATTTTATGTTTGTGTTTCAGTCTTCTATAATAGTAATTTAATGTAACTTGCATTTTGACACTGTTGTCTCATTATGTTTTTCTTAATAAAAAAAGAAAAAAGAAAAGAACATGAAGGTTCCCCTCAGTTACCATGGCTAGTAGCCACTGATAGACCTATCCTCCATGAATCTGTCTATTCCCCTTTTAAAGCTGTTTATTCCTGTGGCCATCACTACATCCTCTGGCAGCAAATTCCACATTTTAACCACACTCTGTGTAAAAAAGTATTTCCTTTTCTCTGTCCTGAATCTATTGCCCATCAGCTTCATTGGATGCCCTCGAATTCTCATATTTTGGGAGACACTTCTAGGCTGTTTTATTGGACCAGCTAGCTGAAACATACATAAATATCACAAAGATTACTTGCACAGATGGCATAGATTTTGACAGAGAATTGCATGTGGGGAAATTGTAGAATGAAAAGGCAATGTGGTGTAGTCGATGAAAAGTTAGATTTGGACTGGGAAGAGCTGGGTTCTTCAAACCCATTTAGCCAAAAAACACACCTTGAGTCATCTTATCTTACCTCAGAGAGACTGCTGTAGGAATAAAATGGGATGGTCCATGTATGTCTCCTTCTGTTCCTTACAGGAACATTTGGGATAGAAATATTTAATTAATTAGATAAAATAATCCTCACTTATTGAACGTCCCCTTAACCATCTGGACATTCTGGGCCAGATTACGGATCTGACGCTCCCATGGGTATAAAATCATTTTTTGCACAGGCTCAGCTGGGATCCCACAGAACATCACAAGAGAACATAGGGCGGTTATATAACGCAGCGTGCTGGAGAAATATCTAGCCATTTATCACTTGGCGAGAGGCTTGGGATCATTTTTAATATTGAGTAAGAAGCACATCCTTAAATACACCGAGAAAACAGTTTGAGAAACTGTAAAATGTTGCATCTGTAAATTGTTTTGTGTAAACCAAGGCTAAAGGCTAAGAGCAGGCATACAGACAGGGAAGGTCAGAAAGAAGGAAGACAAATGATGGAGAAACCAAATGTGCAGTAATTATGGAACTGTAGGATAGGCAGACATACTTCAGCAGAAAGTGACCACATGTATGCTGTATCCCGAACATTCCATAGCATCATATTTTCCTCTTGGATCTCCATCTCCTGGGATTTTATTTGAGCACTCCCCGCACAACCACCAGGCCCTTGTGGTCTGCAGAAAATCTTACGCAAGAGTTTTGCCATGGCTACTAGCAGCTGAATCCAATGAAAAGGGAATTTATATGGACTGACATCAGCACTGCGATTAAATCCCTACACATTATAAACCAATATTAAAAAATAATTCCTTTTTTTTTTCTTCGTCCCCTCATTTCATGAAGATACTTCCAGGAATTTTCTCAGACTAATACATGTAAAAATATAACATAGTCCATGATAGTTTATTGTGGAACTGAACATGGTGTGCTCAATAAAAGGGTTATTCTGTCCTCAGTTCAGTTCACATATTTTCCAGGTTAGATCAGAAAGAATCAGAGAACCAGGCCTCAGATCCCATATCAGTAATGGGGGAAAGTCTGGAGATCTTGAGCAAGACATTTCCCCAGACTCAGTTCCCCATCTGTGAAATGGGAGTTTACAGTAATTTGCTTCGAAGATCATGATAAGGGAATTTGAAATGCGGTGGTATTGTGACAGTACTTGGTCCACTGCTTTTCTGGTCCCCAGACCTTAAAAAGGATATTATAGCTTTGGAAAAAGTGCAGAAAAGGGCAACTCGAATGTAAAAGGGTTGGAACACTTTCCCTATGAGGAAAGGTTAAGGCGCTTAGGGCTCTTTAGCTTGGAGAAACGACGACTGAGGGGTGACATGATTGAGGTTTATAAGATTATGCATGGGAAAGAGCAGGTAGAGAAAGAGGTACTTTTCTCCCTTTCTCACAATACAAGAACTTGTGGGCACTCCATGAAATTGATGAGCAGTCGGGTTAGAACAGATAAAAGGAAGTACTTCTTCACCGAAAGAGTGATTAACACTTGGAATTCACTGCCACAGGAAGTGGTGGCGGCTACAAGCATGGACGGCTTCAAAAGGGAATTAGATAAGCATATGGAGCAGAGGTCCATAGCCACAAGGTATAGATAGGGGCTCTGGGGCAAGTGATGCTCTGTCATCTTGATGCTTGGGGGGGGGGGTCAACAGTGGGAGGGATTCTAATGTCCTGGCCCCACTGGTGGACTTCCTGATGGCACTGGTATTTCTGGCCACTGTGTGATACAGAGTGTTGGACTGGATGGGCCTTTGGCCTGATCCAACATTGGCATCTCTTATGTTCTTATGTTTATGCTTTTGGCATAATATACTTAGATCATAGGTTCAAAGATGGCTGTGTTCAAAGATTGGCTGGGAATACCAGAGATTCCAGGACAGCATCCTCAAGCAGAGATTCTGAGGGTGAGAGAAGAAGCTATCATTTTTGGCCCTCTGATAAAGGCGAAGGCCACAATTTAGCCTAGTTAAAGAAAGAAACATAGCTTTAAAAATGTGACAATGATGTAAACTGAAATCTGATAATTTTAATTTATTCTCTCTACCTCTTAATTTACTATCATAGAGCAGAGTGTTAAGGACTAGAGAACTCATTTCATTTTTCCTTTGCTCTGCAATTATTGGACCATTCTTGCTCAACTATTTTTGCACAGCTGAAGAAGTAACCACTGACTTTGATTACAAGTAAAGCAATTTATTTGTCTTTTATCAAATTGGTATTTTGGCCATTCTGAATTCATATAAACTTAGTGCAAGCTGGCCAAGGGACCAGCAAGGGCACCAGGAAACAACTGAAATTCTTAATCTGAAGAATTGAAGGACAGAGTACTTCATTTCTCAGATATAAGATGGCATAATTCTACAAGAAATGAGATGAAGTCTGGGCCCTGCCCATACTTTTACAATAAAATGTTTTTTCGGTACCTGTGATACTGATGTTTTTTTGGTACCTGCGATAAACATTTTAAAAGGTAAAGGTTTCCGTTGCTCGAAAGCTAGTTGAATCTGACTCTAGGGTGCGGTGCTCATCGCCGTTTCCAAGCCAAAGAGTCAGCGCTGTCCGAAGACTTCTCCATGGTCATGTGACCGGCATGACTAAACACCAAGGCAAACGGAGCACTGTTACTTTCCCACCGAAGCGGTACCTACTTGCAATTTCCTGCTTTCGAACTGCTAGGTTGGCAGGAGCTGGGGCCAGGCACGGGAGCTCAGTCCATCAAGGGGCACTAGGGTCTCGAACTACCAAACTACAGACCTTCTGGTCTGCAGCTCAACGTCTTAAACCTTGAGCCACTGCGGCCCGCACGATAAACATATTAGAGATCCCCAAAATACTTACTTGCGTAAAAGATGTCATCTTGGAAAACAGTAGGGTTTTCGCTTCTTAGAAAATCCTACAGGGTTGCCTTAAATCAGCTGTGCTGTGACCTGATAGCACTTTCCTCCACCACCTACAAAATGAGTTGTATCTGAAACGAACGAACCAAACCGAACACTCTTGCATTTAAAATGGTCAGAAGATCTTGGGGAATGATTTTTAGAAAGGATTGTAAAACCTAGGATTGTTTGGGAGGACTTTCTGTATGTTTATCACAGCTCGTTGAATGAATGTCCCCTGTAATTTTCAACTTCTTATTATAAATGCATCAAACATTAATGCCATTGGAATGTATAACTACCTTTATTTGGAAAATAAAAATACATATTATTGTCATTAAAGTTATGGTTTTTATTTCAAGTGCCTACAATGAATAGTAAAATGAAACAAGACCAAATAAGCATCTTATTGCTATTGCTCTGCTATCAGTACATGGAATGCTGAGAGACAAATTTACTTGTCCTACAATTTCTCTACAGCCATACATTTTATGGCAGCTATATATTCCCAGTTGCTTGGATCTGAAAGGAAGTCATCCAGTTCTATCCCTATTTTTTCTGTTTCCTGGTTTGCCACAACCTATGCAAAACTGAATTATTCAAGAGGGCTTTTCTATGCAAGTAATAAGGTTGCACTGGACATAATGGTTTTACAAACCTGCTTAGATAAATGGTTTGGGACTCTGATCTATACTGCTGTGTAAAGCTTATTCTAAGTAAGAACCTATTTATGCAATTTCTACACTGCTTTATGTGTCATGCGGATACTTATGCTGTGCTGCAATTCTTTCTGGCGATTCCAGACTTCTAAAATCCTAATGCATTGGTTATTGAATGTCCCATTTTGCCGACTGTACTTATGTGTAATCCACCCTGAGTCCCTGTAAGAAAGGCAGAATATAAATAACATAAAATAAATAAATTCAAAAAAAGAAGAAGAGAAGAGGAGATTGGATTTATACCCCGCCCTTCACTACCCAAAGGTGTCTCAGAGTGGTTTACAAACTCCTTTCCCTTCCCCTCCCCACAACAGACACCCTGTGAGGTAGGTGGGGCTGAGAGAGCTGTTCTTGACAGGAACTGCTCTTTTTTCAAGAACAGCTCTTGTCAGAACTATGGCTTGCCCAAGGTCATCCAGCCAGGTGCAAGTGGAGGAGTGGGGAATCAAACCCGGTTCTCCCAGATTAGAGTCCACGCACTTAACCACTACACCAAACTGGCTGTGTTGCATTGTTAGCAGGCATCACAAGGTCACTGGCATCACTTTCAGTACTGGGAGAGTCAACAAACTGCCCTTCTCGTGTTTTCTGCACACCTTCTTCAAGATGTAATCACAAATGGAGGTAACCACAAATGGAAGAGCTGTGCGAACCATCCCTAATGCAGTCACTGGTCTGTTTGCATCCAGACTGAAAATTTCAGACAACTAACATGCATAGGCTGTTCTGGTGCAGAGGCTTTCAGTGTTGTGCCTGGTCATAGGTGATCCCCTTCTAACCCAGACTGTAGCCATCAATTCATACCCCTCCATTTCTGGACCGGATTAAAGGAATGTTGTTTCCCTGAAGGCCTGTTGTCTTGCTGCAGGAAGAACCGTTGCTCCGTTGAACTTAGCATGCACAGGCTGCCTTGCAGATTTCCTCCTATGACGTACAGAAGCTTAAATTTGAAAGAATGTCTCACAACATCTATGAACCATACCACCTGTGGTGGTCAAGTAGGGCTGCCAAGTGGGGGCGGGGGGCGGGTAAACCCCCGCTTTGGAGGCCCGATTTCCGCCGCCACGGAATCGGGCCCCGGGGGAACCCCACCCCCGAAAGCGCAGCGTGGCTGCGCCACCGGAGGTGACGCAACCATGTAGAGCACGTTGGGGGCGTGGCCCCGATCGGCAGAGGGAAAACTCTATGGTTTTCCCTCTGCCGATTGGGACCACGCCCCCAACGTGCTCTACGTCGTGTGTCACTTCCTGTGATGTGCAGCCGGCGCGCGTGCACAGGTCCCGCAGCAACTCCCGGAGCCAAGAGACAGTCCCCCGCCGGTGAGTACAAAGGACTTGGCAACCCTATGGTCAAGTCAAATTTATTGTTACTGTCAATGACCAGTGCACTCAATCATTTTACATAAAAACATTTCAATAAATATGAGATAAAACCAACAGTGGCATACTTAAATTTTAAAAACTGTGACTATAACATAGAGATAAAATAAGACAGCCATAAAATTTGTATATAATTTAGATAAAAGACCTGTGAAGGTGAATAACATTTAATCTAATGTGTGAAGAAGACACGAATGATCCTGGATGCATTATAACAATGCCATCATGTTAAGATTGTCAAGTGCTTTCTCTTGTACTTGATTTCATCACACATAATTTTGATGCGTATTAAAATACCATCAATCAGGAGCCTAAGGGATTCAGAAATGAAGAACTTGTCCCCTGAGAACATTTGCTCTGTTGCTAGATATACTATTAATTCAAGAAGGATCAAATATCTAGTCATATTGTATCTGCTACTTCTACTATCTGCCTGTAACTTTTTCTGTCATGGTACCATTTGTCTGTAAGAACTTTGGGGACAAGCCCAGACACACAAGTGTGCCTTTTCAGGTGTTTTTCAGAAACCAGAAACTGCAATAGGTCCAGGTTTTTTTGCATAATGACACAGTCAGTGTACTTATTGTGTAGTGGCATACCGCCTTTGTTTTCTAGATACTTGCATAGCTTGTGGAAACATGACTTCTTGCCTGGATTATCAGGATGCTCTTGGTTATGGCTGAGCCAGGTGGAAACAAAACTGGGCAACTGAAGTATGCATCAGAGTGGTGGAGCTTTTCCTCATTTTCTTGGCAGTCGACCCTCAAGCATTGGAATTGGTTTGGGCAGGGTTCTTCTGCATGTCTGCCCTCCTTCTGCATTTTCAGAGCTGCGAAGTCAGTTTATATTCTTCCTCAAATGCCTTCAGTAATGAGGATTTTCAAGTGAGGGTGGTGTCATCATTGGTGGTGTTATAAATGGCGTCACAGCCCCCCCTTTTAAAAAAGCACTAAAAGACTGACATGTTGCTAGAGCATTGTAATAATACTCTTAGGAGGTTCTCTGAATTCCCAGCTTTCAGTTTTCTTTAAAAAAAAAAAAGTAAGTCTCTAGCCTCTTCCCTCATGAAGATATGCCTTTTTCATTATATCTCCACAAGGGAAAAGGGCTAGAGGCATACTTTTTTTTAAAAAAATGAAAGTTGGGAATTCAGAGAACCCCCTGAGCCTATTGTTACAATGCTCTAGCAATATTTTGGTATTTTAGTGCTATTTCAAGAAATTAAACCAAACCAGGAGTGGTTTGACCATCACAGTCCAATCATCAAAAAGTGAGCTGGAGGTGGGTGGGAGTGGGTAGGACAAAGGAAACTAAGAGAAACATTATGCATCGACTCAAAATTGGCTTCCAGAAAAAGGTTGGGATAAAAGTGGTCTCAAAAGGACCTGAGGAAAAAACGGGAGACAAAATAAATTAAATGAAACCTAAAGGCACAAAAATGTGTGTGGAAATCAGGGGATAAACTGAAGCAGAATGGGCCAGAACTGACCAAGGACCCCTTGGCAGTAGCACCTTCCAGTTGCAGCTAAGTATCATGATGTCCATTCAATTTGCACAGTGTGTCTCCCGTCATCAGCACACTTCTCAGCCACTGAGAAAACAGTGTCCATCATATAAAGGGTTCACACTTCACTGTAGGGCTTTTAAGCCTTTGGTCTGGATGTCCGTATGAGGTTGTGTCATCCACTGATTCTCCCAAAAGAACCCTTGTTTCTTATAATCGACATCTGGGAGAATGTATTTTGGGGTCACACTTCACACTCGTGTCACATGTCAAGTTTATTCCTTATTACATTTGACATGAGCCTCAACATTTTCCTTTCCTGTCAATAGGTTCAAAATACCATCCAGTCTGCACTGACTGAATTTCCTCAGAGTTTCTAGTCCTCTCTTAACAATATTTGACTACTCCAATCTTTTCCCACAAAGAATGCAAAGGACTTGGCACCTTCGGCAGCCCCACTTCTTGCCCGGCCCCCAGCAGTGCCCTCTGCCCGCTGTAGGAAACGCACTGCACCAAGCCCCTTGCTGCCAACTTCTTCACTGCCATCCCTCATGCAAAGGACTTGGCACCTTCGGCAGCCCCACTTCTTGCCTGGCCCCCAGCAGTGCCTTCTGCCCGCTGTAGGAAACGCACTGCGCCAAGCCCCTTGCTGCCAACTTCTTCACTGCCATCCCTCATCCTCATGTATCTTCTCAACCCAGCAACCACAAGCACAACTCCTCAAACTCCGGCTCTGGCCCAGCTGGCAGAGGAAGGGGAGATGAATTCCCACCTGCTTGGGGTTCATTGTGGGGGCAGCTGCACCCTTTGTGTGATGTTTGATGGTTTCTCATAAACCTCTGGTTGGGTGCAATAGAAAAGGGAATGCTGGAATAGATGGGTGCCAACTGCCAAGGTCACAGATTGCCTAGGGCACCAAAAATGAGTCATCATACAAAGTAAATTTGGACATGTGGGTTGTGACCACTCCATTCCTTCAGTCCAGGCCAGTGTTTTAGACTGTGTTAATCTACTCCAAGACTTGGTGTGGGCAGGAATGGGGAGAGAAAGTTGTATGCACTGGGCCTGCAGACAGAACAGGAGCTGGACTAATTAAACTGTGCTCCTGTCTGAAACCATGCTGCCTCCTTATTTTGATACCAAGCACTAAGAACATAACATGGGTCACCATCCCAAAAAGATTGAGAGCTCCTGCTCTAGATGAATATTTTATATAAAAGATATTAAAGGCCTAAGCTTCTGTTGTCATTAAAGAGTACAAAGGAACATCACAGACAGTTTACTCTGACACTTGTCTTCAAAAACCAGTGTGGTGTTACCCAAAGAGGCAGTAGGTGGAGCGTGGAGGAGATAGAGCTTGCAAGAGGGGGTTAGCTAGGGGATCTCGACCAGTGTTTACGGGGCTTTCAAGTAAAGGTTCCCTTGCTTGAAAGCCAGTCGAATCCGACTCTAGGGTTGCGGTGCTCATCTCCGTTTCAAAGCCAAAGAGCCAGCGCTGTCCGAAGACATTTCCATGGTCATGTGGCCGGCATGACTAAACACCAAGGCGCACGGAACGCTGTTACCTTCCCACCGGAGTGGTACCTATTTATCTACTTGCAATTTCTTGCTTTCGAACTGCTAGGTTGGCAGGAGCTGGAACTAGAGATGGGAGCTCACTCCGTCATGCGGTACCCAGGTCTCGAACTGCTGAACTACTGACCTTCCACAGCCTGCAGTTCAGCGTCTTAACCACTTGAGCCACAGCAGTACTATAATTTCCCCTATAAGAACTCCAAAAATAAACCAGTCCACATTGAATAGGATTTTATTTAAAAGGAATAAAAGAGCAAAACATACAAAAGAGCACATGGGGGAAACACACATACAAGGCTAACAAAGGTAAAAAGGAAGCAGCGTGAGTAAAGTTTAGGGCGAGTGATATTTACCTGTCTGGGAGAACAAAGTCCACACAGAAAAGCAAGACAGGACAACCTGCATTTTCGGTGTGAGGTCTGGTTCCAGAACAACACACACACACAACTGAGGCTCTGGAGAGCACAGTTATAGCAAAAATTCTCCATGGGACAGAGTGACATGGGAACCGCAAAACAATACTCTTAATGAGTTTTCCTGAGATGAACAATGATTTGGCGAAGCTCTGATTGCTCTGTCCGGAGCAAGCTATAGTGGCTAATGGTTGATTGATTTAACTATTCTGAAGGTAAAGTGTTGCTTGATGACCAAACCGATTTATCAGATAGGAAAGCTGTTGCTATTGAAAGGTAGGTGTGGGAAGGGGGGGAATGAGGTCAGGAAGCTGATAGGATTAAATCCGGGTGGACGAGGTTAGTTCGGGGTGAGGCAGCCTACCTTGGGAAGCCCATTGTTCTGAATTAGGCACATCTTTAGGGTAGGGAGGAAAGCCGCAGCGGGGTCTGGAGGGGACATTACACCCTCCAGAATCTGTGCCCGGGCATGTCTCTCTGGCCTGTCAGAATGGCATCCATTTTGTGCAGTTTTCCCATTAGATTGCATGGCATGTGTGACCCCGGGGTGTTATTAAACAAAGGGTGTTTGTGTGCAAACTGCCCCTCAATAAGAGGATGGGTCTGCCCAGCAACAGTGGGGCAGGCTGTTGCAGAGTAAAGTAATACAGCATACAGTAGAAAGGAGGGTAGCTCTAAAACTTCTTGATATGAGACTGGGTGTTAACAACTATACAAAAATATCTGTTGTCATCAGTAAAAAAAAGAGTGTGCTGTTTCCTGAATAGCAACCAAGATCAAGAACTAAGGTCCCAGTCCCCTTAAGAAATATCAGCTACCCTTTCTTCTGGTTGCTAGTTTAAAGGTGAGAGGTGTGTATATGCAATGGCTTCAACAACAGGGCTTGCTGACCGAGAGTGTGGATGGATGGAGGACACTGGCTCATGCTCACTTTTGTTCCTCAAATAGACCGCCCCTTAAAACTACAGACAAGAAGAAGAATATTATGCCTATAGCAGAATTAACTTAGAATTAATGCTATTAGTATATATGTACTTGGGATAGAGCACCAAAAGAAGAAAAAGGTAGGGCGTTGACTTAGGAGGACTCCCTCATAGGTCTGTTAGAATGAAACTGTTGGCACATCTTTGTTTAAGGCACTGGCGCCCCCTGATGTACCTTTTAATATTGCCTCAATCAGTTTCAGCCAGTTTTGTGGTCCAATAAGAAAGACTAGCTGCAAACTCTTTACACACACACACCCCTTCCAGAAGAATAAAGTGTGCTGCTTTGGGACATATGCAGATGCATGCCGGCAAAGAAGCACTGGATCAATGAAGGGCTGAGGCCTAGTTCTCAAACACAGCAAATGATGAGGGATGCCTATTTCTGGACTGTGGTCCCAAAGGTGGGGATTCACTTGACTGAATGTTCCCCAACAAAAAATAGCAAGCATACTTTTGAAGAAACACAAAAACAAAAAATTCCCCTTATGCGCCTCTTCAGAGACCTGCCCAAGGTGGCTCACAAAATAAAACAAGATAGAACGATCAAGACATAAAAGTCCAACCACTAAAAACCCAGACAATAAAAACCTAGAACACAGATGCTCATAAAATCCCAAAGTACAAATGCACATAAAGAGGCAGAGTATCCAATAAGGTTACAAACCTCCAAGTAAGGCCTGGAGATCCCCCAGAATTACCAACTGACCAGACTACAGAGATCAATTCTGCTGGAGAAAATGGCTGTTTTGGAGGTTGGACTCTATGGTAATATACCCTGCTGATGTCTCCCCTCGGCCCCTGACCTCCCCACTCGGCTCCTGACCTCCCCAGGCTCCCCCCCCCCCAATGAGTGACAGAGAGAAGGGTAGGTTAGAACCCTTTTATGGTATAATTTAATGTTGGTAATATTCTTAATAACCTCTGGTGATATTCTTAATAACCTCTGTGAGCAAAGGGTGTCATTTATACAAGAGAAAAAGTTTTGTGTTTTCAAGTTTTCTTTGCAAAATGTCCCTCCATGTGAACACAAACTGCCCCTTCCCAAATAAATTTCACCACAGATTTATAAGATCTAAGTTTCATATATTCAAAATATGTCCTTACCATAGGTGAAGAATTAAGCACACATGCTCCTTCTTTTAGTATGAGTATGAATCTGAGGGAGATCACTGCCCTGGTATGGTATGAGGTTTTGAGAAAAAGAGAAAAGCAGCAAGAATTCCAGAGAAGTAACCTTGTTGCCTAAAAAAATACATTTGTGAAACAAAAACGCAATATGGTATTTTGACACTTTAAAGACTGACCAGGTCATTATAGCATAAGCTTTCATGGACTACAGCCACATTTGCCTGTTAGCAGGAAGGGGGAATGTACAACACGCAACCCAAAAGAATACAAGATGTAAAACTCAGCAGCCAGGCTGAAGAAGTGTGCTTGCACACGAAAGCTTATACCTTGACCTAAACTTTGTTGGTCTTAAAGGTGCCAAGGGACTCAAACTTTGTTATACTGAGTCAGTTGGTCTATCAGTATTGTCTGCTCTTGAGTGGCAATGATTCTCTAGGGTCTGGGCAGAAGTCTTTAATATCTCCTTTTTTTCTTTTTGGCCATCCCATGGGATTTTCAAGGCAAGAGATGTTGAGAGGTGGTTTGTCATCACCTGCCTCTGCAAAACAACCCTGGTATTCCCTGGTGGTCTTCCATCTAAATAATGACCAGGGTCAACCCTGCTGACCAGGGCCGGATTTAGACTTGCTGAGGCCCTAAGCTATACAAAACCCAGAGGCCCCCTACTGGTCTCAGAAAAATTTAAAATATATACGCCTTTTTAATATTTGAAATAATTTTTTATATTGTGTTTTTATTTGAGGCCCCAGCAGATTGCGAGGCCCTAAACTGTAGTTTATTTAGCTTATGCGTAAATCCAGCACTGCTGCTGACTAACCTATTACTTTCTTAAGATTTTTAACCCGAGATTGAATTTGGAACCTCCTGCATGCAACCACGTGAGCCTTATTAGACTGAGTTCTGGGAAACCTGAGTTCCAGTCCCCTTTCTGCCAC
>NW_015170279.1:1600396-1639490 GCF_001447785.1 Gekko japonicus
AATCTCTCCCTCTCTCAGCCTAACCCACCTCATGTATCCTGCCGCCAGAAATCCCCCCCCCCCACAGCCGCGGACTCCAAACGCATCCTCCCCTCCCGCGCACGCGTACTCCACCTACACTGTAACCTCCGGCTTTGACGTCATTGCTGGTGGCGCATGCGCAATTGCAGGTGGTGTCGCCGTTGTCGCGTAGCATTGTGGGACAGATATGGCGGTAGCTTTAGTGATGCGGATGGTGTCTCGTCAGGTCAGAGCTGCGTTGGCGTCCTTTCTTTCTCCTCCTCCGACTCTCTCCCGATTAGACGATCTCTCCGTTGTTCGCTTCTTCCTGTAGCAGTCTGAGCGGGATTCTGAGCATGTGCATCGCAGGGAAGCCAACGGGTTTAAAGCCCGTGGTGCCCGGAAGCGGAGGCGAACTCTTTGTATGCGCAGAGTGCCTTTGCTTCGTTTCCAGTTAGTGACGCCACAGTGATTAGGAGCGCGTGTAGAGCGAGAATTCTTTTTAAAGTTACAATGAACGTGCTTCTATGCACGTGCAGAATGCTTCCCTGTCAGAGGTGTCTCTTTTATTAACCTGCGCTTTATAGAATATTGGTGGATTTAATTATTCATAAATAACAGTTTTCTCTTAGCTATGCAAACCGGAAGAAGGGTCCTATTTCATGGTTATTGATAGCTTTGGGGGCTTGAAAATGAGATACTAGAGATGGTGTTGCAGAGGGATCTGTGTGGAGACAGAGGATAATGAAATGGGAGTACAGAAGAGGGAGGGAGGAGGAGCATAAAGTCACCTATGGAGTGAGGAAAGAATGAATACAGGGAAACTTGTATTTCTCATTGGCTTGAGGTGAAAAGTCTGGTGTTACCCAGTTTTCAGGTTTGTTAGTTGGTAAATAAGGTTGCCTTGAAACTCAACATCAAAAAAACTAAGATCATGGCATCCGGCCCCATCACACCTTGGCAAATAGAAGGAGAAGTCATGGAAGCTGTGACAGACTTCAGTTTCCTGGGATCCAAGATCACTGCAGATGGTGACTGCAGTCATGAAATTAAAAGACGCCTGCTCCTTGGGAGGAAAGCGATGGCAAACCTTGACAGCATAATAAAAAGTAGAGACATCACCCTACCAACAAAAGTCCGTATGGTCAAAGTGTTTATATTCCCACTAGTACTGTATGGCTGTGAGAGTTGGACCATAAGGAAGGCCGAGCGCCAGAGAATAGATTCTTTTGAATTTTGGTGCTGGAGAAGACTGGACTGCAAAAAGATCAGATCAGTCAATCCTAAAAGGCATCAACCCTGACTGTTCCCTGGAAGGCCAGATACTGAAGCTGAAGCTCAAATACTTTGGCCACCAAATAAGAAGGGAGCACTCACTGGAGAAGACCCTGATGCTGGGAAAGATTGAAGGTCAAAGAAGACGGGGACGGCAAAGGATGAGATGGTTAGACAGTGTTATCGAGGCAATGAACATGAAATTAAGCAAACTCCAGAGCACGATGGAAGACAGGAGGGCCTGGCGTGATGCGGTCCATGGGGTCACAAAGAGTCGGACTCGACTGTGCGACTAAACAACAAATAAGAATTATTTGTTGGTAAACAACACCTGCAGAAATATGCTGGACGACCATTTGTCAAGGATGCTTTAGAGACAGATCCTACACTGGGCAGGGGGTTGGACCAAATGGCCTGTATGGCCCTTTCCAACTCTGATTCTGTGCCGCTTCCCTGTATGTTGCTTGTATGTATGATCTGGGTGAACATGGGGCAGAAAGGTTGGGGGGTTTTGCACTTAAGAAAAAACAGATAAGGATGAACAACAGTGCTGATAAAAAATACGATGCTGCAGCAAATGGTCTGATATGTGAAAAATGATTATTGCAATACTTTGGAAAGAATATGCAATAGCAAGAAATAAATATATAGAGCTGAACTTGGGCTGTATTTGAACATGGTCGAATTTGTTGAACTATGTTTATTTCTTGTTACTGGCCTCACCGCAGTCTTCTCATTTAACATGCACTCCACATTGCAGATTACTGTTTTTCTGTTTCAGAACCAGAGGTGGATCAGTATTGGCCTGTCCATAAAGCAAGCCACTAACCAGTGAGTGAGCTAGGATTTTATCCCATTGCTCCTAGGTGTATTACACAAACTGCACTGGATAAAACTGAATGCTAGTATGAATCAACTTCAGGCAGTTTTCCCCATTTCTGATAATAAGTTACCAAGAAATCTATGTAGGCAGGCCCTGTGAGTAATACTATTAAGACTGGCTTTGCTCAAATTATCAGCAAATGGGAATAAAGTAAAATTGGCCTTTGTGAATAATGGTTTGTGCTATACTGTATCTGGACATGTTGTGCCTCAGGAATAAGAAGTGGCAAACTTTGGATGTGATTTTATTAATAGAGCTCCCCCTTATCTTGCCTTGGGCAAGTAAGGAGTCATTATGTGGACTGGAGAATGTTACGTGATGTTAAGAGAAGGAAGATGGCCTATGAATATGCAGATCAAAGACTATGTCTAAATGCCCTCAGGAAAAACACTATTTTGCCCAAGGAACTGCAGGTAAGAAAGAAATGATACCAAGTGAGGCTATGCTAGACTTGAGCATGTGACAGTTTTTAAAAATTGTGTCATATAATGAGCAGTAGCTTATAAGGTTCCTGTATCTCTGAAATGTGCTGCTGTGAATCCATTGTTTTGTCACTTTATCCTATTCCCAGAATCTTAATCAACCGCTCCATCACAGCAGATAGCCAATAACATGCAGCTACAGACTATGTAGTAAAGCATTATGAAGATCTGTTAAAAAAAATATCCAGTGGTTTGAGAATCCCATGGCTGCAGTAAATCATCATGTTGTACTAGGTTTCATAGTGTGGGGCTTGTTCTCCGCAACCACTTACTCCTCTTTTACATTGAAAAAGCATGTGTAAACCGTTAAATTCCCCAAGTGTTTTTAAGGTTGCTGTGTTGCTTCCCACTGCTAAAAGCCCATGCTGACCCAGGCACTGCAGTTTTACCCCAAACAACTAAAACCATGAGCTCTATACTGTGAGTAAAAAGCCAAGCAAATATATCTATTGGAAAAAACCTATCCCCTACTTTACCAGAAATGCTGCAGTGAAGGCCTGTTAAAATCTCCAGACAGCTAGATAGCCATTTCATCCAACCAACCAGTGCATGATATCCCTAACAAGCCAGCAGATGCAGCAAATGTCTGCCTGCTGTCCATGAGGTTGGGGCTAGTTTTTGCTCTTGCTCCTGAAAACAAGGGATAAGACAGGCTGTTTCCTGATGGCCAGTGGTGGGCTCTTGATGGTTGCTGTTCCATAGTCATTCTGATTCATACAAAATATGGAAGTGCCTTTTTCGTGTTATGAAACAGTGATTATATGAGTTGTTAGATTCAAGTGGATAGCCGTGTTGGTCTGAAGCAACAGAACATGTTTCAATCTTTGTTCCCTATGAGTTGTGGAAAAGGTTACCCTTCCCAAAGGGACACAAAGCAGAAACCCTGAAAGATTCATCACTAGAGTGGGCTATATAGGCATGTTTTTAGCTGCATGAATGGAGTTTTTGGCACAGAAGGTATATCTATCTAGCAAAATCCACACATACAGTCTTGCTGTATATTGCAGTATAGAAATCTTCTATCTTTTCCAAACAGGCTTGCAGACTGCTACAGGTCTTGGGGAAGTCAACGCCTGATTGCATCTTGCAATTAACCTTTTCACGAGGAGAGGCTTGGTGTCCTCAGTGAATTAATAATGCATCCCACATCGGTGATAGAACTATGGGGACTGCCATAAGTTTCCCTTTCTGCGAGGCCAAGCTTTTCAGAGAATAGCTATGTACAGCACAAGAACTCCAAAACATTTGATACATGTTATTGATTTTTGTTTGTTTCAGGAAGTGGCAGATAAAGAGATTGCTGCCCTGCCGCGGGACAGCTGCCCTGTGAGGATCCGCAATCGGTGTGTGTTAACCTCCCGGCCACGAGCTGTAGTGCGGCGCTGGAGGCTCAGCCGAATAGTTTTCCGCCACCTAGCTGACCATGCTCAACTCTCTGGGATACAGAGAGCAATGTGGTGAACCCTTGCCAAGGGTTTTCATAACCAAGGGAAGAAAAGAACTGAGCCCCGTTCCAACTCTTTTAAGATTTATTGTACTGAAGGTCTTGATAGGAGGGGTGGCACAAGGGGAAGCAAAGTGCTGTACAGAAGATAAGCCTAGCTGGAGTTCGTCAAGCTGTGGGTTACCCCGCTGTTAGATATTTAAAAAAAACAATTAAAATATACCCAGACTGACCAAATTTTGTCCATTCCTAGTATTTCTTCCAAAATACTTTGCTTTACAGACTGATGCGGGTTGTTGCACCGCAACAAAACTGAGAAGAAATGCCACATGAGATGAACCTCACTTGCATGGGATTACAGTTACTACAGCTGACCATTAAAGAGGTTAGAGAAAAAGGCAGTCAGAAAAGGGAACAGGTAGCAGGGTTTGAAAATAGAAATCTGGAAGGTTTATGGTTACCTTACACTCTTACGAACACAAGTGCACTGGCTGGATTTTGACAGGACTGTACATATGTGTTGGGGAGGAGGGGGAGGAGTTGGATTGCACATGCTTTAGAGATTGTGACAGAGTGTGCCTGTCCACAAACTGTACATGCATAAGCTTCCTCCAGTCTGATGGCCTTCAAAAGGCAGGCTCAGCGGTTCCTGTGCAATCAGGCTCTTTTCAGAAGTTGCAGTGAGTGTGTAGGGGGCAGGTTAAGTAGACATGGGCATGATTCCCCCTGTGTGCACACACACTTAATGTGCCTACACTGTTACTACAAGGCTCCCAAAAATATAAGCAGTGCTTTAAAGAGGCTGCAGGCTTTGTTTCTTAAGGATGTTATTTTGGATGTTACACTGATTATAGCTTGCTCAACTGACTCTTCCTATGGTGTGCCATCCATGAGGATGAGAGCCAGTTTGGTGCAACGGTTAGGAGTGCGGACTCTAATCTGGGAGAACTGGGTTTGATTCCCCACTTCTCCACATGCTGGTGTGACCTTGGGTCAGTCACAAGTTCTTTCGGAGCTGATCTCTCAGGAGCAGTTCTCGAAAGAGCTCTCTCAGCCCCACCTACCTCACAGGGTGTCTGTTGTGGGGAGGGGAAGGGAAAGGAGATGATAAGCCACTCTGAGACTCCTTTGGGTAGTGAAGGGCAGGATATAAATCCAATCTCTTCTCTTTCTTTTCATGAAGCCAAGGAACAGATTTGGTCTCAAATAACATCTTTCTAGAAGCCTCTTTGCTTAGCAGACTTAGAGATGCTCCTTTGAGCCATGAATCGTACGATCAATTTAGCTAAGGCAAACAGCAGCTTGCAACTTCACAAATCTCCCATGAACCAAGCTCCTTCCAAGTTTAGTAGCAAGTCCTCTACGTAACCTAGTGTGGCAGAGAGCAATATGGAAGGAATATGCCTCAGCAGCCTTGCTACTTGTCTGGGGCTGCTTGGGACCTAGATGACAGCCTATCTTGAGTTCCATGATGGGAGAAGCTGAGGATACAGGTGGAACAGACGGTCAGTACTGATTCAGACAACACAAGATACGTCAAAGGTAGGGTTTTTTGCCAGTTTCACAAAAGCACCAAAGGCCTTAAGGAAGCAGGGCAAAACACTTGAAGGAGATAACTTTACAGTATGTTTTATTTTATTTCTCCAACCTGAAATGCAGAGCACTGGTTTTGCTTGGAAGGTGGTTGTGTAAACGCCACTTTTTCTGATCTCAGTGGCACGTCGGAAGCCCCATATAGAAAACCCACCATTTGTTCAAATATCTAGTGGCATATCCTCTTTGGTTTGCTTTTCTCTGCTCTCAACCCAGGCTTTATTAATGGTTCTTTTCATCTCGTCATCACCTTCAGCGTACATCTTTTTCAGGAGATTCATCAACCCCTCACTCGGATCTGATGTGTCGTATGATGCTTTCCTAAAACAGAAATATACATGTGACGGTTGTTACCAGTTAGTCCAACTGTGGCTTGCCTTGTAACAAAGTTGAAGAACTTTAAGACAAGAAAATGTGAGGCGAGCCTCTGTTAGCATTACTAAGAGCTGCAATCCTCAACACATACTGCCTGGAAATCCCATTGGCAATAGTAGGATTTACTTCCATGTAGTCTAGACTCAGTTGCAAGAGGCTTCAAACTGTATAACTTGAGGGGAGATAGGAAGGCCAAGTAACTTAATACTTCTACTCCAGGCAGTTTTCAACAAGTCAGTTCAAACAATAATATTTAGTATAAGAATGCAGTGGAGATCTCATTTTAAAATACTACGGCCAGTTTTAACAAGAAAATGTGAGGCGAGCCTCTGTTAACATTACTAAGAGCTGCAATCCTCAACACAATAGTAGGATTTACTTCCATGTAGTCAAGACTCAGTTGCAAGAGGCTTCAAACTGTATAACGTGAGGGGAGATAGGAAGGCCAAGTAACTTAATACTTCTACTCCAGGCAGTTTTCAACAAGTCAGTTCAAACAATAATATTTAGTATAAGAATGCAGTGGAGATCTCATTTTAAAATACTACGGCCAGTTTTATCTGCTGCTAGGGCTGAACGGGTGTGGAAAAGAACTGTACCAAGTAGGCAGGAAAAACTCTACCGGCCGCCGTTTAGAATGGTACAGAACTACATTCAATACTGAAAATCGTACTTGTTTAGGAAAGAAGAGCCAGCACAGGACGATGGAGTAGGATCTGTGAGACCAGGTTTGAACTCGCATTCTGCCATGGAAGCTTGCTGGGTGACTTTTGGCCAGTCTCACAACTCAGCCTACCCTACCTCACAGAGTTGTTGTGAGGACAAAATTGGGTCCCCATGGGGGAAGGGGGGGGGAGGTGTGGTCAAAAGTAAGGAAGGAAGATTTCGACCTGAATTACTATGTCAGGAATGCTCCTTAGCTGAAAAGGTATGCACATGGTACTTTTGTTCCAGCGATCACGAGATAATTCTCAGCTTCCAAGAACGTATGTCCTCCTGTTATGATGGTCATATTCAACTTACATCCATGCAACGGCAGTGATGCTGTAGCATGCACTGTTCCCAGACTACTCACTGGGCCTTTCCTCCAAACATTATGCATGGATCGGCAAGTTTCAGGTGTTTATTTTTTCTGCAGTGTATAACACAAGATTGACGGAACAGGGAGTAGCACACTTACTCCTTTTCCTTTGTCTCTTTTTCCACTTGAGTTAGGCACTCCCATTTTTCCTCTTGCTTCTTCCTACATAATATGAGGACCATATCGGTTTTGATCTGCAATGAAAAGAAGGAAAACCATGCTTCAGATTTTCAAAAAAGTGGGAGATGCTGAGAGGTAGAATGATTAAGCAGGATACTATCTGAAATCTATTACACTTAGAAACTCCAGAAAAGCTGCACTTGAAAAAGTGAAAAAAAATGTGTGTGCAGAGTGATCATTCTGGAACAACAAAAGTAGGGGATTTAAATACTGCAGAGGGAGCTACCTACCTACCTCCAGTGACTGCCTAATGCTAAGGCTGCTCTGCTCTATAACCCACCCTCTGATGCCAGTAGAAGTAGCAGTCCCCTAGGAACCAACCCTTGTGCCAAAATCATGGGGCATTATGACCACTATTAACGTGCTACATGAGATGCACAGACCTTTCGTGAGCTGTTCTCCACAGAAATTGGTTTCAGAAGATTATTGAATGTCATGGAGTAGTTCTTGCCATTTAGATTTTTCACGAATAGATCAAATGATCTGGAAAGAAGAGAACAGTTAGTACTGCATAGACATAGTTCTCTCAGATACAAAGAGGGAGAAAGCATGACTTGTACTGCTTTGATGTTAAAATCCAGTTTATCAGAATATTTGGAAGATGAGGTCTGGATAAGATACAAGGGTTGCTTGCGCAACTTGGGAGATTTCATAGTGAACATTATCATATATGTGATAACAAGGCTTCAGATACAGAGAATGCTTCCCACAGCTGCTCTTCTAATTCTCTGATGCGTGCATCACTGCTGAAGACACAATCCTGGCTCCCAAAAAGTTATAGTAGGATTCTTTCACCCATTTCACGCAGTTTTGAAAAATGTACTTGGCCCTGCTGCACACAAACTGAGGATGACCTTTTTATTCATATTCACACATGTAGCACCATCAGGTTGTTAAGAAGCAGTTCTGATACTTGGAATTAGTTAGAAAGCTCCTGAAATGGAACACTGGACTTACCATGAAGGTTCCTTCTTCTCAAGGGTGAAGAGGACACTCTGGACTCACCCTAGTTGGAGGGTCTCTGTTCAGCCTATTATGTTTCCTAAAGGGTGACTGACTGCCAATTTCCATGTTAATTGTTCTGCCATATGGTTTGTTTCAGAGGGCTCTGTAAGCCTTGTTGTCTGTCTGTTTGTTTGGCACACACTGTGGACTGTTATCAGCTGCAGAAGTTTCCAGACTGAGGGTGGGCTCCTCCTCCCCCCGGAGATGGAAAATGCAATAAATTTCCTGTCTCCAGGGATTGTGGGAAGAGGAACCCAAGCGTACCAGAGTGTCCTCCTCCCCTCGAGAGAGAATGTCTTTGTGTGGGAACAAAATGCAGAGGAGACCATGCAAAAAAACCCAACCCATTTCACTTTCACTCTGGCATTTGGCACAAAACCCACCTTTCTGTGAAACGGACTTGCACATTCTCAGCTGAGAGATGCTGTACTCCACTTAGAGTGATGTAGATTTTCACAAATTTATCTGACTGATCCCAAGCTGAAAAGGTTAAAAGAGAGCCACGTTATATGATAAAATGGGTTTCTCAAGATGAAGGAAAAAAACAATCCTTTCACTCCCTAAATGAGCTTTAAAAACTTCACTCTGGGCATTAAAATGTACAGATGTATACACAGGCATGTAATACATGGCTGATGAGAGGCTGATCATGGTTTTCATATACATGCAGCTAGTATGTGACAACCAGTGTTCCCTCTAAGCTGAGTTAGTGTGAGCTAGCTCACAGTTTTTTAGTCTCCGGCTCACAGATTTTTGTCTTAGCTCAGGAAAGATGGCTCCAGAGCACACTGATTTATGCAGTAGCCAAATCGCTCGCTCACAACTTTAATGCTAGTAGCTCACAGAGTAGAATTTTTGCTCACAAGACTCCACAGTTTAGAGGGAACATTGGTGACAGCTGTCACACATTCAGGCCATTATGCATCAGCTTCTCCTATGATGTTAGATGAATACCTAAGAATGGGAAGGAAGCTTGGTGATCGTGGGGCAAAGGAGTTAGACACAGGTTAAAGAGTTTTGTGGCACGCTGGTGTCATTGCTTATCCTGATTGTGCCTCTTGGAAGAGCTGGCAAGGGGGGAAAAGACTATAACCTATCCCACTGCTATGTCTAAACATCAGATCGGGCATGTCCATATAAGCAGGGAGGTTAAACGTACATATGTCTGTGAGAGTTACTCCTACTGAAATCAAAGACTCGCTTCAGCATACACTGATCCAGAAAACTTTTTCAGGACTACTTTCTATGCATATTTTATATACCTTATTACATTTTTATCCTGCCTTGCTTCCAAGGGAGGTGTCCATTGTTTTCAACCCTCCCCATTCTGTCTCACCACAACCCTGTGAGCTAGGTTAAACTGATACACTGGCCCAGTGGACTTCATGGCAGGTTTCAAGTCTGAATGCAGTCTTCTCTAATCCTAGCCAGACACACTTATAGTTTCTTTAATCCATTCTAATTAATTGAAATTGTGCATAAAACTAGCTTACCGTAATTGTTGATTTTCACTGTGTAGCCTGTGGCCGGCTGTCTTTCTTCTTCTGATATCTCTGCTTTTATTTTAGGTGGTGGTTGGTTTTTGATTTCTTTCTCTAGTTTATTCTTTTCAGCTAGCAAGACGTCATGAATTCTCTTCCTTGATGCTTTTTTCAGAAGCTCCTTCACCTCCTCCAAATCTTTTTGTAGCTAGATAAAACAGACATGTGCAAATACATTACACTCTGATGGCTTTGTGGCCAAGAGTATTTCCTTTGCTTACACAGAACCAGGAGGGATCTCTCCATACCTCAGAACTCTTCAGACTGCTGTCATTTCCCCAGCAAATCTCCTATTTATCGAAGCAGCCAATTCCCATGCTTTCTATCCATTCCTCTACGTGAGGCACTTTTCTCCATGAAAAACACCATTCTGCTAAGGGGGGGGGGAAGTGTCTTGCATCAGCAGAAGGATCCTTCCATCAGAGGAAAGTGCCACTGCTACTGGGACAAATCCAAACAATCCAGTCTGTTGGGTTAGTTGTGTTAGTGGCATCTGAAAATACCTGAGGCCATATGGTTTGAATATATACAACAGGCCATTTCATAGGGTTCTTCTGGAGTGCTACAGTTAACTGACCTGTGAAAAGTCTAGTTTGCCTCCATTTGTTTTTGGAGGGGGGGGGGCATTCAGACAAAATTGTTTCACACCTCTTTGGACATGAGTGTTGCATCACTTTGTGTTTTCAGAGTGCAAACAACAATCCTGGGACACAAGAGGCTGCTTTTAGCCTGCGGTAATTACCACTTTTACACCTGCCTGATGAACAGACTAAGCTTAATATTTCCAAAAAGAAGAACTTCAGGTCTATTTCATAACGGGAGCCTATAACAAGCTTTAAGAAACTGGTCCTGTTAAAATACTGGGCTGTCTTTTAGTAACCCATACTGCTTTTAGCCTGTGGTAATTACCACTTTTACACCTGCCTGATGAACAGACTAAGCTTAATGTTTCCAAAAAGAAGAACAGGTCTATTTCATATTGGGAGCCTATAACAAGCTTTAAGAAACTGTTACTGTTACTGTTTAGTAACCCATATCCTAACCTTTCTCCACAAAGCTGAGGCAGCACATGAAGACCCCATTTTATCCTTACAACAAACCTGTGAGGTGGGTTAAGCGAAGAAAGGTCACTCAAGTTCACCCAGTCAGCTTGATGGGTAAGCAGGCATGAATGTTAGTCCTTCCCATGCCACCTCCATCATCTCCAGTAGTCACTATACCAGAATAGTGGCAACTAACCCAGAGGAGTTCAGAGTGGCATAGAAGAGGCTAGTCCCGTTTTCTCATTCTTGGCCTTAATTCTCAGCAAGATGTGAGGACTTGAACTCAAGCCAAGCCTACCTTCTATCCACTACACTTTTTTGTTCATAAAGAGGTACTGCTCATGCATTGGTGTTCCCTGACATCATTCAGCGATTGGCCAGTGTGGGAAGTACTTTTCATGACGCTGTCTCGCTACTCTCTCCAGCACATACAATTATACACATTCCAGTCCCCCTGTCCACCCCCCCCAATCCACATGGCTCCCCTGATCATCCACAGATTATCTATCTCCTAATCCCAACACAGTGAGACCCATAGCCTATACTTACAGGACTTGATCAAAAGGCACACACTACCAAAGTCCTGCTTTAGATCTTACAAAGAAACCACAATGGATAGGAATCACTGCAAGTGAACATGAATTGCAAAAAAGCAGGGAGCTGCTTTTCCTACTGTAACTGTATAACACAACAAATGATCCCTTAATTTGGGTTCTGCACCTATCCTTGGCCTATCAGCCTGCTTTTACTTCCGTCAACACAGATCCATAACAAGTAGGCATGTGGCAGACTCGAACTCAATTCCTTGGGCCTCTGACACATGAAGCTGCCACACAATGGTCCACACACTGCATTCTTCAGCAACCATGTTAGCTGAATGATAACAGTCTTCAAATTCAACAGCACCTCTAAGACCAACAAAGGTTTTCCAATGTACAAGCTTGATAGAGAAGAGCTGACTTCGTCAAATACAAGTGACAAAGACCAAAGACCTATCAGGCCTTCATTCTCATTTGTACCTGACCAAGCGCGAGCTGCAACTCACAAAAGCTTGTATCCTGGAAGTCGAGTTACTCATTAAGATGCTACTGGACTCGAATTCTGTTCTTCCACTCCAGACTAACACGGCTGCCTGCCAGAAACAAGACTATTATGTTACCTACACAGGCCTCCAAATCACACAGGCAGAATGTTTCTTTCTTTCTTTCACTTGAGACCCTTCACTGGAGAAGAGGTCGACAGAAACCTCAAAAGACCCCTCCTTGTAGGGATGCCAGCTTCCAGGTGGGACCTGGGGATCTCCCGGAATCCCAGCTCATCTCGACTACAGAGATCAGTTCCCCCGGAGAAAATGGATACTTTAGAGGCTGGACTCTATGGGCATTGTACCCCACTGGGGTCCCCGTCCTCCCCAGGCTCCATCCCCAACACCTCCAGGAGCTTCCCAACCTGGATCTGGCAACCCTACCCCCCCAACCCCTGCTGGTGGCCTGGGGAGACCACCTGGCCACTCTACCTCCCCCTGAGTCCCATAATATTTCTGGAACTTTCGGGTGCATAAGCGTCATTTCTTAAGTATGAATGTATAAATCCATTCTCTTCCTTACAATCAGAGGACCCCATTTCCTCCCATATATATCCCTACCGGGCACATACATCGCCCCCTTCCCCTCATCCTCCTCACTCACCTCCTCCATGTTGCGACAGACGAGGGGCGCACGCGCACTCCCACTAGGCCGCGGGCACGCTCCCGCTGAATCCCTTTCCTCGTGAGGGGAAGCGTACGCAGGCGCGGTACCGCTCCTCCCAGCAGCTTCGCAAGCGGCCGCCTCACCACCCCCTCCTCCTCTCGAACTTTCGCGAGACACCGGGCACGCGCGCTCTGCGTTGTTTGTCGATCCTGGGACACGCCCACGTTGCTTTTTTTTCTCCTGCCCACAGAGGCAGAAAAACGACTAATCGCTCACTGCAACCCTTTCTTCCGGTTGCCATTCGATGGTAACATTGCATGTGCATAAAGAGGCAGCCGCGGCACACTCCGAACATCTAGTCCAAGCTGTTGTTCCCACACTTTCTTTTTTTATATGTAACATTTTTTATTTTTCCCAAACTAACAAACAAATAATTAGGGATACAGGAATGCATATTGCTAACCGCTCAATGCAACCATTTCTTCTGGTTGCCATTCGATGGTAACATTGCAGGTGCATAAAGAGGCCGCCGCGGCACACTCCGAACGTCTAGTCCAAGCCGTTGTTCCCACACTTTCTTTTTTTATATGTAACATTTTTTATTTTTCCAAAACTAACAAACAAACAATTAGGGATACAGGAATGCATATTGATATTTTATCTTTTCACCTTCGATCGGGAGCCGGAAGTGTTGTTTGAGTTCTGGGACGGCTTCAGCTTTCCGTCTTCCCTTTTCCTCCATAGAGGTGGAAAACGGCTAGAACGGTACACTCCAGGGTCGGCCGTTCAACGGGAAGACGTCCTTAAGTTGCGACTCTTACTAGAGCGGCGCCGCGATGCTACTGTACCTAGATCTTGGCCATTCCAAGTGGAGCAATAGGCCGAGGTGGCTGTGCTTGATTCTGCAGCAGCACTGGCACCCGAGGGCTGAGCGACTGTCTTAAAGACTCAGCAGTAGCACGGGGGGAAGGGGTTTTTACCTTTTCCTGCCGCATATAAAGGAAAATGGGGTTGAGGTCAATGTTCCCCCTAAGCTATGGAGTCTTGTGAGCAAAAATTATACTTTGTGAGCTACTGGCATTAAAGTTCTGAGCAAGTGATTTGGCTACTACATAAATTAGTTGGCTCTGGAGCCATCCTTCCTGAGCCAAGACAAAAATCTGTGAGCCAGAGGCTAAAAAACGGTGAACTAGCTCACACTAACCCAGCTTAGAAGGAGCACTGGTTGAGGTATGCAGCTGCTCCTAATACATCCCCCCCCCCATAACTCACTGCACCACCTCCTCCTCCAATTCTAGGATATTGCAAAGTGAGGAGCTGCCCACTTGGGAGGCGGGTAGGGGGAAGTACCTTAACTGGCGCCTCCTACCGAAAGGGTTTCCGCCGCAAGCGGTCTACACCCCTTTAAAGCTTAAATGAGGGCTGTCGAACATAAGGCCCAGGGGCTGGAACTGCCGCGTCCAGGTCTGGACTATTTGGCCGCAAGCAAGGAGGGTGAGGGTGAGAGCAAGCGCAGCAGAAAGGCCCATGTCAGATTGACTGGCTGCTGGAGAGTCCATCCCCCCCCCCACCCCCCCATTGAGCCAGTCTTGTGCACGTGTGGCCGCTGCCATTTCTTCTTCGCCTGTGTGTGTGTGTCACCGCCTCCCCATCAGTGCACATACACGCTGGGCCTTCCCTTTCCGCAACAGAAGCTGCCTCCTTCGCCACTGTCACTGGCTGCTTCTCTCGCTCTTTCTCCGGAGCAGTGCTGCAGAAACAGCCCTTAGGGAGGCGGGAGGAAGTCATTATGGGTGGTGGGGAGCTGCTGATGGAAACGGGTGTTAGGGGGAAGGTAGGAATGGGAATGCCAGAGTGTATCTGGGAGGAGGGGTACAAGGGACTAGGAGGAGGGGCACAGTGGGGTGCATGGCGGGAACTGTGCTTGGAAAGCCATGGAAATAGAGAAATATAGCTGTTGGGGTGAGGGAAGGTGCTGAGTGTTTGTGCTGGGGGGGATGGGATGCAAGAGCGTGAGGTGTAGTTGGAGGCTAAGATAAAACAGTAGTCTTGAACCACCTTTAAGAATGAGCTTCTGTTGCATCGTTTTTATTTTCTAGGGGACCCAAAGTAATTTACAAGTATTGTTGTCGTCCCCCCCCCATGTTTTTGTTCTCACAATACCTGTGCAGGGTACGTTAAGCTGAGAGAGTGACTGGCCCAAAGTCACCCTGCAACTTCCATGGCAGAGTGGGGCTTATGAACCTGGGTCTCCCAGCTGTTAGTCCCCATACTTGAACCTCAGCACCACAGGGTGTCTTTGTGGAAGGTCAGGTTGAGCTCAGTGGGATTGAAGTGCAAGGAGAGGAGTGTTCAGCGGGAGCCCTCAAAACGGCCCATCCTCTTGGTAGTCAACAACACACAGGGGTTCATGCAGTAGCTTCGCTCAGTGCAACAATGCCTTTTGGTTGTTCCAGCACCCCATATGTTCTGCCACTGCCTGTCTGCAGGCCTCTTCTTCAGCTGCTATGATATTGGTGAATAGTCTCCCAGAAGAAATAATTTCTTGGGCACTTCCAGGTAACTTTTAGAAGAGCCTTTGGCTCCTCTGGAGATGAATGCTTTGACATTTCTGAGGTGACCTTGAAGGGCAGCAATCTCTGTTGGTCTCTTTTTAAAAAAATCCTTGCTGGTTGTTTAATACTTGTTTTTACAATATGACATGTGCTGGTTTTACTGGGTGTTGTGTATGTAATGTAATGTAATGTAATGTAATGAATGTATGAGCTTGAGTCTAGAAAGGTATTGTAAAATAGACCTAACAGAAGAAAGGAAGTTCTGGAGGGAAGAGAAATGATTGGTCTTTATGTACTGCATTTGATTGGACCTTAGCTGACATGTGGGCATGGCTTGCCAAGCCCAGACAGTTTAAAAAAGGAGCCTGTTGCTCCATTGATTTGCCTTGTTCTGGTTCTTCTGACTTAGTGTTCAATAAAGCTGTTAATCACTGTTCACCTGCTGCCTGAGTCTCGTATCTAACACTGGGTTAGCAGTCTTGGGTCACACTTATCTTGGTGAAAGGGGAGGGGCTGTGAATATTTTAAATAAACAAGAACACCTGCCCAACAGCCCTCTTTTCCTGTGCCCTGCGGCAGAATGAGGTGGTAGAATCCTGAACTGATAGACTGATCTGTACCACTTCAGACTGCAGAAGCGGGATGCTATTTTTTAACAGTGGCAAAAGCATAGGCAAACTGCAAAACTGCTGCAGCCAGGAGCTGAGAGCTGATCAAGATCATGAGAGGGAGAGCAGGAAGGGTTGCATCTGTGCTTTGTTCTTGTAGCCCTTTCTTACAAGCCCAGGGAAATGCTGATTACCACTTTGGGGTCAGGAAGCAATTTTCTCCGGGTCAGTTTGGCCAGGGATCCTGGAGGGTTTTTGTCATCTTTTGGACATGAAACAGGAGTCACGGGGGTGGGTGGGAGGTATTTGAATTTCCTGCATTGTGCAGGGGGTTGGGCTTGATGGCCCGGGAGGTCCCTTCCAACTCTATGATTCTAAGCTTTGCTCTGTTGTTGTATTTGAAACTATTTGCAAATTGTCTGATAATGAAGTACAAAGTGAGCATCTTTAAACTTTATTGTACAGAACAACCAATAGGCTATTGCATTAATCTGGATTAAAATCAGAACAGGACAACGTCCTTAGAACAATTTTCTTAACATGAAAACCAAATACACAACTAACTTCTTGTCCAGTAGTGATGCTGACTTACGAGACATCATTATACACGTTAAATATAATAAAAAAAATATTTCCATCAATTTAAGCAATAGTTTAATTCTCCATGAAATAAGCATTTCTATAAACATTTTATGTTCAATTCAAAAATGTAACAAATGCCTTTTTTGCACTTTAGAAAGATATAAAACAATTATGGTTTCCAGATAGATACAGGAATCATCTGAAAAGTACCCAACCAGTCAAGACTGTGGATCACTTTTCATGTTAATGTTTTGGACACATTTTATCCGGAATGTCTCCTGTTTCTTGCCCGCGTCCCACTGAAATTACTGGGAGTTGCGCAAGAGCGCAAGGAGTGCAATTATATACCAGGAAGTTCTCTGCAAGCCCCCAGTTCACTGTAAAGGTGCAGGAGGAACTTCCTAGAGTTCCCCACGTCTGCTTGTTGGCAAATGAGAACACAGAAAATCCTCTCCTTTAGTTGTAACGTTATGAAATAACTTACGGAATTCTTAAAGTAAAGGCAGCATTGAAGGAGACACAATTTTATGACATGTTCTCATTTCGTAGCTTCACAAGAATTTTTTTTTAAAAAATATTACTGTTGTTCCACTTGTAGATGTGGCTTGAGACCCAAGCCTTAGAAGAGAGGCGCATGGTTGCAGAGTTTAATGACAGATGTAAACCTCTGAGACGGATCTGCGATACCAGTCCTCTGTCTGGCATCACGACGGTGTGCTTTTTCTTTGTTACGTCACCCTGCCCGTCCCCCCTTCTCTTTTCCTCTAATGGGAAAAAAGCCCCTCTATTTATGCAAGGTAAAGAATAATTCTGAGTAATTTTTAGCAACATACTAAACACTTAGTTCTGAATTATTCATTACTCATCTTTTAACACCTAGGCATACAAAATAATGTGTCAAATATGAAGGTATCGGGGAACGTGGCTTTGGGCAAGGCAGCTAGGAAAGAAATATTCCACTTGAAAACAGGATTCTTTAAATAACTTCCCTTGAGAAAGGGCCACATTGGAACAAATGAAAGACACCAAAGGAATATGTTTTTTTGGGGGGGCGCTCTCTGCCTCACCCCCCCTTCTCTTCCCCCAGCAAGGTGCCTCGGGAGGAAACCTTTAAGGGGCTGCAGCTGTTTTGTTCATTGTGCTCTTTGTGCTTGGAATCTGGCTCCAACTATGTGCTCCCCTCTTTGGGCGAGGATGGCATCGGAGGCGGTGGCGGCTGCTGGGGCGGGGGTGGCTGTGTGCCGGTTGCAGTTTTAATGGAGCTCAGGGTTTTGCTAAACCAAGAATTCTTGGCCACTTGGATTTCACTCATAAGGGCTCCTCTCTGGTGCTCCAGTTCCTGAGGAGGGAGAAGAGGTCAACAGTAAGCAAAGAACTGGTCTGTAAAATAAAGCAGTGGTAACTTCAGAGCTGTTCATATCCAAATCAGTTACATTAACTGATGATCCTAACTTTAATTTGGCACATTTATTTAGAACTGTGCATTACTGAAGTTATAAATGGAACAACATCTGTCCATTTGCATGACTCTTTGTACTAGATTGCAGTGTTTTTCTTCTGTGTGACGAGCATGATGGGCAATGTTGTGTAGAGTGAAATAATAAGCACAGTATTGTAAACAAAAGAGTTCAGAGTCAATACTTTTAAAGATTATAATGGGAAAACCCTCTCTCTATAGATTGACAAGTAATGCTACCAAAAAAACCAAAACGCAAAACTTGGATCCATTTGTTTGCAGATGAAGGAAAACCAAACAGTATTTTTCTGTGACATGGGAAAACCCCTCTCTATAGATTGACAAGTATTGCTACCAAAAAAACCAAAATGCAAAACTTGGATCCATTTGTTTGCAGACGAAGGAAAACCAAACAGTATTTTTCTGTGAATTAGAACATCTCTAAACCGAGTACTTCACCTATTGATTTAAAACATTTATATGTTGTCTTTCCACCCAATTCAGGTCCATATATCTCCTAATCATGTGCACACTGGCTTACTCCCAAGTAAACATTAATGTACTGAAGCCTGAGTGAACCCAATGGAAAACAGACTGCTGTGGTAGATTAGATGGCCGTACCTTTAAACCAAACATCAGAATAGACCAGGGGTGTCAAAGCTCATTTGTTATGAGGGCCAGGTCTGACGCAAATGTTACTTTGCTGGGCTGAGCCATGTATGCCATACAATGCAGTGCCAGGTACTGGAGAGATAAACTTTATAAAGGACATTGGCAAACCCAATTAACAATATTATTTTTTTGCTCAAAATGCAAACGAAAGCAATTGATTTATTGGGGAACCCAAAAAGGCCCCAATAGATGTATTTAATCATATGCAAGACAATGTATTTAATAATATGCAATGTATTTAATCATATGCAAGTCAGAGGACAGCGGAAGACAGGAGGGCCTGGCGAGATCTTGTCCATGGGGTCACGAAGAGTCGGACTCGACTGTGTGACTGAACAACAACAACAACAAAGACAAGCTTTTCCCCAAGGGATACCATAAAGGGGTGGGGGTGGGGATCTTACACTTTCATACAAATTAGCTACTTCTTGTATATATAGCACTTTTAGGAGATGAGTCATCGCCCTTGCAACTAAATAGGTAGTTTTTCAGCACGCGCCCCATACACCCAGCCTCAGCAGCTGAGCACTACTACAATCCGTCCCTTGCTCTTTGTTTCCTCTCTGCCCCCATCCTACTTATGAGGATCTTGAAGAGGCACACCAGACCCCCCACTCCACCACCCCATCCTCACCACCACCACCCCTGTGAGATGCTCCAGGCTGAGCAACCAGCCCCAGGAGACCCAGATGACAGGGTCCTGGCTCAGGAGGGGTGGGTCTGAACCTGGTTCTCACAGATCCCCCATGCCTAGCTCTCATTCCTCCTATGTTTCCCACATAAGCGGTGGGGCTGAGGAAAGGCCTGACGAGGACGCTGTTTCCAAAACCTCCAGGGAGAAAGGAAGTCACCATTCCCCACCCACCCCCAACACTCACCCTGCCTCCCGGCTCTGTGACTGTTCAGATGTGTGGCAATGACATCAGTGCCCCTATTTCCCTTTGCTCCTCCATTCGCTTCCAAGACTGGGAGGTCTTTTCCCCTCAGAGCGGCATGAACAAGACAGCCCAGTTGCCTCCCAATCCATGTGCCAGGCCTCTTCCTCCTCTCTCCCCATTGTCCCTGTCCCTTCATCAGCTGACTGCCACTCCGTGTGCATGCTCTCACCAACCCCCCCCCCCCCCCCCCCCCCTCAAAAACCATGAAGCTGGTTGGTGCAGCAATGGCAGTGCCAGCTGTTGGACGGTGAAGAAAGCTGACAGGAGAAAGTTGATGCATTTGAAATGTGTTGTTGGAGAAGAGTTTTACAGATACTGTGGACTACCAAAAAGAGAAATAAGTGGGTTCTGGACAATGCTCCCTCTAAGCTGTGGGGTCTTGTGACCAAAAATGCTACTTTGTGAGCTACTGGCATTAAAGTTGTGAGCGAGTGATTTGGCTACTGCATAAATTAGTTTGCTCTGGAGCCATCCTTCTGGAGCTAAGACAAAAATCTGTGAGCTGGAGGCTAAAAAACCTGTGAGCTAGCACACACTAACTCAGCTTAGAGGGAACACTGGTTCTGGATCAAATCAAGCCTAAACTCTCCCCTGAAGCTAAAATGACCAAAATGAGGCTATCGTACTTTGGTCTTCTCTGAGAAGACAGGAGTAATTGGAAAAGACAATACTAGGAAAAGTTGAAGGCAGCGGGTGGCAGATGCGCCATTCGAAGAATGGCAAACTGAGGAATGCAGAGGTTGCCCCTATTCAACAACATTCTCAGCCTATTAAGAGCGATCGTGTCACCTGTATTTTGCATTTGGCCTCCACAAGTTGTAGTTTGGTCTGTGCCAGGTCCAGCTCCATCTCCCTCAGTTGTTTCTTAAGGGCGTCCTTTTCATCATCTGTTTCCATCCCTCGGCTTTCTCTAGGGACAGCAGGCGCTTTCAGCGTCCCTTCTTTGCTGAAGATTTCACTGCAGTGCTTGCATGCCATCACCTTGCCCTGAAACAGACCCAGTCGTTATACTTGAGAATGACAGCATCAGCTAAGCTGATAGTCTTGGTGGTGATGGCAACGTCACTGAGCATATGGAGTCTGCTTGGCCAAAAAAGGTATCAGGCATATCCAAGATGGCACAGTGACAACGTCATCTGGAACTGACCTCGTATTCAGAGACTATTGCATGTCAACTCTCAGAAAGCTCTTTAATGATGAGGTATAGAACACATTAGGAGCTGCGGTGGCTCAAGTGGTAGAACACATTCCTTTCTCTTGCCACACTGTCTGAGTCCCTGCAGCGGTTAGTGAAAAGGAGGGCCAATATTAAAAACGCTGAACTGCAGGCTGTGGAAGGTCAGTAGTTCAGCAGTTCGAGACCCGGGTGCCGCATGACGGAGTGCGCTCCCGTCTCTAGTTCCAGCTCCTGCCAACCTAGCAGTTTGAAAGCAAGAAATTGCAAGTAGATAAATAGGTACCACTTCAGTGGGAAGGTAACAGCGTTCCGTGCGCCTTGGTGTTTAGTCATGCCGGCCACACGACCACGGAAACGTCTTCGGACAGCGCTGGCTCTTCAGCTTTGAAATGGAGATGAGCACCGCAACCCTAGAGTCGGATTTGACTGACTTTCGAGCAAGGGAACCTTTACCTTTATAGAACACATTCCTTTCTCTTGCCATACTGTCTGAGTCTCTGCAACACCATCTTCCCAGAGTGTCATGTGTCATAAGTCACTCCATTTCGTGACAAGCTTTTGCTTGCATTATTACCAATATTTAAGGTATATTAAAATCAAATAAAATTGGGGGAGGGGTTAAACCTTAGTAAATTGTTGTGTTTCTCCATCCTACCCTCTTGACAATCTACCTGTAATTTCGGTTTTCGTTATCATAAATTTGCCCCAAATGCACATCGTCTGAACAGCAAGACCATACATTTCTAAAGGTCTACCACGCATACCACACATTTGTCCAGAGACAGGGCCAGCTAGGAGAAGGAGGATTCCCCCGGATTGATCCCGCATATTGAGGTGAGAACTGAGCTATCCTTTGCCTAATAGGAACAAGGAATGAGGCTGTCAACTGACCTTATCCTGTGCCTAACAAGACCAAGGAATGAAGATGTCAATGGGGCACACTCAGTTCAGGTTTTGCTAAGTTTCAGCACAGAATGTAAAGGGCTGTTCTACCCCTCTCCTCCTCCTCCTCTGTTAATGAACAAAAAGAAGGGGGGGGGGATTCTGCCATCTTCCAGAGAAGCCAGGAGCACGGGGCCTTTCTATGCCACTGCCAACCATTCCATCAAAACGGCAGTCGTTTCCATTAAAAAAATAAGATAAAATCTTAAAAACATAAGATCATTAAAATGAACAAACCATTAAAACCTGGAGCCAAAAACAGCACAACCCTCCCCCACAATAGCCCAAAAGCATAAAACATTCAGCAGTCTAAATGTTCCTCACAACAGGCTAGAAGCAGTGCATAAAAAACAATTTAAAAGATCAACCCCTTAGTTAAGAGCCCAGGTAAAAAAAATAGGTGTTTGGGCCTGGTGCCTAAAGGAAAACAAGACCATTAAAACAAGGCTAACATCACAGGCGAGTGCCATCACTGAAAATGCCCTGCCTGGTCACCACCTACTTCACCTCTAGCTCTCCTAAATTCCCTTCTGGATCCTGATTCCAGAAAAGGCAACTACAAACAAAAACAGCAATTTCACACTTGCTGTGTAGGGCAAGTAATGCTACAGAAGAGTTATTAGTTCACAGTCATTTTCCTACTGTACTTAATAAGAATGGGGCAGAGTGAGAAATTGGACCTGCTGTGGGAGAACAGCTTTGTGAGGAGAAGGCTTTTATGGACAGAGATACCAAAGGTCATACAGAAGACTTATCAACACATGAGACTGCACTGCCTTGCTGGTCCAAGAAAGAGGAAGCATCTGAAGATGCTGGGGAATTGGGAAACCGCTGCTTCCACTTTCGGGAGAATTAGATGGGACTCCACCATTTTAATCTGCAAGAGAATATGGATGGCTTTTGCTATTACAGCATTAAAGGGTATCATAGGTCTACCAAGGCCAATGTAGGGGGATGTTCAATCTTTCAGCTTTAGGATATGACTGGACAGTTTAAAGCAGGTGCAACTTCACAACACTGCAGCACTGTGACCAGCCACACTTTCAACTCTACAACTGTAGAAGGCAGAGAAGATCTACAGTGGAAAGCCTGAACATCCCAGTGTAAGATAAGAATCTAATTACCATGGTGGTATGGTAAGGAGGCAGCCACTGGCCCTTGCCGCCGTCATGTTATGCTACATGAAAGAGCTTCTGAATGTAATCTCTCAGATTAAGTAGCTCATGCACCTCTTGTACATGTGTTCAAATGTATTTCTGTTATGTGAGAGTACCCTCAGTGGTTGATTATGAAACTCTACCTTGACCACCTGTGAAAGCCAGCTTGCCAACTTGTCACAGGACAATCGTCAACAACGTCTAACTATTCTGTGTCAGTGACATCTGTTCTTACCTTCACAACCTCCAGTTCCTCTTTACTGGCAGTCTGCTGTTTTTCCAACCTGCTACTCAGTTGGGAACAAATCTAGGAGGAAATAACAAGATTCTCACAATAATGTTTGCTTTTCAAAGAGAAAGGTATCTGAACACACAAGCTCTTTTACCTCTTTACAATAAGGCCTGTATTCTACTATAAAGCTTGTATTCTGTCAACAGTAATTTGCTGACAGATGATTTAGGAATATATGCAAGGCTGATCCTTAAGGTCTACAAATTAGCACTGAGGATCTGCACCTTTAGTGGAGCTAAGGATGTGACAAACAAATTATAATTGGCTTAAAGCTTACAGCCAATAGTAATGGGGGAAACATGCCTTTTATTGGACTGTGCGGGGAGGTGGCTAAGAATTTTATCTTCCGAAATCAGGAGACTGTAATTTGTAAAGCTGCTTGTAAAAAGTATGAATACTATAACCCAGAGTTATTCTTCACAAGGTTAAACATACTGGAAGGTCAGCTGAAAGATTAAAAAAACAAATCAAAACACGTTACCTGTTTATATTCCGCAATAATGGCACCCGTCTTCTTTATTTCAGATTCCGCCTTCTCCAGCTGTTTTCTAAAGATTTCTTTCAGCTGCACATAGAATGACAGCAAGCATTAATACTAAGGGTGGACAAATGTCTCAGCGATTAAGCAAGTAATCCCTTTCCTGAACACACCCTTCACCTACAATAAAGCTACTCTTGTATATTACGAATTCCCACTTCTTAGGAAATCTTTGAATGAAATCTTAATTCCCAGGTCAAGCCTGAATATTTTCAAGGGTGTAGTAATTTCTTGCTTGGGCAATACCGTAATTATATCCTCCAGATTGTGATATACAATGCAATACTTTCCACCCAAAGATGGTAATCATGGCACAGAATGGTCTTCAACCTCAAGTCAAGTACTTAAGACCCTTGTCTGAGTTTCTTTTCCAAGCCCAGGAGGCTCTCAACAACCACCGAAGCACTTGGAAAGCGATCTCTGTCCCAGAACTGAGACTCACTCTAACTTGGTCACACTGCTCACTGGAGGTCCACTGGAATGGATTTGATCCAATGAGCAGTCTGCGGGAGTGAGGATCCTGTTTAGATTGCTAAGGCCCAATCTAATTGCATTTTGCCATCATCCACAGTGATTCATTGATGATGTCATTGGAAGCCGCCCTGAGCCTGCTTTGTGGGGAGGGCGAGGTATAAATCTGACAATAAATAAATAAATAAACCCCCACTGGGGGGGGGGGATCTGGAAGTCCTCTTGTAAAACAGGCTTTTTTTCATCTCCTCCAGCTCTACTTTTTGTTCTCTAGGACTAGGGATGTCCCACACCAGACCCACAAAGACCCTTTTAACAGGACAAAGTAGCATGGTGGTCTTAGGATTCAAGCTAATGGTATGAAAGCAAAGCAAAGTGCTTTTCACAGTTCTCGAAAGTCACAGAGCATGCTGGGAATAAAAACCCAGGAAGGCCCTAATCTCCTTTCCAGGTCCCTGCCATATCCCCAGAGAGAAGTACAATTTTTGGGAGTAGGTGAATGTAGATCTGCTGATCCAAGACTACAGTGTCCCTGAAGTGTTTTGAGGCTGCATGTGCAAAATTAGCAGCATTACTGATTCACCTTTAATGTAGTCAAAATTAGAGGTAAAACTTTGCATATCCCCTCCTTTCTGAGTGTGTGTGCAGTAATGATTCTAATCACAGAGAGTACAGAACTGCTTACTGGAGCTGCAGGAATAGCTCCATGGTTTAAGACACTTTTTGGAATAAAAGTGATCTTGTGTATGAACCTTTTTGCAGGCAACTGAAATGTGTATGGCTTCATACTCTTCAGACAAAGCAAAGAAACCAGCCTCAAACATGACTCAAACATTCCCAAATGGCACTTCCTCTCATTAAATAACATGAGGCACAATCCACAGGGAACTTCTCCAGCACAGGCCTCATCACAGTGAATGGGATCTGCCCCAAAGCCTTTCCATATATTCTCAATGGATTATCTGCCATGGACCACTAGTATCTTTCCAGCGTGCAAACACCCAAAAGCTGCAGCCTGATATGGCCACACCTTGCTTTGTAGTAGGGCCCTGCGATGTGAAACTTAGCAATTCGATGCATGTTTAGCTACCATTTTATTTTTCCCACTGATGCATTATATTTAACTGTTTTGCACACCGATTGCTAAAATCCCAGACGCGCATTGAGGGAAGAGTTCTACCTGGGCTGTTTCTTCTTCCTGTTTCCGTTTCTCCTCTTCAGTCTCCACTAGTTTCTGCTTTGTCAATAGCAATTCCTTGTTCAGAACATCTGCCTTGTCTTCAGCCTGAGGATTGAAAGAAGGGCTCAGCTTTACAAGACTGACACTTAGGGATGAACAGATGAGCAGATGCCCACCGTTTCATCTCATTTAGGATCTAATCCCACCCCGCTCCTTGGCATCTGGTCCAAAGATCTTCCATAGTAGTTTGTGAACTTCACGAGAGCAGAACTCTAAGGGTGGAGAAGGAATGGTCCACTGCTTGCCTCACCCCCTGCCCTTCCTTTACCCATTTTCTCACTCCAGCAGTATGGAGACAGCAGACTCTGGACGATTTTTTTTTTTTAATCCAGACACTTCAGGCTAGTTGTCTGAGTGCCTGGATCAATTCACAGAGCCCAGAAGTACACATCTCTAGGCCAGCAGAAATGAGTCAAGTACTTAAGAGCCATGCCTGAGTTTCTTTTCCAAGCCCAGTACTGGGGACCTGTAGGCTCTCAACAACCACCGAAGCACTTGGAAAGTGATCTCTGTCCCAGAACTGAGACTCACTCTAACTTGGTCACACTGCTCACTGGAAGTCCACTGGAATCGATTTGATCCAATGAGCAGTCTGCGGGAGTGAGGATCCTGTTTAGATTGCTAAGGCCCAATCTAATTGCATTTTGCAATCATCCACAGTGATTCAATTAGCTCCCTTAATGATGCATGGCAAGCTGCAGCCATGTGTATGTTTGTGTGTGGGGACAGCTGACCTTTTACAGTTCAGTTCATCAATCCATAACAAACATCAAACGTCAGGATGTAATTTTGTGAACAGAAACACTGGACCAGGAGACAGAATTCCCACCTATTCATCTGCAGTTAACAGCTCCACACTGGAAAATCGCACAGGTGCCATTTGTATTGATGAGACATGCAGAAGGCTAACTGGGAAATCAGTCTTTTTGCAAGATTCTTCTTTCACAGACTTGGTACAGCATAGCTCTACTCCCTTTCTTAATCAGAAATGCCATTCCTCTGAGCTTAATGCAAGTCTCATAGATACACAGGAAGCTGACAAATGGAATTGTTACTGCATAGTTAGACAATTTCTGGACTTGACTAAAGAGTCCTGGCTACAGCAGACCCTCTCTCATGCCCCTGTCACAATGCCGCAGTCCTTTTCTTTTATTTGGGTGCAAGGAAATTCACGGAATCCCCTTCTGACAAAAATCACTTTATGGGTCACCAGCATGCATCGAAATTGAATGTACAGCCCTTACCCAGATAGCCCAGGCAAGCCTGATCTCCTCAGATCTCAGAAGCTAAGCAGGGCCTACTGTGGCAAGTGCTTGGATGGGAGACCTCCTTGAAATACCAGAGGTGGGAGGCGGGGGCAGGCTTTACTCAGCCACCTCTCTGAATATCCTCCAGGCCCCAAGTAGGGGTCAGTCACCAGAGGTCGCCATGAATCCCAGATGCACACACACTCACACGCACATATAAAAAATAGCAGAAAAAGAAATTGAATGCACAGAAGCATATGCTTTTCTCCTAGGGTAGCAGGGTAGGTACTGAGCTGCACATGAGAGAATATTATTCAACCTGCTGGTAACAGTGATAATAATTTGTACTTAAAAAAGGTTTTCCTATAGGCACAAAGCACTGTTCACACATCATTAATTTTTTACAAGTACCCCAGAAGGTAAAATACTGTTAATGTGTGGCAAGATGCACACAGCCAAAAAGGATTTTTCTCATGTACTTCAACGCTCTGATCCATACTCCTATTATAGCTCTGAAGTACTTCAAAAAATTCTCTCTGGCAAAAATGCTGCTCACAATTATATTCTGGCCCTGGCTTGCAAAACTCAAAATTGCTTGCAAAATTATATTCTGGCCCTTGCTGCTAACGCTTTCCAATCTAAACAGCTGTACTATTCAGTCAGCAATTAAATAGGGAGTAATTATTATATGTTTGCAGTGGCACCCAGATAGCACAGTGACACCCTGTTTACGATTATAACCAGCTCCAGCCCAACAGCTCATGGATGCCAAAAAGCTTTGGGGACCATAATTATTGCTTGAGTTCTGCTCTCCAGTTGCTTTCTGCACAGGAGTTCAGCTGACGCTTGGTTGTAGTAGGGAAAAGCTTTCTTCACCTGGTCCAAGTCATTTCGTAGAGCGATTTTGCTTGTTACGAGTTCATGTGCAAGATCGTCGTTCTCTTGCTCAAGCCGCATGCTGGCTTCCTGAAGCCTGCGGTTCTCCTTCTGCAGAAAAAAAGAGAAAAGCCACCAAAAAAGGGAAGTTAACCAATATTGAGCAAGACGGAGAGAAGTGAAATTTATTTGGTTGTGCAAAACTCAGAAGAGAGCGAGTGATACGAGTAGGTCAAGATGGCTGCTTTAAGCTGCTCCAAGAGCGAATTAAGCCAGCAGTGCAGCAGTTTCAAAATCTCATCTGACCTGTCCTGTTTAGGTGAAAGGAAGACACACCTCTCCTTCAAGTGTAACTTGGAAATTAGTAGTGCCACTTCAGTTCCGGCAATGCTATGCCATAGGTGGTTATTTAAGTGCGAGACTCAAGGAACAACACTGTGATTGCAGGGTTTCCTCACAGAAGGGGGGGGGGATCTATTCCACACTATGGGATAATCATCAGAGGAAGAAGGGCTGAGGATAAAATCTGACATGCAGGATACAGTGTTAAGGTGGCAATGATTATGAAAATTTAATCTGGCTCTACTTATGCCTTTTAAATGTCCCAGTCAACCGTATCTTATTAACTCCTAGTTTCAAAATTAATCAAATTATCTTGAATGACTTGCACACATTCTTTTAGCTTCTTCCAAATGTACAATATGTACATGAAATCTGTTGGGGGGGGGGATACAAATAGAAAAGCCGCTCGTTTTTGGTAATGCTTACATGTCTGCTGAAGCACACTCCCCCCCCCCAAAAAAAGGAAATCGCTGGGGATGCACCAGCTGAAAGTGACTAAAATGCTATTTTGTGGTTTATATTGTTCTCTGTTCATTTCAATTGTATATTGCTTGTTTAAATTATACTTAGGTATGTCTGTGAGCTGCGGTGGCTCAAGTGGTTAAGACGCTGAACTGCAGGCTGTGGAAGCTCGGTAGTTCAGCAGTTCAAGACCCGGGTGTGCCGCATGACGGAGTGAGCGCCCGTCTCTAGTTCCAGCTCCTGCCAACCTAGCCGTTCGAAAGCAAGAAATTGCAAGTAGATAAATAGGTACCACTTCGGTGGGAAGGTCACAGCGTTCCGTGCGCCTTGGTGTTTAGTCATGCCGGCCACATGACCACGGAAACGTCTTCGGACAGCGCTGGCTCTTCGGCTTTGAAACGGAGATGAGCACCGCAACCCTAGAGTCAGATTCGACTGGCTTTTGAGAAAGGGAAACCTTTACCTTATGTCTGTGAACTGCTCTGGGTTCCCATTGCAGAGAAAAGCAGAGTAATGGATTTCCTAAATAAACCTGTAAGTGCCAGGAGAGCGGGAAAAAGAACTGGGATATAATTCCGAGGGATCAACTCGAGGAGCTGCATAAATACGCACTCCTGATTGTCCTACATGGCTAGATGTACCTAAATGCCAAAGCAGAATTGTGTGGGAGCCACAGACCCTGTGAACAGAAACTGCGTGAAGGCTGTGCTCACCTAAGACTCGGGTTCTGGCCTCCAAGCCCTCATAACAATACATTGCCTGGCAGAATGAAGTGGCAGTACAGATGAGCGACAATTAGAGTTGCCTTCACTGGCTTGAGAAACTTCTGGAGGTCTGGGGGCAGAGCTGGACAGGGCAGATTTGAGGAGGGGAGGGGATCTGACGTCATAGAGTCCGCCCTCCAAAGCTGCCATTTTCCCCAGGGGAACTGATCTCTGGAGAGGGCCAGTTGCAACTCCAGGAGGACACCGAGCCCTGCCTAGAGTTTAGCAACCCTAGCAACGGTCAACATCTTCATTAGGACGTTTTCCACAAAGGTTGTTTGCCCTGGGTTTATGCTGTTGGGAAGCAGCTTTTTTTCTCTGATTCCCCACAGCATTATGGTACATCTGTGTACCTTCTGGGCTTCCCCCTGTGTACCTTCTGGGATTCCCCCTGCTTCCCAGACCTGTTTTCCTGCAAAGTTTTGAGAAAAAACACAGCCATTTTCCCTGCCCCTGTCCCCACAGCACCCATTTCCTTCCTCTGCCATTGGGGGGGTGGGTGTTTTTTTAATTAGCAACTGAATATTATTATAACAATCTGTGTCCCAGCTTTCAGTTAAAAAAAAACCCCTCCACCCTCTTTCGTTACAGTGATAAAAGGGGGAACGAATATCACTATAATTAATGTTTTAAAATGACTTTTTAGTGATTTTTTTTTTAACAAAAGCTGGAAATTCAGAAAAACTGATAGGCAGATTTATTTTCCTCATATGGCGACTCTGTAAACATCCAAATCAGGACTCCAGATATACAAAACTCTCCTAATTTTTATATATAAGGATTATGTTTGGTTTGCACCAAAAGCTTTGCCACAGTCTTAACGCTAAAATTATAACTGGAAGTGATATTTTTCTCATAGCAGAGTGCTTACAACTCATGAATGATTCAACAATACCTCTGAGCAACTCAGAAAAATGCACATTTAAACCAAGAAGTTTCATGTCATTTTGGCTGGTCCTAATACACGGATTTCATTTAAAGGGATAGCAATGTTCTAGATTCGCTACATTTATACTCAAACTGCAAAGGAATGCAGCTACACCCTTTCCCAGCATGATATGCTGAAAGGAGAAAAACTGAACTGGTATCTGAAACCAACTCTACAACTTCAGGTATGTGCAAGAAGTACTTAATATGTAGGTGTACTGCACTACGTGTGAAATAACTAGGTCTATGTACAAGACAGCCAAAAGTCCTGTATTTTTAACTACAATGCAAAAGGCATACCAGTTCCTTAAACGAAGCTAGCTGAGAGGGCAGAAAAGGAGAGCCAACATAGTGTAGTAGTTAGATGAGGGAGACCTGGGTTCAAATCCCCTCCCCCTTTTATGCCTAAATCTCAACTGAAGCTCTTGGGCCAACCAGCCTAACCTACCTCACAAGGGTGTTGTGAGGATAAAACTAGGGGGAGGAAATTATGTAATGCTGCCTTGATGTCCTTGGAGGACAGGTTGTCCATTTAAACATTCTTAGCCTACCATTCCCCCGAAGTGGGAGATAGAAAAGGGATTCAACTTGGTAACTCTTCTGCCCAGATTAAAAAACAAAACAAAACCACCAGACCAGTGTAAATGACTATGGTACATCTTGAAGTAAGCTGGTAGAAAGACAATTAAAAAAAAAATTTTTTTTGCAGCTTTTGCAGCCTGAACAACAGTTTGCTTTATATCTTTCGCTATGTGCTCGCCAAAAGCATTGGTGTCTGCATAGCAAGAAGCACACACGTGAGCTGGAGACCCTGGCTTTATCATCACAGACAAGTGGGCAAGCAAGCAGTGTGGCAGGAAGTGCAGTGTCCTCCCCACCTGTGATCAAACTATTTGCCAAATTTAAACACTAATGTGTCTTATCTATTACAGGAAATGACTGCGTGCAAGTTCGGAAGTCCAGTACTTTCCTGTTTTCTGCCTGATGGTCTCTATCAAGCTGCTGTTTACCCCTTTGCACGCTAAATGAAAAGTCTAGGAACCAATTCTAATATAATTCCGACCCCCAAAGATATTTCTTGCAAGGAATAATAATGTCATGTTAGACTCAGCTCTTCCTCTGCTTCTTCTGGAAACAACAAACAAAACGCTTAAATTCTGAGAAACACTGAGAATCTCAGAGGAAAAGACACTGAATTATGCATCTCAAGGAATAAGCAGGATAGTTTTTGTGGCCTTTGGGCAAATTTCAGATTCAATTTAAGTATAACACACTCTGGAGGCAGACTTTCATAACCAGGCTACTCTAGCCTTAGATGTAAACAGAGACTAGCAATGCCCCACATTGCTATAGCCCTACTGGCTGTAACTGTTACACCCCAAAATACCAATTGTAGGTCTTTGCAGCAGCAATGAGACGTTATGCAGCGGGGAAGACTGCTTGTTTTCAGCTTATCAGGAGGACACTGCATTTCCCAAACAGAGAGGACTTTATAAAATACAACAATACACACATAGATCAAACTTACCTCCACCAAAGTCACAGAGCAATTACTGTTTTCAATCATATATATAAATTCGAGAGAGAGATGGAGGGGTAATCCAGTGAACTCTAAATACCAGCAAGCAAAAATTAGGAAGTAAATAAAGTCTCAAGTTGTCAGTTCTGCTGGAACTGAAAGTTGAATGGAAGTTGACTTGGTTCTTTTAAAAAAAAGAATCAGTAACTTATTCCAGTTTCAAGCTATTAAAGCAGCTGGAAGGAAGTTTGAAGCCAGAAGTCAAGTTCCAACTCAGGAAAGCTGGTAATGCCCTAAACTCCACCCTCAACCATCCTTCTCCAGCATGAAGGATGGACATAATTAGGCTGATTAACCAGGCTGATTTCATTGTTGTTTCTAAAGCCGAGTATGACTCAGTGTGTCAACCACCTTGCCAAACATCTTCATTGTCATATTTCATTGCAACAGAGCAGATATTTGCACAATGATTTCCTTTAAGAGGATATTTTAAAGGCGAGTAAAAAAGAATACATAGTAATTTTAAAAAATCAGAATAGTATTAGTGTGGTGGGAGTGTGGATAGACCTGGGAACAGGTCCCTACTTAATCAATATGAAATTGAAACACCTCTCGTCTACCTCACAAAGTTGCTGAGAAGATAACATGGGGAAGTGTCACCACCTATATCACTCTCAGCTCCTCAGAGGAAGGGCAGAGGGATCATGGGAATAATAGGAATAGTGTCAAACTCCTGGATTTTGGCTGGTATCGAATCAGTCCAAAGGAGAAAGTATAAAGGCAAGACTATCTGAATCACTAGGCTGTAAAAGCTAAAGTTAGCCCAGGAATTTTGTGGGGCGCACAGTTTTTCCACTGTGTTGTCTGTTGCTAGGTGTACTTTAAAAAGACAACCCTTCCAGAGAGTCATTTCTTGAAAAGACAAAAATGGCACTTGGAGAACAACCACTTTTTTTTCCTTCTCTTGCAGTCAGGAGATTAGCAGAAATGCCCTGCCACAGTGGAAGTTACTGGGTTCTCCATATTCTGAACTATTAAAATAGACTAATATTCCAGTCCCTAAGCCAATCAAGCCAAAAGGAAGTTCCTCAGAATTAAGCGGACTTAGATCCCCGACTAAACATGTTTTGAGATTGCAGAAGGCTAGCCCAAGACGTTTTGATTCCAAGTCAGGAAATCCAACAACAGGGCAAAGGGCGCTAAATCCTCCTGTGCAAGCTCCAGTGAAACAAACCAAACCAATTGTCTGTGAGAACGGAATTCAATTTATCCTCCACTCCACTAAAAAGCATTCTAAATCAAACAAGAGTATTTTCTAATCTTTTTCTATTGATCATTTTCTGCAAGCTCATGTATATAGTTTTAATATGCAACCTGAAATCCAGTGCTTGCCATCCAAAACAAGTATTAAAAGTACTATACATATATCCCAATAAAATCCATTTGTTCCCCCTTTTCAATGTACTGCTTTGATTACAGAACATCAGTTTAACACCACCAAGAGTTTGTCAATACGGCTGTCAACTTGTATGTCTTGAGCATCCTCAAGAGCCCGGACTGTTAAGAGTGTGCCACTTTCTCAAAAATGGTGTCTCAGATGAAGAGGTCATTATGTGTAAATGTCTATATTAGATACCCAATGCCTCTTTTCCCTTTTTTTAAAAAGAAAAGCAGCAAGGGTAGGATTGCCAACTCCTGGAGATTTGAGGGTGGAACCTGGGAGGGAAGAATCCTCAGTGGGATATCAGTGTCATAAAGTCCACCATCCAAAGCTGGCATTTTCTCCAGAGGAACTGATCTCTGTAGTCTGGAGATTAACTGTAATTCTGGGAGACCTCCAGATCCTACCTGGAGGCTGGCAACCCTAAGCAGGGTTGAGGGAGAGAAAGCAGAGAAGTGAAGAAGAAGGAATGCCTACGCCTCTCCCTACCATTCAGTTCTGCCTTCTAAACAATTTCTTTGACTGCAACAGTTCAAACATGCTTGTGAGGATAAAGACATTTCATATCCTGTGAAGAGAAACATAAGCAGAGTGGGTGAGAGAGATCTGGAGCAGAAAAATGGTAGGCAGGCAAATGGTTAAATAGCCCTCCTTCTCTGGCTTTCTGATATCACGCCCCCCCCCCCTCTAATTGTTAATGGTCTCCCTTCTATGTGGCCAAATCGGTCACTCATAGACAAATGAAAGGTCTCCACCAACTTAAGAAGCCATGAATACAGGGGGGGGGGAAGATACTGTAAATTACCCACCTCCCAAAAAAATCCATCATGGAGAAGAGTAAATATGTTTTGCAAGGGACAGAATATTCAGCATAGGTGAGTGTCAGTTAAAGGAAAAAGGAAGGGGATGAGAAATCAGCCTGCTCATACCCTGGGAAGGAGATTAGGGGGTAGGATGGGATTTCCAAATCTCCACCTCCCCCCACTATTCCTTGTGGGTCCACAGCTTGTCAGAGCATTGATATCGAGGTAGCAGCCATTTCGTTTAGCCTTGTGGCACAGAACATTTCTAATGTCACAGGAGCTACACTGACATAAGCACCAAGAAAGGTCTCTCTTAATTACTTTTTCCATTACTGATACTGAGTTATGCTTTCTGTTATTATTATGTGCTGTTTTTGTTTATCGTTATGGTTCTTAAAAATAGCTGTTTCATACTTTTTTCTGCAGTACCATTCAGATCAGTGGACAGCTCCAGCTACTCTTATGTGAACTGGCAAATTATAGCTTGCAATCTTCTAGTACCTGGAAAAGGATCTAATCTTACATAGGTTCTCAGTTCCTACCTGATACTGTTCAGAGAAGACGACTGCTTTCTTGACTAGCATTTCCTGCAAAATCAACCACCTGCATATAACTCAAACAGACTTCCAGTCTGTAGCAGCAAGCAAACAACAAGCATTGTAGCACGCTGAAGGCTAACTGAATAATTATGGACGGAACTTGCTTTGTAGCAGCCTACTTTACTGGATAACAGCTGGTTTTAGAATAGACTAAATTAATATAATTTAGCAGTTTTATAATTAGTCGCATAATGTAAAGGGAACAATAAGCGCACATTATAGCAATAGGAACTGTCAGCTTTTCACTGTGAGAAACTGTTAAAAAAATTCAAACCCTGAACTCAACAAGGGTGTCTTTGCCAATGCTAATAGAACAGGCAGTCCTGCCAGATGAAATGCAAGGCTATACCCAGATATACTTGCATGGAATGCTTTGGAGGAGGGCTAGACATCCTCTGTTTAGCTCCAGATGTCAAATGTCAGAATATCCAGCGTTTCTATTAATAAAACAGGCCTCACAATCACATTTGTAGAGCTCGACAAATGACCCAGAGCATTGGGGGGGGGGGATATTTAGATCAATCATTATGCTTCTTGGTTATTTTAGTCATAGATCTGTGCTAAGTACATTCCACAGGAGGATGACAACTTCTGGTTCTGGATTTGCCATTTCTGAAGATGCTTCCTCCCAAAACTTGTGTTCCAGAGCTTTGAGCCTTCACAAGCAACTATCCTTAATGAGGTGATGATGTGCTATGCATCTCTGCCCTCTAAGGCAAAGCAAGACAGCTCTAAGAGGATCCACTGCCTTGCCTGTCAGCAGTCGCATCTTGCTTCCCTTTATGGAGGATGCTAGGAAGGAAAGAAAGCAGGAAAGTTCAGTTGGCCTCAGGACAGCCGGCCTTCCAAAATGCAGGACCGGGCCTATTCCTGATTGCTAATTCTGTGCACCAGCAGGGAACTTGGATTTCTGTTTCTTGAACAGGGGGTGCAAAAAGACCATTTTTGAAACCGGGGAGAGTTTCAAAAGCAGCTTGCACTAACGGTTGCATGAGGCTGACATGTCATTTATTCAAAATGTTTTTTTAAAACAGACACCCACAACTGTTAAGTGTATGAATGCACAACTTTGTAACCTGGAACAAAGAACTCGACACATTACTGGATGAGTCAAAAGTACTAAGTGGGGGGGGGAATGGTTTCACACAGAGGTCATTTTGGGGGGAACGCGGGGGAACGCAGTTCCCCCGGGTGAGGTGCAGGGGGGCGGGGCACATGCCGAAGCCCCGCCCCCTTTAATTTTGTGAGACAAGGAAGGACTGGAAATCCTTTTATCTACGAATGATGCTTTGCTGTTCTTTTCCACCAGTTCCTGTGGAAAGTTTCTCTAACCAAGTATAATTTCCTGTGTGAGCTGTGCATGCTTAAGTCTCACAATGATTTTATTGAACAGATTGGATTCTTGTGCCGTCAGGTCAGTAAAATGAGGTTGGACTCAAACGTTTCCCTTCGGGGAGCCAAAGGCCACTTCAGCTGTACCTTCCCTGCATGCTGCAGATGAAAATGTTTTCCCCAGGAGTAGTTTTCTGGAGGCTGCAAAAGAAGGGAAGAGGCAGGAAGGATCTATTCTGCCAGTCGAGTGCCACTCACAGTTCTTTGGATCCAACCCCCACTGCCTTCTTGCAGGCATGCAATTTTTTAATGTTTTCTTTCTTTCTTTCTTACCCCCCCCCTTTTTGGTAGCAAGTGTGTTTTTGAAGACTGCTGCTAATACCCCCACACTCTAATATTCTCAGGTTATTTCAAAATATGTATGTTATAGCATAATGTCCAAAATCTGGTGAATGCTGGCAGTCCCAGATAAATATTGTCCTTGTCCGAAAATATCTATTTCCCCCACTTTTTGGAGCTAATGCTACTCAGTACTGACAATCACTTTCAGATGACTGTCAACATTCACTGATGTGTTTGAGTTTTCAGACATTCAAAAAAAAATTCCTGGGCCTAGGAATGTCAACATTCGCCAAAATTCACTGTAACACAGCTGTGTAATTCATTGAGGCTGGGAATATTCCTTCCCTAGTTAACTTTTCTTTAATGCACGGTTTTCTTCTGCAGAGTCCTATCCTTTACTTGGCAATTTTCTAATTTTCTTTCAGTTAAACTTTAGCTGTTTTAAAGATATTCAGGAATTTTTCTTCTCGTATTGTCTTAGTAAACTAAGCACTGAGATGGCTAGTGTACAACAACTTCTAATATAATACCGGTAGTACTAAGTCACCATCAGGGCTTTTTTTTGTAGAAAAAGCCCAGCGGGAACTCATTAGCATATTAGGCCACACCCTGACAGTGTGGCTCATTCGCCTATTAGGCCACACCCCTATGCCTTCCCTTGGCTTGCCCGGATAAGCTGGCCCTTGGAGAGACTGCGGAAGGCACAGGGAGGCATTAAAATGCCTTCCCAATCCTTCCAGGACCCCCTTGGCCTGCCCGGCTTGGAGTTGCCAGGGGGGTGGCACTCTCCAGGCCTTCCCTCTGTAGCCACGCATGCGCAGAGGTTTTGGCTGTAGTGGGCATGGCCAACTCGGAACGGAAGCCAGCTGGAACTCCATTCCTGTGCGTTCCTGCACAAAAATAGCCCTGGTCACCATGACCTGGATAGGCCCAGCTAGCCCAATCTTGTCAGATCTCAGAAACTAAGCAAGTTTGGCCCTAGTTAGTATTTGGATGGGAGACCACCAAGGAATTCCTGAGTCACTATGCAGAGGGAGGCAAAGGCAAACCACCTCTCTTAGTTTCTTGCCTTGAAAACCCTATACATCGGCTGCAATGTGATGGCACCTTACACACATACATTACTAAGAAAATATTTGAACTTCCATTATGATTGATACATTTCTTTGCAATCAATTGTTACTTCACGACTCTTCATGAGAAAACAATAATGTTGCATAATACATACACTTCTCAATTCTTCTAACTGCTGTTTCTCACTATTTCCTTCCTGCTGTATTGGCTTGTCAGTACTGCAATCAAGCATATGTGTAGGCTACATTAAGGGATCATTAAAAACCCTCTGTTCATGCTGGGCATGAATCTGGCTTGTTGCCATGTTCATATGGTCTCCCTCACACATAGAACATGATTGAGGATTTCCTGGTTTCAAAAGCTGTTTAGTCAAACTCCCGTTTGCTGTGATGTACCAACACAAAAACTTGGTCAATCTGGCGTCCTCCCCACAAACTAGGATTCTAAACTACAGTTTAATCCCAGTTTAGAATCCTGGTTTGTGGGGCCCAGCAAACTGGATTTCAACTGAAGCCTCCAACCATACCCTGTGGGGGAGGGGAATGTGTGAGCATGGCAACAGACAAGGTTCATGTCCATCATGAGCACACAGAGATTTGTCATGACATTTCAATGTAGCAGAATCCAGAATATAATGGTTAGAGAGCTTTGAGCGTGTGATTTTAAGCACACTTATTTGGAAGTCAATCCAGTTTAATTTAGCATGACTTCTAAATAAACACACACAGATTTCTGTTGTAACCTACACCCAGTTTGGAGACATACAATTTGCTTGATCCAGAACTTCATATTATCCAGTAACTCTGAAGTTACACAATAAGGCTGTGTGGAAGTAGACTAGACAATAGTGAAGTTGGCGAAATCTTTGGATACTTAAATCTGGTGACTGGAGCTGTGAATCTTTCTACAAACCTGAAAAGAAAACAATTTTTGCAGAAATATGTGAAATCTAAAAAAAACACATTGGGGGGTGGTTAAAAATCCCAAAACGATAAAAGGAGCGCCTGTCGAGTTAAGCAATGGATTTTCTCAGTGGCTGTCGCTAGGCAACCACATATTCCAGTCTTGGTTTTGCCAGCAAAGGCAGGGGGAGAGAGGGCAGGGTCCTTTTTAGGCCTGTTTTAGCCTGTGAGGGAGGAATAATTGGGGCCAGGCCTGGTTAAGGTTGCCAGATATAGGTTGGGAAATTCCTGGAGATTTTGTGCTAGTCTGAGAAAAGCAGGGTTTAGGGAGTGGAGAGGCCTCAGATGGATATAATGCCACAGAGTTCACCCTCCAAAGCAGCCATTTTCTCCAGGAGAACCAGTTTCTGTCATCTGGAGTTCAGTGGTAATTATGGGAAATGTCCAGGTCCCACCTGGAGGTTGGCAAACCTAGGCTTGGAAGCAATCTCTAGGTGACATGATAGCACCCAACTTGCATGACTCAACTAGGCCTGGCTGCTTGCTACTGTTCAACAGCAGCCACCCTATATGAAAGCCAGGGTGGTGTAGCAGTTAGAGCTTCAGAGTAGGGTCTGGGAGACCCAGGTTCAAATCTTCATCTTGCTGTGGAAGCTCAATGGGTGACTTTGGACCAGTCACATAGTTTCAACCTAATCTACCTCATGCGGTTGTTCTGTGGATAAAAAGGGGAAAGGAAGAGGAGAATTATGTAAATTGGTCCCCATTGTGGAGAAAGGTGCAGTAAAACAAAAGTAAATAAATAATAACTATAGCTGAAGATGGGAGATACATAAAAGGTAGGTTGGTGAATGGCTGAGAAGGAGAGAATGAGGCAGGGGAAGGGGAGAGGATGAATGCTGTCTAGTATAAGAAATTTGCATTATAAACATTATAAAAAGTATAACCAAGTGTGTTAAAGTTATAGAAGAGTGGTTTTCTTCGGTGAGCTCATTTTTTTCTATAGCCTCCAGGTGGGGGCTGGAGATCACCTGGAATTACAACAGATCTCCAGATGACAGAGATCAATTCCCCTGGATAAAATGGCTGCTTTGGAGGATGGACTCTATGGCATTACACCCTTCTGAAGTCACTTCCCTCCCCAAACCTTGCCTCCCAAGACTCCACCCTCAAATATCCAGGAATTTCCCAACCTGTAGCTGGCAATCCGAAAGGAAGCAGGAAAAGGGGAGAGGCTGTGGGG
>NW_015170279.1:1639773-1651640 GCF_001447785.1 Gekko japonicus
TGGAAAATGAGATGCCTCCCGCAAGTCCTTGTGGGTTCCCACTTGTTTAACTTCTAAAAGCCTGGCCTTAGTTGTGTTTATACCAACTGCAAAGGTATTTTCCTCCAGATAAGTGTGCTTAGGGCTGCAGTGGACACAGTTCAAAGCTAACTTACAAAAGCTCATCTCCCTTATAAATAAAAGCTGAATGGTGGTGGCACTTCTCTAGAACATTCCACACGCTCCAAAATCAGTTCGCTCTCTGATCTGTCAGAGGTCGTGTTTGTATATGCGCCTTGATTGGCTTTTGCCTCTAACATTCTAAACAGTTTGCTGTTCTGAGGAAAAATGTGTCCAATCTCCAGGTGAGGGCTGGAGATCACTCAGAATTCCAACTGCTTTCCAGATGGCAGAGATAGTTCCCCTAGAGAAAATGGTGGGCTCTGTATCCTTATATGCTGCTGAGGTGGCCCCCGTATGACAGCCAATGTGACATAGCAGTCAGGGCTTCAGAGCACGGGAGAGGCTGCAGGTGTGTGGGGGGTGGAAAGCTGAAAAGTGAGGGGGAAATAAAGGTAGGTTGATGATTGGCTGGGAAGGAGATAGGGTTGCCAGCTCCAGGTGGGAAAGTCCTGGAGATGTGAGGGATGGAGCCTGGAGAGGGTGAGGTTTCAGGAGGTGTGGGACCTCGGAGAGGTACAAAGCCATAGACTCCACCCTCCAAACCAACCATTCCCTTCTGGGGAACCAGCATTGCCAATCTCCAGGTGAGGGCTGGAGATCACTCAAAATTACAACTGTTCTTTAGGTAGCAGAGATCAGTTCCTCTGGAGAAAATGGTGGACTCAGTGTCATTATACCCTGCTGAGGTCACCACAGCAAATTGACACTGAGTGTCCAAGGCCGGGGCACCCGCCCAGAGCCTCTTTCTAGAGGCCGTTGTATTTATTTCCACAACGGGCCTTTTTCCTAGTTTTGAAATCTTTAAGTGCTACTGGACTTTTGTTTAATTTACTAAAGTTTGTCATGCTTGAGTCCTACTGAAATCAATGGAATACATTAGTTACAGCTTTGATTTTCACTGGGCTTAAGTGTGACTAACTTTAGTTAGATATTTCATTAGTAGCTTGTCTAGCTCTTCTAAAGCAACAGGACTTTTCCATTACAAAAATATTGAACCAGTAAGATTAATAATCATGTGACTTGAAGGGGGATTTTCATGTTAATTTTTTTCATTAACGCAAGAACATGTAACCATGTCATAAGAACCTTTCTGTACAGTCTGATTCTCCAGCTTTCAGAACTAGCCATCAGTCAACCATAATAATAAATACACCACTTTAATTTCAAAACCATACTGAAAAATGGTAGCCATTAAGCTTTTCAGACCCATCTTTTAACCCTTACTGGCAAATGGGGACTCGCTTTGATTTTATGTTTATATTTATTTTAAAAGTTACAGCCCACCTGTGTGGCTCCCTAGAATGCTCAAGGTGGCAAAATACATATTATACACAACTATATATGATTAGTAACAAATACTGAAATGTTTCTCATACCTATCAGGCCACACTGCAGAGAACTGCCACACTGGATACATCCTTGAGCTAATTTTCATCCCTGTTTATGAACTAGGCAAATGCTCTGCAAGACTTGCTGCAGAGGACTGTTCTGAAATGATTACCACTCAGTGTGAAAAACCTGATGAAGGCCTGTTTTTACATATGGCCACATCAAGCGAGCACGGCAGAGAATACTATGACTTTTTGAAAAACCACAAACTTTTCACCTCATTTCCAGTCATTCAGCATTTTTCACTCATTTAGTTTCAAAATGAAATAAAAAAGCTTCTGTGGATCTGGAGGGGTTACAAACAGGGAAGAACAAAGCCACATATACTTCTATTGCTTAGAGTCAATCTGAAATAGTCAAGCCTCTGAATAAATTCAAGTGTAGAGAAACAGACTGCTGTCCCATATTATCGATATAGCAGAGAGGCCCTCCTGAATAACAGTGAAAACATGCAGTACCAGTATTTCTGATCAATACTTTAACTGAACTAATAGACAACTGTTTATATCTGTCAAACTATCTTGCAATTATTCCGACCTAGAATCCCATTACACTTCAGAGCAATGTAATAAAAACATTTCTTTGCTTTTCATGCTTTTCATGCCATTTGGGGGTCTTGTTTATTTATTCCAGTATATAAGGGATAATGTAGATTTGTATTGGTTTGTATTTTTATCAACCAACTAGGAATCCAAACACAGATTAGAACCATATTAACAAAAATTGGAAAAATATTTTATTAGATCAGTTAATATTTTAAAACGATAAAAGCCTCCAAACTTAATATCTAACATCCAAATGGCATATGTCAAGTATTCAAAGCACTTCATGTACATTGTCTCAAGAATCCTTACAACAGCCCTGTAAGGTAGGCAAGTGCAAGCATCATCGTATTACAGACGGGGGAAAGCCAAATCTGGGAGAATTACGGCTTGCTGCTCAGTGAGTTTAATGGCGAAGGTGAAATTTGAATTTGGGACTTCCTAGCTTACACTTTTAGGTACTCTGCTTCAGAGTATAGATAATACAAATATAAGGCTTCACCTTACCAGTGATTTTCACTTTATCTTTGCTTATGTAACCATTGCAACTGAACAACTTGATCTAAACTCACCTATTCTGCCTCTCTCATTCTGTGGATCAAAACAGCCACAGACACTAACGAAGCTTCTGAAAGTTTTGCATGACATAGAGAGTAAAAAAACAATTCAGTCAGTCAGTCAGTCTTGGAAGCATTCACCTTCCAAAATGTGTTTGTGGGTAGCACACGCCCCCACAGCTTTGTTTAAAGCAAAAGGCACTCTCTCCTTTGTGTGTCAGTAGTGGAGAATCACTCTGTTTTTCTCTGCATCCCATGAAGTTTCCCAGAAAAGCTCAACTGTAGAACAGTTACCTATAAACACATAAACTGAAAGAATAAAAGTGTTATATGTGGCTGCTTGAAGGTGCCCACTTAATGGTTTTAAATAAAACATAAATGTATGTTTCAAATAACTGTGAAGGACCTGAAGGGAGACATTTTTAATGAGCTAGAGCGTCCAGCAGGCTAGTGCTGTATACATTCATTCTTTAGACTACAACTGTAGTTTGTTTTCCTGTGACTGAGCCAAAGGACAGTGTCGGCATACTTTGAACCTCATTACCTTGTATCTGTCTAGGGGGTCCTCCTGTTGCAGTTGGTTCTCCCGCATCATTTGATACTCTCTCTCATATTTCTTCAGTTTCTTTGTGGGCACCTATAAAGGGATAAAGAAAACTATGCTAGTAGTGTCAAGAGAAACACTCAGGGGAGAAGCAAGGTGTTGCATCGAAACACCCCCACCCACAGAGGGGAACAGGAGATCTGGACTGAATTTCAGCAAACCTGTAACACGAACAAACCAAAGGTTGTCAAGGCATTCATACTTCAGGCAACGTCTAGACTGAAGCCGTATGTGTGGACTTCCCCTAAAGGACTGTGACAAATATTGTTCCCATGACCAGCAGGGTTTTGCAGCACTGGTCTTCCCCAGGGACAGAGATATGAGATAGTGACCATCAAAGAGCCAATGTGAGAAGAATGGTGAATCCTGTCCCCATGACAATGACACTCCAGCTCTCCTCCTTAAAACTGCCTTCTAGCTGAGTAGCACTTCCAGGTACGTGGGGCAGTGGAGTTCTTCATTCCAACATCCTCTTGAATGCCTGCCCCCTCCAATGAAATCCACTGAATCCACTGGATTCAGCTGCCCCGGTTGCAGGACTGGCAGCATAGACAGAGAAGCATTAATCACTGCTCTAACTTCGTAACACTGTATGTATTTTGGACCCATAAATTGAGCAACATAAAGTCCAGAAAGAATTATTAGTGAGCAGCAGAGCATACTGAAGACATTGGGTTGGATTCAGATTAAGGATTCCCCAGGTACAATGATTTCCAGGCAGAGAGTATGATTCCCTCACCACAGCAACCCAAAATGCTCCCCAGAATCCTGTTCCTGGGCCGATCCCTAAAGAGGTGGTAAAATCATGCTCTGTAAGTGGAAATTCTTGTGCCTGCAGAAACATCTAGTCAGGATCAAAGTCCTTGGCCCTGTTGCCACTCAAGAAGGCTGGGTGCAAAGCAAGTTGTACACCCATCCTATCCATGGGTCCTTGTAAGGAAGTCTCTGGTATCACTTCCAGATACTCAGCCTGAGTGCAGGCAGACATCTTAGCAGGCAAAAGAAAAAGAAAGAAAGCAGGCTACAGGTACACTGGCTTCAAGATGGCTGTGTGCAGATAATTAACCATGTAGTCCCCCAGGTAGAAGGTACTCAAACTGACAGAGGGCACTGGATGGGTGCTCTAGTATCATCTGACTTCACGTGTCAGGAAGATATGTGAATATCCTGGCTAGAACTGTGTATAGTTTTCCCCTCTCTGGTCAGCAGCCCTGGTGGCTCTTGTAGCAGGACGTCAATGCCTGATCAGCATGGTCCCTGGTTCAACCACTGTCATGGCCTGACATTGTTTCTATACCTCTGTGTACATATTACTTGAATGCATTAGGGAGGGGGTACGAAAAAGGCCTCACATTTGCCCTCCACACATCTAAGTGAAGGTTTGTATAGTGCCTACATGGGTACAACAGCATGCACATGAAACATAAAATCAAGACGCCTACTCTTCAAGGGCCTCCGGTCACCTGGAGAGAGTCGTATACACACAGGGTCTATGCAGACACCTGTGCAAACATGTGGAGGTGAGGAACTGGAACCATGTGTGTGATCCTGCCTTGCCCTTACCCTCTATGCATTCAAATAACATAAGTACAGGGCTTATAAAGTCCAAAGCTAGGTCTTGGGGAGAAAGGCTGTGAGAACAACAGTTTTAACAATATGTTCGCTGTTTCATAGTACTCCTCTCTGCCAATTTCCTCCAATGAGATCTTAAAAGATCCAGGTTTTTCAATCATTTCCATGCTTTATAACAGGTAGATAGGTGAATGAAGAACAGCAAAGGAGGGGGGGAGCACCTGCCCCACCCACACAAGACACTCTTATTTAATCAGCCTTCAGGTGCAAACAACAATATCCTAGAACTGCCAATTCTCTGGCAAAACGATTCAACTTAAAATATTTTTCATTATTTAATCATCTGTGAGAGAAGATAGGGCATTATGCCTGCCCAAATTATTCTCTCTTTCCTTTGTACATTTGTTTTCTAAAGCGACTGTTAACACATTTCAAATTTAAGCTTAGATTTTTAAGAACCAAAGACCAGAGACTTCTGTTACTGCCTCGCTGTGCTGATGTGATTCTTACTTTGATTGTGCTCAGGGAGACAGCAGCCTCCTAGAATGGTTAGTTGCTAGGATACCTCTTAAAAGCATACATCTTGTGTGTTCTGTGGTGCTCTGTGACTGCCCTTCCATCAACAGATATAGCCAGATGACAACAGGAAACACAGGGAGAGAACATGAACTGAGGAGAAAACAGTTGCCATCAAAGCAGGCAAAGCCAAAGATTCCCAAGATAGGAACACCAGAGCTGGCTGTTAAATGAACAGCAATGCTTTTCTTTAGGGTTTTTAAAACTTATACTGGATAGTAGCTAAAGGAACAAAAAGAAAGATTTGTATTCAGTTCTTATTCTGCAGACAGAGTTTGGAGATTGCATGTCTTCTATGAGCGCATGAACCCAGAGACTGTTTTATTGCTCCTAAAACTATGTTTGTTTGTACTACAAAGGCAGGAATGTATATGCTTTTTCTTTCCATAATTTTCCTTAAAATGGACACTCTGGTTAATCCCCCTGTAGAAAATCATTATTAAAGAGAGAAATTATTTTTTCTAAAAAATACAACTTTTGAAATCATCTTGTGATACACAAAGCTTATCTCAGATTCTATTCATCTGCTCAGAACTGAGACTACTAGAAGCAAATCATATGGAGTATATTGTCTCCTGTTACAAATTATTACTTTGTCAGTTTGTTCTAGTTGTTAACATGTTTTGCACAGAACACAGCAATTACATGAGAATGACACAACTCCATTCAGCCCACAATTAAGCATAATTAACATATGAATATCGTAGCTAGCCTGATCAACACCCCCCCATATTTTGCAGATACCTCTCATTCTTGCTGAAAAAGCAATACTTCAAAGCATATTAGACTTTAAGCTACACAAATAACTACTCCAATCAGAGGAGAGGGGGGAAAACACAGTAGAATTTTGATGGCACACAACAGACCCATTCACCACTCTATTAAATTACAAGAAATTTAATCTGCAGAACAGATATACTAGACATGAAACAAAAGACAATGCAAAAAACCCTCTTGTAAGAAGCCTGGTTAATCATAAGCATAAGGTCCTCACAGGAAGGAAGGGCCAAGTCCCCAGTGCAATTCCAGAAGAGTGGTCATGGTGTTCTAGTAAAACTGGGATCTACTGGTTCCACTAATAGGGTTTTAGCCAGGGGTCGTTTCATAGAAAAAGAGCTAGGGGAACTCATTAGCATAACTCATTAGCATATGCCACACCCCCTGACATCACCGGAAGTGTGTCATAAGGCCACACCCCCTGACGTCACCGGAAGTGTGTCATAAGGCCACACCCCCTGACATCACCGGAAGTGTGTCATAAGGCCACACACCCCGCCCCCAACGGTCCCGGCCGCCGCCGCCAGCCTTGCAGCTCCACTGCCGAGCCCCATGAGGGGCCGGCGGTGGACCTGCAAGGCCGGCGGGAGTGCAAGGAAGCTTCGCGAAGGCCCTCCCTGGCCCCCGGCAGGCAGGGGTGGGGAGAGGCAGGGAGGAAGCAACTTACCCTCCCTCTTCTCCTGCCTCCTCCTGGCTGAATGAGGGCCGGAAGCAGGGCGGCCGGAAGCAGTGGGCGGGGCTTCGTCATGTGCCCCGCCTCCTGTACCTCACCCGGGGGAACTGCGATCCCCCGCGATCCCCCCCGAAGTGACCTCTGGTTTCAGCACATAAACTTTACCAGAGTTCAGACAGAAGACAACATTTGAGCTGAGAAGGAACCATGTCACTGGCGCTGGCCACACAGTTCCAAAGACACAAGCAGTAGTCACAGGCTTCCACTAGTCATTCTTCAAGCCATATGTCAACACATATCTGAAGCTAAATGGTAGGTTGTGTCATAAGTTTTAGTAGATACAGTTACAGGTTATGTCAGTTTATGCCACTGCTATTCCAAATGCAACGTAATTCTGCTATTTTGCTTGTGCAAAAGCATCCACTCTCTGGTACATGTACTACTGCATGCCTCCCTCTGTCCCTCCTCTATGCAGACAATGCAAGTGAGTAAATAACATTCCATCGTTGTGCCAAGACACACTCCTCCCTCTCCATTATTTCACCTCCAAGTCAGGAAGAGATAAAAGATAATGCCGTTTTCTAACAGTCGATTAATTCAGTATATCCAAAGACTGACTTGGGCCCGCTAAATTGAACATCATCATCTCTATTCATGTATAATATAGGCAGCTTAGGTAAGAGTTAGCGTTGCTCGCATTTTTCTTGTTATTATCTGAATATTAAAGAGGCAGTAGCTCAAGCAAATGCAATGTACAGTGCAGTAAAGTACACGCTATTAAAAAAAAATTATCCTACCCTTTTCAGGAACCCGTCTGCATTCAAATGGACTCCGGGGACACATCTAGTGCAGTAGTACAAGCCACTCAGATATTACGAGGTGAAGAGACAAAAATTATATGTTGCTAAAGAAAGCCAGAGTTACCATTCCACCAGAGTGGACTTTTCATTATGGGGAAATTTTCTTTCCATTGTCAAGAGTGAACCTATGCTCAACCCTTCCAGTAGACAACACAGCATAAAAATCTTGTGGGAACTGTCAGGGATTAACCACATATTATGCCCTGGCTTTAACGGCAGGCATACTGGGGGGGTGTGTGTGTGTGCATGCATCTGTGTGTAGAGATACATTTGTTTTTAAATTATCCCATACACATAAAATTTAGCAGACTCTGTATACACCCTTCCCAAGGACATATAGAACATAAGGGTACAATCTAAGAGAACCTCTTTTCTACACGGATGGAGCAGTACAAATGGGAGCTGTTTGTTGTCTTGTGGCACTGCACAACACAAATTCCCACTGGACTGTGCCTCAAAAAATAAACCAGCCTCTCCTCCCCACAAATCCCTGCATGAATCTCATGGAAAGAAAAAACAATAACACATTAACTGATGCAATGCGCAAGGTAGGCTGCAACCTGTAACCAGTTTGGTAAGTAAATTAATCAAATCTTTAGCTGATGCATGGCGGGGCTATTCTGATCAGGGAGGGTGAGAGTTAAGGCACACTTGTTTATTTGGCGAGGGGGGCTGTTTTGTTTTGTGTGTCACTGTAATAATGGAATGGAACAAAATTCAGGATAGTCCTTATTTCTAGTGATAGCTTTTGTTTCTTGTACTCTCACACGCTTTCAATGTTGCAGAAAAGGACCTGCACCAAGGTTTTGGTACCATCCATTTAAATTACTTTAAAGGCAATCAATTTGCAGTCTTATGCACACTCACTTGGGAGTAAGCCCCATGGAACAAAGTGTGTCTGACTTCAAGAAAACACGACAAAGACTGTGTATATTCATACTAGTCCTGATGGCACTAGAATGAAATGCAGCCAGAGGCACAAAACCTGTATTAGTAGCTAAAAGGTTTACAATGAGTTAAATATCAATAAATAAGTAACTCCTGCCTTTAAAATAATACATAACAGTGTACCATGACACATGGTAGTAAATGGCAATAAGTGTATGCTTTTCCATCTTTTTATCACACTGAATTTCAATACAATGGAAGTGATAAATAAGGGAAGGAGGCTGAGGAATAAAAGACTCCCTGCTTTTGCGAGTGAACTCTCTCTGGCTTTGCCAAGGCTGTCTCCAAATCCAAAGTGACACTATCACAGGGGCATACACCGCCTATACTATGAAGGCCTCATTCAGCTGCATGTCCTCTAAAGTGGTATCATGTGCCAGCTGCCATTTATATTAGCCAACCTAGGCAGACTCTGCACAGGAAAATAAACTGATAGAAAGCAGACCTGGAAAAAAAATGGAAACACTGGGAAACCAGTGGGCATGCATTTCCATCTTCTGGGGCATTCAGTCACAGAGTCAAAGGTTGCAGGATTTCAGCAGAAAGTTTCAAAGGCAGAATCCAGAGAAGCTTCTAAATCGTAATCCACATGAAAGTTTGATAATACCAGTCCTGGAATAAATCGGTACTGGGGATGGTTAGCTCACAACAGAGAGAAATTGTTTCTCCTAACACGTTTATGTACCTCTGTCTGGGTTCATCCTACTTTGCCAACTGACCAAAAAACTGGGAGTGGCCTACACCCACTCTAAGTGGATCGTTTTACTCATTTGACTGGATCTTGTTTCCGTCTGTGTTTAACTATGCAATAAAACACACCCTGTCCAAGGAAACTGGAACTTCTTGCCTCCCTCAGTAATAGCTCCCTCACCACCCCCTTCACTGTTTGCAGCTCTGGGTATAAATCTTTCTGACAGTTCAATTTTATACCTTCAGTAACTGTGATAAACTGAATTAGGATAGTATTTCTTTGGTACCACTCAGTCAGTTAGAATTCCTAGGGGCTACACTACTGGTTTCCAGCAACCAATCATAAGTTTTCTGCCTAGTGGTGATCTGGAAGCTAGGTGACTGGGACTGTCGGCAATTCTAAGATATCCCAGACGTTTGGGGGGGGGGGGAGAGCTGATTCCATACCCTTCTTCTGAAATGGGAGGCCCTGACACCATTCCTAGAAAACTGAGGGAGCTCTGTTTCATGTTAGCAGGATGGGAGTGGGAGGGGCTCGCCCTTCATCCTACTGGAGTATGCTCATATACTTGCAAGGGCCCCTGCACCCCAGTTTAAAAACTACTGGTCTAGCTAAGGTACATGATACATCTGAGGTACACATGCTACCTACCGTAATTGCTTTCATCACCTACTGACTCATGCCACCACTTCACACTAACCTAGGGTTGCCAGGTTCCCCCAGCCACCAATGGGGGGTGGAGGTTAGGGCTGCCAGATCCAGGTTGTGCAACTCCTGGAGATTTGGGGATGGAGCCTGGGGAGGAGAGGGATCCCAGTGGGGTACAATACCATGGAGTCCACCCTCCAAAACATCCATTTTATCCAGGGAACTAATCTCTGTAGTCTGGAGAGGAGCTGGAATTCCGGGGAATCCCCAGGTCCCACCTGGAGGCTGGCATCCCTACATGACTAGCACTGACTTGAGACTGGCAAGCTCTAACCGTGTGTTTTGTTAAGTGGACTGAGGAAATGGCTCCAAAGCATCTTCATGCATCTGATAAAGGAAGCAGTTATCTACACAAGCTTGTGCTACACTGTATCTGTCCCTAACCACTCATCTTTTTTGCCAGCACACATTAAAAATAGCTCTCTATCACAATTTATCTGCTTGTACTCACATATACATTCATTCTCAAGGCTGGAAAATAAAGATTTTTGATGTCTGTGGGACTCACACATTTTCATCCTGTCCTTCCTTGAAAGAGCTAAAGGCAGTATAGATGGTTCTCCACTCCCCCAGTTTGCTCTCACGACAGTCCTGTGTAATAGGTTAGGCTGAAGGAGTCTGACTAGTTCAAGGTGAGATTCTGAGCATAGTAAGGCTTTGATTTCCAACACTCTAACCCATTGGTACCCACTCAGTGGCTCAGGAGCCACCTATGGCTCTCCTGAACACCATTACCCAACATGGCACCTTCCCTACATTTCAGGAAAGTGGGCAAGGCTATAGGGTTGCCAGCTCTGGGCTGGGAAATACCTGGAGATTTTGGGGCTGGAGTCTGGGGAGGGAGGGGTTGGGGGAGGAACAGTGCCATAAAGTCCACCCTCCAAAGCAACCATTTTCTCCAGGAAAACTTAACTCTATTGTCTGCAGATCAGTTGCAATAGCAGGAGATGTCCAGAGCCCACCTCGAGGTTGGAATCTTTAGATATTGGCCAATGGGATTGTTACTTAGAACAGAGAGAGCTTTGAACCACCCCATCCTTGCAATATTAGATTCAACCTGAAGGAGGCTTTAAACAAAAGGAAGCATTTATCTTTCCACATCCAGCCTAATAAAGTTTTCTGGAGAACTTGAAAGCCTGCATACTGTTTTTTTGTCCGGAGTCTGACTGTGAGTCCTTCCCCACATTCCAGATACACAAAGGGTGGCTATAGATCAACAGTGGAAGGGACAGACCACCCTACATGCACAGAGGTATTCTGGTAATTAAAAAGGTTATAGTTATACAATTAACATTAATACTTATATATCTCACTAGCCTGATACCTGTGCTTCGCTACAGTATTTAAGATACATAAATCCAGTTAAAATACTGATGATGAAGAAGAAGAGAAGAAGAGATTGGGTTTATACCCCGCCCTTTACAACCCAAAGGTGTCTCAGAGCGGCTTACAAACTCCTTTCCCTTCCCCTCCCCACAACAGACACCCTGTGAGGTGGGTGGGGCTGAGAGAACTCGGACACAAACTGCTCTTTTTCAAGGATAGCTGTGCCAGAGCTTGTGACTGACCCAAGGTCACATCAGCAGGTGCAAGTGAAGTTTGAAATGTAACATTTATTGTAGGAATCCTAATGAAGAAGATTGTCGTGTAACAAATGAAGTGAGACATACATACTGTTTTTTCTCTCCCTCTACTGAAGGACCTCTCTGTGATTGCCATGCTGGCTGTTATGAGAAATGTCTATTCAGAAGTCTTGAATCGCTGATTTCTTCAACTGTCTGTAGTCTCTTTTAATTGTGTTTTTACCT
>NW_015170279.1:1651667-1658988 GCF_001447785.1 Gekko japonicus
CACTAGCCTGATACCTGTGCTTCGCTATGGTATTTAAGTTCTGTAAACCCAATTATAATACTAATGGTGCGAAGTTTGAAATGTCACATTTGTTATAGGAATTCTAATGGAGATGATTGTAGTGTAAAGGATGAAGTGAGACATATATACTGGGGTTTTTTTCCTCTACCAAAGAACCTCTCTGTATACCACAGTGGTAGTTTCTGCCCTCAGGTGCTAGAATCACCAGGCTGCTCGGTGAGCTCACTCTGGAGCAGGCTCTTAGAAAGGTCCTTTACTATCTCCCCATGAACATTCATAAACTCAATTGCTATGCTGGCTGTTATGAGAAATGTCTATTCAGAAGTCTTGAATCGCTGATTTCTTCAACTGTCTGTAGTCTCTTTTAATTGTGTTTTTACCTCAGAACACTGAGATCCACAGCTGAACAATCAGAGAGAGGTGGGTGCAAGCAGGCAGGTTTTACCTCAGAACTCTGAGCTACACAGTTGACTAATGGGGGGGGGGGCAAAGGAGGCAGCAGCCTGCCAGGCACATAGAAAACAATTGGGGGGACATATTTTGTCCCTCTTTTACCCACTTAGTGGTCATGTTTCTCAGAAATCTCTTCATATTGGGGGCTGACGTCATGGTAGGAATGCACCCCTTATTTTGAGTTTCTTGGTGTAGGGGTTTGGCCTGGGCATTGGTTTTTTTTAGTGCAGAGCATACCTTTCTTTTCTTTTCTTTTAACAAGAATGCTTCTCATTTATGTTACATTTAAGAAGTGGGACATATATGTATTCAAAACAACATCCAAACAATCAGATATCAAGCAAGTTCATACGAACCATTTTTCCAGAACCCACACTGTGAGAAGTTAAATAACCTGATACAGGGAACCACTTTTCTAGAAATTTGGGGTATATTTCCATAGCAGGTGGGAGTATGGTTAAAGGGTGGCTTTAAGTATTAAAGTACCCTGGCCCTGCTCCTGCACCTGACAAACACCCACCTGTCTGGTATAAGGGGGGGGGGATTGTGTTTAAAGGCATCAGGGAGGCTGAGCCAGCAGCAGCACTAAGGCAATCCTGCTAAGCAAGCCTCCCTGATGGCTTTAAGGACTCTGCACCCCTTCAAACCCTTGACAGGCATTGGGGAGGCTGAACCAGCAGAATTGCTAAGAAGTAGAAGAAGAGGAGGAAGAGATTGGATTGATACCCCACCCTTCACTCGGAGTCTCAGAGCAGCTTACAAACTCCTTTCCCTTCCCCTCTCTACAACAAACACCCTGTGAGGTAGCTAGGGCTGAGAGAACTATGGGTGAACTGTCCTTGAGAGAACAGCTCTGACAGAACTATGGCTTGCCCAAGGTCATCCAGCAGCAGCAAGTGGAGGAGTAGGGAATCAAATCCAGTTCTTCCAGATTAGAGTCTGCACACTTAACCACACCAAACTGGCTCTGCTTGGGCACGCTCCCTTGTGGCTTTCAATGCTCTGCCCCTGCACCTGACAACCACCTGTCATTTGGACAAGGGGTGGATGAGAGTGTTTCTAAAGCCTTTGGGAGGCTGGCCCAGAAGCACTGCTAAGGTGTTTCTGCTTGGGCATCCTCCCTGATGGATTAAAGTACCCTGGCCCTGCTCCTACACCTGACAGACAACCTGCCTGTCTGGTGCTGGGGGGGAGAGTGTGTTTAAAGGCATTGGGAAGGCTGGGCCAGTGGCAGCACGAAGGTAATCCTGCTGAGCAAGACTCCCTGATGGCATCCCACTCCCTCTTCTACACCTGACAGACAGCTGCCTGTCCAGTGTAGGGAGGAGAGTTATTGCAAGCCATTGTGAAGGCTGGGCCAGCAGAATTGCTAAGGTGTTACTGCTGGGATGGGCTCCCTGATGGCTTTAAGCACCCTGCACCCGCTGATGCACTGGACAGACAGCCTGTCAGGTGTAGGGGGAGCGTGTATGAATCCATCAGGGAGGCTGGGCCAGCAGGACTGCTGCACCTCATAGATGGTTGGCCATTCCTGATTTCCTCAAGTGTCATTAGCTCTCTGCAGTCTCCTGTAACTGTTTTTACCTCAGAACACTAAGCTCCGCAGCTGACCAATCAGAGAGTGAGGGGTGCAAGAAAGCAGCAGCCTGGCAGCTACATAGGAAGCAATGGGGGGAGCACATTTTACCTCTTTTGACCCCCCTAGGGGTTGAATTTCTAAAAATCCCTTAGTGAGCAGCTATGTCATGGTAGGAGTGCTCTCCCCAAATTTCGTGCTTCTAGGTCCAGGAGTTCGATCTGGGTGTTGATTTTATGGTGAAGGGACTTTCTTTTATATAGATTGAATGTGTGTGTTTGGTGGGGACGCATACAGAGCATACAGTAGTCATGTGGCTCTTCTGGTTCATGGCGATTGCAAATGTGGCTCTCCACAAGCTGTAGAATGAATACCACTGTTCTAACTGCTGCACAACACTGGATCTTGAGGAATGTTTCCACCTTTGCCATTTATGAATCAGCAGTCATTGCAGATACGAAGTATAAGGCAATCCACTTTTGTTATTATTAGATACATTTTTAACACAATTTATATTTTACTTTGAGCAACATAGAGAGCCTGCAATAATGCTCAAAAGGCAGAAGTTCAAAAGTGCAAGAAACAGTGGCTTCATGAAAAATCTATTCCAAAGTATAACATTGCAAAGAGGCATTTGTGTTCATTAAAACACAATTTCCTGAATAGGTAAGAAAAAAAGTGATGGCTCTGTCACTTCATAAAACAAAGATTTTGGTGTCCTGAAAACAAATCTAATGTTTCATAACAGAGATTACTCTCTTGAACATCACAAAGCAAATGTCACTTAAATACAGTGGAAATCCCTTTCACAGCAGAACAGGAGATCCAAGGAAAACATGGTTGCACTTATCTGTTAACTGATGTTCATCACGTGTCTTCTGTGCAGGCACACATGGGACTGTGCAGAAGACACAAATATGAACTGTATTTATGCCTTATAAGCCATTCTGCTTTGGTTCTTCAGGTTGTCTCTGCATCTCTCATTGTTGTCTTCAATACAGCATGAAGGAGTTGAATCCCAGCAAGCACCAATGCCACAGCACAGCATGAGTCTCCTCCAAACCTCTCCTGACTTTATATGCACAGCAGCTGCAAAACCTCAGTCCCATGCCTCATGCCAGAGCTATAATGTGGAATGAATCCCAAGTTGCTATTGCACTTCTACCCCAAACTGATGAGCAAATGCTCTTGAAAAACACAAGCCAAGGGCAGGAGCCCCATTTAAACAATGTTAGTGCTATTAATCTAAAGCAGCTAAGACAGTAATTAGTAACAAGAATATGGAAGACTGTAAAGAAAGTTTTATTGATTTTCTACAGGAAAATGGCTCCAGGGAAACTTGTTTCAATCAAGTGCTTTAGCCTACTTCTTTCCTAACAACATAGTTTGAACCAGCATTATCTTTAACTAGAATGAATAGTTAGCAGAAGATTGTATTTATTATGTAAACGTAACCTCCAGTAGTTACTAAATAGATCTGGCCTCTCCAATGTGGTACCCATGGGCACCACATTGGAGAGGGCAGATCTGTGCAGTAACTACTGGACATGGGCACCACACTCTTGAAAAACACAACCCAAGGGCAGGAGCACCTGACACCCACTTACTTCTTCCCCAAAGTGTAGAGCCAATCCTAGCTTCCCTCCACTGGAGTAAGAGACACTTCAGAATCGCCCAAGAAAGGTATCAACTATCATGGAAAACCCAACTGGAAGCAGCTGCCTCTATCAAAGTAGCATGCTTGGCTTAGAATATCCTAATATTTTGTAGAACCCTCCAGTGCTTTGTGATTGGCGGCCATTTTGTGGATGCACCCACCACCTGTTATCAAAATTCCAAGAGGGACCACAGGTTCAACAAGGTTGGGCATCACTAAAGGGCCAATCCAGACTTTAAAAATTGGGAAGAAATTTTTTTTATGGAAGGTCTGGACCTATAGAGGTTTTTTTTTTTTTACATTAGATCAATAGATAAAACTATGATGATGAGTTTTTGTCATCTTCTCAGCTGAGGTCTAAATATAACTCGTCAACTTCTATTGAATGACAATATTTACATTTGCAGCATCTGTTGGTATCTAAATATGGCCTTGAGGCATTAAATGTCTCAGTCTCCTTTGTTCCTGGAAACTAATTGAATTGATGCAGAAAATAAGACCTACAATATATGTCTATAAATATTTGATGTCAATTTATAAATATGATGTATAGACAACCAGGAATAAGGAACTATATCATCCTATTTTGCCAAAGCATTGGGACATGGCCTTAAAGTTTATACCTGCTCTCTCTATGGATCTTAAGTTGCAACTTATTCAGCAAAGAATTATGTTTAGAATAAACTGGAGACCACAATGACTCTTTAACAAAGGACTGAGTAAAGTGCCTAATTGTCCTCATATGCTTTGGGAGTGTTTGGTCATTTGATTTTTCTGGGAAGAAGTTATTACTCATATCAATTTTGAATTAGAATGTCCATTGATTTTTCAGGATGCTTATGTACTTTTAAACTGTCTGCCCATCTCCTGGAGGCTAACCGATGGTCAACGAAAGTAGACCCTCCGTGTTCTTACTATGGCTAAGAGACTTGCATTACAACACTGGAAAGATAAATGCCCACCTCCAGTAAATCAATGGATTGAGGACCTTAAAACTCTATCAATATTTGAACACATGGCATATATCATTTGTTTTTAGATAGCTGGAAACCTTTTATAGTAACGTATGTGTAGATCTGCCACCACTGTTGTTATATTTTTGTCTCTATGCATACTTAAAAAAAAATCTATTTAGTTGCTGGTTGAGGGGTTCTCCCTCATTCTTTTTGTTGTTTTTTTTAAGAAAGATTTTTTAAAAAGGTTGGCAACCCCTGCTGTGAGTGTAAAAAAAATCTATTTAGTTGCTGGTTGGGGGGGTTCTCCCTCATTCTTTTTGTTTGTTTTTTTAAGAAAGATTTAAAAAAAAAGGTTGGCAACCCCTGCTGTGAGTGTTTGACATGGATCAGGGAGACCCAGGTTTGAATCCCCACTCTGCCATGGAGGTTCTCTGGGTGAGCTTGGGCCCATCACTCACTCTCAGCTCAAGCTACCTCGCAGGGTGGTTGCTATAAGGATAAACTGGAAGAGAGGAGAACAATTCTATAAGTCACTTTGGGTCACTGTTGGGAAGAAAGCTGCCTCTTACATGTCTTAATTCCCATGAAAAAGTGTGACAGAGAAGACTAGCAGCTTGAGACCATGGCCACGATCCAGATGTCAGAATCTGGGAACTTCTGCTTGCCATTCCCCAGCCCAGAGCAAATCTTTCTCAAATCTGAAATACATTTTTTTCATTTTGAAGTTCTGCTGAATTTGACAAACAGGCAAAAGTTGTTGTACGTCACATTTCTCATCCTCCATTATAGAACTGCAGCAGCACTAAGCACAAAAATAACTTTCACCATGGTATCATTTTTGAACTAGAATGCTCAACAAAAGCCTAATATACTGCAAAACTATCACAACAAATACTTAGTGGTGGCTGGCTAACATCACACTAAGGGGCACAAGATAACATCTATGAGGTCATCTCATTTTATCTACCACACAATACTTATTTTATTCTTTTGTTCTTGTTCAAGCACATGGGTGGTAATTTTAGATGGAAAATTAAAATTATGTTCCAAATAAAATAAGCAAGATCTTCCATAGTGCTTGGTGCAGTATCAAAGTGTGCTGCTTGGGGTGAAACCAATCATGTAATATGTGAATCCATTCCAATAAAAATGCTACACAGAAGATGTCACAATTGTAAAAATGCAAACCCTCCAATCATTATTTCTCTTTACCAAGATATGTGAACTTATAAGCCAGCACAAGATTCTGGACATGATCCTTATACTAAAAAAAAAAAACCAACAAAACACTTGTACTGAAGCAAAAGATTAGGGATGATCTGGCACAAATTTCTCTGATGATCTTGCACAACTGTACTTTCAACTGGACCTCACCCTAGTAAAGCCTTCCATACTTTCCAAATACTTTATTTATTTATTTTATTGAATTTATACCCCGCCTACCCCAAAAATGGGCTCAGGGTAGCTCATGAAATAAAACCAACGATAAAAACAATAAAACAATAAATAGCAATAGCAGATAAAACTGAGGCCCATGCCTTATGGAATAATTACCCTAAGAAATTCCAGTGCCCAAGTAATAACCAGGACAGCAGGGCACTGGAAAAAGGTCACGAACAGCGCCATGGACAGGATGGGGGGGCAGAACGGACTGAATGCCCACCGCCTCAACCAAAGCCCTGGAGGAACAGCTCCATTTTATAAGCCCTTATCACTGGGCAGAGATTCCACAGAGCCCAGCAGTTAGAAGCTACCAGTAGGTGGAGGCTGAAGATGAGAGAGAGAAGACACTCTTCCAACAATAATCTCCAGCAATGGAGCTTTCGGTTTCAGCGGCTTGGCACTTGGACACATCTCATCGAGCTACTGATGGAGACGCACCAAGACGTGGCGATCAGGAGGGGTCTTGGCTGGTTCCAGACCCCCCGGAGTCTCTGTAGGAGACTCCCAGCCTGGGGAGCTGGGACGAGCCTCTCCTGAGGTGACAGCTAAGGGATTGAGGCTTGCCCATCCCTGAGAGGTCCTGATGATGCGGAGCCATCATGGCACCCAGAGCTGACCCCCCCAATGAGCGGACAAGATAACAAGCGAAATCTCTGCCTGCAATAACTAAACTCATCTGAACAGTGAGACAAATAAACTTCTACGTAAGCAAATAAGTCTCTGTCTATTGCATCGAGCAAAAGAGTGGCGGCTGGGGAAGGGCTGAAGATTCACACACACCCCGAAGCCGAGCGGTCCATAAGTGTCTTTGCAAAAAGAAGACAAATGAAACTGACCTTATGAGACTTAAACCGAGCCTAAAAGGTACCAATTTAATCCAAAGCGCGTTAAAATCAGAGAATCTTGACTTTAAAACTAAAAACTTTCTTCTTGTGTAAACAATGGTCGGCAGAGGGAGGATAATACTGGCAGAAAAGAAACCCCTCACAGGAAATGCGACACCAAGGACTCCCTCCCAGTCACAAGAAACTGCTGCAGACTTTCCCAGTATGCTAGCTTCAGCAATACACCCCCTGCTGGAGCAGATGTCAAACATCAATAGTAAACTGGATTCTGTTCAAAAACAGTTAACTCAAATGGTAGAGCTGATAAAACAGACAAAAAGATTAAGAAAGTCGAAACAAAAACTAAGGATATTGAACAACAGCTGGAAGA
>NW_015170279.1:1659196-1660246 GCF_001447785.1 Gekko japonicus
AGAGAAATAGGCAACACCTCAAGCACCTCCAGCAGCACAATGGAAACTTCTGAATTGGAGAAAGGGGTCGCAGCACCTAAGACATTAAAAGCGAACTCTAGGGACTTCCGGTTTTGGCAATCACCATGGCAGTTGCTTTCTCCCGGACCTCCATGAGAAGCCTGCCAGTGCCAATGGCTGGGAGGGGGCGCGATCGTCTGCGCCACCCCAGGAGCCTGGGAGAAGGGCTCCCAGCCATGGGGCACTAGAGAGCTCCCCCCGGCGAGAAAAGCTGGTGGGAGAGCTACTTCAAGCCCCGATGGTTCCACCGTGGAGCATCCCGTATGGGAACAAGATCAGCACACCGGAGCAAGCGTTTGGTGATCAAGCAAGATTAAACACAAACGAGCAATTGTTAAAAATGAGAGTTTAAGTACAAACGAGAACAATGAAAAGCGTTCGGCTCCCCTGAAAGAAAACGAGGGGGGGAGGGGACTCTCCCTCGCTAAGAACTGTTTACAGGTGATTCTAGCTACAAAGGGGGGGTATTATAAAAACCGATTGGATTAAAATAAAGAGATTGTAAGAGCTTATGGCGTTATAAAAGAACTTCCAGAGACTTTGACAAACATTTGATAAAAGTAAACAACTCTTAAACATGGCACTGCCGAAGGATTCTAGAGACAAACAAGCGAAAGCAAGGCTTCTTCCCGGAAGTTCCAGCCCTGTGAGTTCTGTCCCTAGACAGGACTCAACTGAGGAACTCCAAAGGCTGTTGTTGGAAGCACTTCACCCCCTACTGGAGAAAATTATGGCAATTGACAATAAACTCGATACACAACAAGCACAAATGGCTGCGAATACACAGAAAATTTTAAAAAAAACAGAGCAAGAACTTATAGAGATTGATACCAACTCAAAAAAGATGAATAAAAAACTACAGGCTTTGCAGGGGAAATGCCAAATCGAAGAGTCTCGAGTATTACAGCTGCAAATGGAAAGGGTAAGCTATGTCTTGAGACTTCAAGGTATCCAGGAAGAGAAAGGAGAGAATCTGAGACAGATTGTTGG
>NW_015170279.1:1660400-1729594 GCF_001447785.1 Gekko japonicus
AGATTAAGAAAGTTGAAACAAAAACTAAGGATATTGAGCAACAGCTGGAAGAAGTGAAAAAAGAAAGAAATATGGACAAGAACTTGTGCAACTTCAACTGGAAAAATCAATGTATGTTTTACGTTTTCAAGGAGTTGTGGAACAAAAAGGAGAAAATTTAAAAGTAATTTTGAGCGAAGCATTGGCAACTGTTATGGATCTTAAACAAGATGATCTGCAAAATGATATGGACTTGGTTTATCGTACTTATCCTGATTTTATTAAAAAAAATAAACTTCCTGGTGAAATATATGTGAAACTCTCTAAGAGATCCACTAGACAAAACATTTTGAAAGCCATATCAGGAAAAACTCTAAAGGTCCAAGACCAGGAAATCAAAATTCTGAAAAACATCCCATTTGAGGTCCGAAAATTAAGAAAACAATATAAAGATTTAACCACTTTCCTTCAAAGTAAAGCAATTCCTTATAGATGAATCTTCCCAGAGGGTTTGGTGTTCAACTTTAATGAAAATAAAAATAAAATTGACCCTGTACAAAAGGCCAAAACCTTTTTGAAACAGCAACAAAGCCTAAACAACAGCAATAAAACAACTGCGGATGAAGAAGAGGAACCCAGCGACAGAGAAATAGGCAACACCTCAATCACCTCCAGCAGCACAATGGAAACTTCTGAATCGGAGAAAGAAGAAGCAGCACCTAAGACATTAAAAGCAAACTCTAAACACAAAAAGAAGAAGCATAATAGATAAAAGGATTATAAAGGATTATAAATCACCTGATTGTAGTCTAACTAAGTTCCATTATACAGAAGCTTGAAACTTTTCTTTTTTACTATCATTGCAGGAGTGATATATAACTATAATGATCTATATGTATCTTGTCTTATTTTAGTTGTAGTGTACCCCCTGCCCTTGATTCTGTAGGTTGTTGTAATATGAAATGTAATAAAAATTCTTTAAAAAAAAAAATCTCCAGCAACGGACAGACATCAGTTTCTCAGTGCTCTACTGTTCCCTAACTGAAGCTGCAGTACTTGATTAAACATCTTTCATTGTGTAGAGAGGCAAATCCCTGTAATCCTTACTACACTAATTGTATATGATGAAGTTCTATGCTTGACTTCATTTAAAATGAGTAAGGAGGAATAAACTAGCAAAGCACGCTAAAGCAAGAACAATGCTAAACGTAAGAAATAACAAGAACAAAAAGTACCACCTTGCCTGCCAGATTCTCCTACTTATCCCCAAAATCTTATATTCTAGCTCTACGATGAATTTTAGTTATTGTAAGCTGTTTGGGAAGCCAAATGTGTCTGAAAAGGGGGGCACAGGTGTAAGAAACATATCACTACACAAAAGGTAAAGCCACACCAGGGAACCTTTAGACAAGTCACTGTCTTTGCCTAACCTACCTCACAGGGCTGTTGCAAGGATAAGATGTAATAACCCATGTATACTGTTGCCAAGCTGCTTCTGTGTTGGTTTCTACTCTCCCTACCTTGAGGTTGGGATGAGCTTCTTCCTGGATATGCATGGGACAGTCAATACGTTTCAGATCATGATCACAACATGAGACACTTCCCTCAATGAAACGCTGTCTGTTTCCCTGCCTCTCTTAATTCCCACAAACAACGCTGCTACCAAGATCACACTGGATCATTTGTTAAATCTCCATCTGGCTTCTTAATTCTTTATGTTTTCAATAAAATCATTTAAAATAAATAAATAAATAAATAAATAATCTCCATCTGGCTGACTAGTGTGAGTGTTACTCCTGAAAACCATTAATCTTAGGTTTCAGAAGAACCACCGAGGACATGGTGTTTATAAAAGAAAACAAGTCAGACCAAACTTTTATTTTAAGAACCTTATAGAGCCAGCAAAGCGAGAGGAACTATGTCTAACCCCATCACACTTACCGAGGGATTCTGGAGAGAAGCTGAGCCTTGCTTCATGTTTACCTACTTAGTTACAACCTTCTACGACCATCAAAGTTCTGTCTGCTTAGGATGGTGCTATTAGTCACCAAAAGATTTAGCCATGTTGATACTCTGGCCAAAGGAAAAAACATTCTTAGTAGTAGCATTTCTTACTAGGCCCCTCCACACTGAACACTTTGCTCTATATTTCACTGGTATCCACCACTCTTCGAGCTGAAGCCATTTCAGAAGTTGACTCCATACTACAAGCTTTCCTCTGTATCCCCCCCCTCCTGGGGGGGAGGGAGGATACAGAGTTTGCCAGGCTTTCCTAAGCACTTTGGAGCCAGTGAAAAATCACTTTACTCCTTGGTCAGTGCTTTCATCCACCCTGAGTCTGCAATACATCACCCCTGCTTTTGTTTTTTCCACACACAAAAACCTGCTGTGCAGCCCTCCGTCATCCTTCTACCTGCTCTGTGCATTTATAACCAGTATCACCTCCTCACCACCACTACTGTCACCCGGACTCCACCCCAATTCTGCTCCAGCTCTCCACAGCAAACAGAAAGCTCTGCTTACCCTTGGATGAGAGCAAAGAGTAGCAGCACCCATACCATTGTTCTGAGAGGAGATACTGCATCCAGGAATAAAAGTCTCCCTCGGTGGATTTGGAGGACTCATCCATCTCCCACTTCTCCTTCGATCTACACACTTTCCTGCACCCTCTTCTCCTTCACTGTCGATGGATCCTTCCCTTTCTTTATTCTGAGATTTGAAGTGGTGCTGGTGACCACGATCCCTGCTCACTTGCTACCAAATCCCACTGATAGGATTATCCATTGCTCTTCCTACCAAATGAGTGTGTGCGCGCATAAAAATCAGACCTAAACAAACCCCACTGGAAACACAAGCATTAGTGTTAATAATAAAAGCATCCTCTCAGGCAGCACCTTCCATATTTAAGGAAACAACATAACTGGGGAGGGTGCACATATGAACACTGCTGGATTTTTTTAAAAAAAAACAGAGGGAGAATTGAGACTGCTCAGAAAACAAGTGGGGGACAGTAAAAGGGATGGTGCTATGTGCACCGGAGTTCAGGGAATGAAGCAAACTCCACAGACTCTAATAAAAATGATCTGGATCCATTTTTCTTGGAAACATCGGGGCAAAGGGGGTCTGAGAAAACACAGAGAAAAGTTGGCTTGAACTTGGCACAGCAACAATAGGAACATGATGTATGTTCAGGTGGTGGTGGGGGGAACAATGTATTTAAGAGGCCAAGCTGGAGCAATAAGTTTATGCGGAAATACCCACTGAAAGGCCCTCAGTTTAGACTGCTCAGTTTAGACAGTTTGGATTTGGATGCTCCCCCTCAAAGCTCCAGTTCAAAGAGGCAAACAGTATTGCTTCTCCCCACTTTGCGACCTTCCCTTGCTTTCTTTATCTGAAAATATCCCCAGGACCCTAGACCTTCCTCCTGTTCTCCTTTACCCAATCAGCAGAGACTTCCATTAGATCTGAATATTCTGAAATATTCCTTTTAAACAACATATCCTGGGCCACAAAGGCGATTACAAAAGTTTGCATTAGATGAGACCTGACAGTCTATGTATATTTTGGGTTGGACTGAATTCCAGTTCATAAGGAAGAGATTATACGCGGCCCTGAAATATGCTCCACGCTAACAAAGTACTAGGATTGTCTGCCAAAGTAAATCTTTTTCACAGCAAACCTGACACATGATTATCAGGTATTTTCACTTTTGTTTTAACAGCAACTATCTTACTAATCTTCTGGAGGCTGCCATTTTTGTCCTTCTGGTGGCTGGGTTTTCAAACAGGGGGGGGAAAGGGGGGCAATAATATCTTGTACTTCTATAAATGTTTGCTTGTTTTCCCTGCACTTACATTTCAAACCCTAACATAAACCAGACACTACATATTCCACAATTTCTTTCACTATGTCACAGTATGAGCCCTTGCACTACAGAAATGTCTGTGTCGTCATTAACATTTACGCCCAGTCTAGGGTCAAGTAACGGCGATGATCAGAATGGTCTACAATGTGTTTGTGTGGTATGAGACTTTGAGTGGGAGATCCTGCAAGGAGATTCTGGGTGAGAGGAAGGCCATCCTGTACTGAGTGGGAGAATTTTCAGAACTGGCGATGGTGGCTTGTGAATCTCCGAGAAATTAAAATACAGCTGAGACAGCAGGGAAGCTGGACAGAGTCTAAATCTTAAGAAAAAGATTCTGCAAATTAGGAATGGGGAGGCTCACTATTTTCCTGTCATCTTCAGAAATGTTTTTGGGGGAAATAAAAATTATTCATATTTTGTACTCCGGGCAAAGAAAGATTAGATCTGCCTGATGTTTTGATATTTTAATGCAGTTTTTAATATACGGAACAGAAGTGCACATCGTTTCATCATCACTGAAAATTATATCCAGCTGATGTAGCGTAACAGCAAAGGGTGCTAGCTATAAGCCAGAAAATCCCCTCTCCAAAGCTCCTCTCAGCCACGAACTCACTAGGTGGCTTTAGACAATTAACATATCACAAAATGAAGATAATACAACCAACCTCTCTTAGGATTGTTGAGGGGTATTGAAACAGCACTTCAACATTCTAAAGCACAATAAATGCTGCTATTATATTACTACTAATCTATTTCTGTTTTGTATACATATTGTATTATACCTTTTGCTATTTTAGTAAAGTTGTATTAATGCCCATGTTCTCATCAAAGCTCAACTGAAAAGAAATTGTACAACAAAAACATCTTGTATTCTTCCTTTTCTCAGTTTAAAAATGTTAGTAATTTTTTTCATAATTGCTGAGATTCTTAAGATTCCCTGGCTACATATTTTATTAGTCTAAGTATGGTAAAAACTGCGATCTTCTCTCTTAATAAAGCTTTTCTTACCAAGGTCTTCCTATTTTGCAGAACTAACATGATTCCAAGAGACAAAACCAATGTCCAGCATAAATCAGCCATGAAACCAAAAGCCTTCAGCAGATGAGCAGGTATGAGGCTTTAGGTCTGAATCACAATTGCAACATAAATCAGAGTAATTGGACAGTTCTGATGCACTGGGACAACCCTGTCTTTCACACACAAAAAATTATTTAGGGTTCTTGTAATAAGTTCCCCAAAGGGGAAGGACAGGAGGGGAATAAATGGGGATGAGACACAAATCTAGCCAGTCATTTATCTGTGTTAGTTTGCTGGTGTGTAAAAAGACCATCGCAGTGTTGGCTTCTGCTTGGCAAGGCATGGTCACCGCTCAATTTCTGTCTCTAGGATCCCCTCCCCAAAGGAAGTATGCACTACTGTTCCTCACCATCACTGGGTCTTTGTGACACAATTCAAAGCACAATTTAAATGGAAGTTTGAGAAAATATACCTTTACTTTTTCCATAGGTGTGGGAAGAGGGCTTGGGGAGAAAGTTGTGATGGCTGTATGGTGTAGGGAGCTTTACATGAAGAGAGAACAGGTAACAGAAGCTTGACAGGGTTGAAGAGGAATAATGAAATCACAGCCATCCTATTAGACAAAAGGGACTAAAATTAAGGGATCTCCTGTGGAGAATGGAGACAGAAGAGTAGAAGCTACTGCAGGGGAGATTGATTTGGGGGGGAAAGAGAGGACTAAAGCAGGGATGTGAAACAAAATAACATATTTTTGGAATTCCAGTTTTTAAATGTGTTTTACATTGCTCTTAGAATTTGGTTATAAGTACCAGCACACTTTGCCCGAACAATAAACAATAAAATGGCGTGTAAATATCATATAGCTTGTTGCTGGTGTAGAGGCGCAACTACAGTGGTTTCCCAGAAGGCTACAACACAGCCCATCAGGGAACAGACCAGTGTTAGAGATTCACTCAGAAATCAGTGCTGGTGCAGTGCAGAAGTACAAGGCATTGACAGAACATACAGAGACCCCAAATCCCCCATCCGACACTTGTTGGATCTTGTTTTATCCCTTTAGGAAGGGAAGAATTCAAAATAAACTGTATCTGTGGACATTATGTACTCAAGCACTGTATAATATTTGTTTAGGGAGTGTACATTCTATGTCAGCAGTCAACAGGAGAACTGTGTGAGCTAACTACAGCTCCATACCTCAGATATCTGTATATACTGGGGCCGATACAGCAGTAAAAGCTATCAACTGGAATGTTCTCTGATTCTGAATTACACCAGATTATACCATTTTAAACCAGGTTTCTGCGGATAAACTGAGAATTAAAATTCCCCAGAGTAAAGCTACTCAGTTCTTGTACAAGCAGGACAATAGCCAGTCTGTACTTGATCCTACAAAATACCATATATTACATACGAATGCTACCTTCTCATTTCAAAGCCAACCTTTTTCATGAATTTCCATCCCTAAAGAACTGAAGACTATGTAACTGCAGCTGCTCACATTGCCTCTTCTGCCTTTCTCCTCACTTCAATAAACACAAATTTTAAGTAAAACAAGAGGGTGTGGGCAGGGATATTCTGTATAAACTGGAGATTTAAGCTTACCAGTCCTACGAGTTAAACAAGGCCAGCCATGGACGCAAACAGCTGCCTTGAGGCAGCAAAGTCTTTTTAGTGTAGCAACTCCAAGGTTGAGCAAACCAGCCTTCCAGTGAATGGCAACGGGCCACATAGGATTATTCTCACTGGTGCATGAGAGAATACTATTTGTGAGTCATAACAATATACACGGGGAACCACATCAAGTCAGTGAGGGCTAAAAGAAGGCAGAGCAAGGCGTTAACAGCTTCCTATAGACAGTAACTGGATTCTACAATATTTCACAAACTGGACACCTACCACACATTTGGGTTTGCTGATTGCCACCAAGCTGGCCAGAAAATCCTCATCATACAGCTGGCTAAAAACATGGGAGTCGTAGGCCACCACAATGGAAATTTCTTCCATCATTTTGTCAGCAGACACTCTGTTAGCAGGGGCCAGCGACAGGCTCAGTATCCAATGGCAGAGAATTCGCTCAGCTCTGTGCCGGTTGCTCACACCCACCTGAAGAGACTAAGTGGGTGGAGTGTCAAAGAAGGAACGGAGGGGGGGAAACCACACCCATTCACAGCAGCCAACCAGATCAGCTTCAGTGTGCTTTTTCCTCTGGGAGTCTCTTTGATCTTTGCAGTAGAAGTCCAGTTTAAACACCTGATCATATGTTCAGAAAATATTAAAAAACCCATTCTTTATGGTAGCCATCAATGTAAAAGTCTTTTACCAATATGAATGTTTTTTTTTTAAAAAACCCAGTGAAGTAACTATTTGAAGATTTCAGTTGGCAATGGAGATTCTTCTTGTATTTCCCACAGTACACCACATTCTTTTAAATGCTGCATTTCACGACAAGTAAAAAAGTATTTTCAGTGGAGGAATCTTAATTTCTTACAAAGACCTGCTTTAGGGATTTCCACAGGAGGAACAAAAAAAAATCTGCCATCCTTGAAATGTTTCAGAGGATCTTATCAGACACCCAGGGAAAAATGCTGCTTCTCTGGCAGTTTTGCTCTTCCAGGGAGCTTCTTTCTTTTCTCTTGTAATTACACAGACATAGAACAGAAATCTAGTGGCTCCATCAGTCTTTGCAATTGCTGTCTCTAAACCATCTCACATAGCTGTAAGATTACAATGACTAGTTTTCTTCATTCGTCCAAAATGCAGAATCACACCTCAGGATGAAGTCTTATCCAAATAATGTTCACTTAAAATGAAACAGAAGAGCAGGAATCCAAACTATCATTTGCAGGTGTGTGAATCCTCCTTTAGTTTTCAAAATGCAAGTGGAACCTGGTAATTTCAGACTAGTTAGATGCCATCTATGTCACAGTACCCTTATCAATAGTAAGAGCTGTGCAAAAAATGGCAGAAAGTCTGGGGGAAAACCCCTATTTTGACCTATAGTTTTATGAACACTTGCAAAACTATGTACAAATCCGTGCCCCGCCCTCAAAGTCACCATAAAGTATAAATCCACCTTCACACTGAAAAGCAATCTTCTTGGATTAACAAAGAACAAAACAAAAATCCAAATTCATGTTCTCATTTTATATACATTACACATTTTGCCTTTTTCTATAACATTTTGTTTCAGCAACAGAAGATCCAAGATGTATAAAATGACAAAAACATGCATTTTATCATATATGAGGGTACATTTTAGACGCTGCAAAAAAATCTGGCATCTCTTAATACAAGCTGTTGTTCATACATTGTCACATGTTTTCTTTTTTCTCCAGAATAAAATACAGTATCATCAACTTGCCTCTTCTCTTTGCCCTATGTTCTTTGTGTGTGTCTCATTCTCTAGAAGATTACACGTATATTTTCAACAATAACAGGTCCGTTGAAGAGAGAAGTTGGTCACAGCCACAGCATGTAAGATGAAAAAAAAGTCCACTTCCATAAGGGAGGGGTAAAATGACATATTGCTAGGAAACAGCAGAGAATTTTAATAGGCTTAAGGCAGGCAAAAATGCAAAGCTTGAAGAAGTCCTTGTGATTGCAACAGCTTTTGAACAAATAGGCAGGTTAAACATAACCCCCAAAGTATGAAGAAAAATCAATTTGATTTGAAACTTGCACGAATGCAGTTTTGTGCTACTAAGGCTAGGCTATAACCTTACTTGTTTTCCCAGCAGAGGTAGCTCAGCTCTAAAGAGTAAACATAGCAAGCCATTCTTCTTGGACGTCAGTGGATGCAATTCCTACCTCATATTGTAAAGCCTTCTCTCTATTTTTTCTATAAACTTTATCAGATCCTGGGAACCTCTTCAACAAACACTTCCCCCTCCAGTCTGGCTTCGACTTCCTTGTAAAAAAAACGGCTGCTATGAGTGAAAGCGGTTCTTCCTGCCTTTGCAGCTTTCTCTCTCAGTGTGACTCAGCATGGGCAGGAGATAATGCACTTGTGTGAGGTGAACAGACAAAGACACCTGTTGTAGGAGGAGGTAAGGAATGGGACTTCCCATGATCCCACACTCCCTGCCAGGCTGTGCTGCCAGGGAGGGATAAGATTACATTTAAGCAGCAGTACATGTGCTGCAGCAACCTTCAGGCCTCTGTTTCGATTAAAAGCATACTTCAGTCTGGGACAGAGGCAAAGAATAGAGGTAAGGAATGCCAGAATCCCCCTCCCCCAATTAAAAAAAGGCTGCCAGCATCCAAGTCTTGTGAATCATACCTTAATCAGGAGTCAGGGTTTAGCATAATCTTCCTTCCAATGACCCTATGCTAGTTGAACTTAAATAGACTTTTGTGAATTTAAAGCTGACACCATTTGCCCAAGTGTTTTTAACCAGTGACTGTGTTTGCTAATACAAAAAAACCAGAATGCAGAATGCTAATGCAGAAAACCACCGTATTTTTGCTTCTCTCCACTTCAAAGTTCAGACAACAATCCTAAGAAAGTCTACTCAGAATACTGCTCAGGTTTACACAGGAGGGCTTACTCCTAGAAAAATGCATTGCTAATCACCAATCTATATACCCCCCCCCCCCAGCCAGCTAACTATGCTGCGACCTCCTAGGAGAGAAGGCAGGAGGTAGGAATAACTACATCCTTGATTATCTTGGAGAGGTGGGTCCCAGAAATTTCTTGTCCCAATTCTATCAACAGCAATATTCTACAACTCTGGGCAGGGAGGCTACATGCTCTTTGTAAAAGGTGCATTCCAGGGAAGTTTTATCTTTTCTGACCATATGCAGACTCCGTTCTTAACATTTCAGACATTTCTCTGTGCAATAACTTACTGAATACATAAGATTCAGGTAGGTAGCCGTGTTGGTCTGAAGCAACAGAACAAAGTTTGAACCCAGTGGCACTTTTAAGACCAACAAGGTTTAATTCTGGATATAAGCTTTCATGAGCATGCACACTTCTTCAGATGCACAGGAAAGCTTATACTCAGAATTAAAGTTTGTCGGTCTTAAAGGTGCCACTGGACTCAAACTTTGTTTTGTTACTGAATACATGATGACTATTTATTTAAACATTCATATGCTGCCTTTCCACCCAATTCAGGGTCCCCAAGGTGGTGAACATTAACACTAAAACATTTCAAACATTAAAAAGCATTTAAAATACACACACACACACACACACACACACACACACACAACATTTAAAATAAACAAACTATCTAGACACTCAAACAGGGAGGATGGTTACTCTGAGGGCTGTCATTCCACTCCCAGAACATTTCTGTTGCTCCCAGGGGTTGTCATTCCACTTGTCAAACACATCTGCTACACACACGGACTGTCAGTCCCAGAGCAGTCAGTCTGGGCCCGGAGATCCTAACTGAAAATCCATTCCACATTTTCACTGCTGCTTTTGTGTGTTGTAATGTATCTCAGTGGAGCCCATGCAAGTCAATTGGCATCCCTGGCTCCCATTATATCCAATGGACATTTCAGCATCTCCCACTGTTCCCAATGGGCAATCCTGTCATTCATTTTAGTACACCCTTCCTTGTTAAATCCAGCTTTCTTTACATTGGTTGTGTTAGGCTTACAAAATTGCTGCATGGTTCTTCTGGGATCCCCTGGTTCTGCACTGGTTCAGTTGGGCTTGGTGGTTCTGCTTGCATTGGGAGGCTTTGGGGCAGTGGTTGCTTGCTTGCTCTTGTGTCTTTGGCTTTTCTTTGCCCTGAAGACCCCCCTCCCCTTAGGAAACACGATGGCTGGGGTGGGGGCACCTTATTCAAGGACCATAGGTCCAGATACACTCATAGGTCCAATTCACTTGAAATTTGGCGGGAATTGAAAGGACAGGCACCAGCAGCTCCTTGGAAATTTTGGTGCCAACTGCTTAAAAACAGCCCCCCTCCAGCCCCCTGGAAAGATCTCCCATAAGGAATAATGAAACCAAATAATATTGGAAATCACCACAAAAAAAACAGAACTGAATACCAAACCAGTATTTGGTAACTGAATAACCAGGAATACCAATATTTTTCAGCTCCCTGATATCCAGATCCAAAAAATACCAATATTTTTTGTGGTGCACATCCCTACCTCCAGGCACTGTTCATGGTTTCCACAGCTTTACTGAGATCTGCTGGAAGCACAAGATAGAACTGCGTTATCATCCGCATATTGGTGGCGACTCAGCCCCAGTAATCACTTCTGAGTCGCCTTTAAACTAAACACTGCTCCTGCCTTACATTAGCATACCACAGTGATACTACATTAGTAGCCCAAGTTCATGGTATTTTTCCTTGACTCTGAACTTTTATCTATGATCTCAAACATCTGGACTTAACCAGATTTTTTTTAAAGTCCTAAAATAACCACTCATTCTCAGCTTGACAGGATGTCACTATCTATATTCAGTCAAGTTGGGATGTGGGTTTTCAGCCAACAAGATTCTTGGGTTAGGGCAAAGGTAGAACTTCAGAGAGAACCATACAAGCTCCATTAATCTGCAGTTTTCACACCAATGGCTTTGTAGCTGTGTCGGAAACAACAAGTCTTCATTACATTGAGAAGGGATTGTAAAAAATATATATATTACTACGACCTATCAAACAGAAGCCTATGTAAAAGTCTCTTTAAATGCTACCAAATAACAGATCAGGTATAAAGTAAGAAGTAAATTTCATATAGACTTCATGGCGCCAATGTGTCCACATTCCATAGATTGGTGGGAAAAATAAAATGGTACCTAGAGTCGGATTCGACTGGCTTTCAAGCAAGGGAACCTTTACCTTTTTTATATGGGCCATTAAGACAAGGCACATACAATTCCAAGCCATCAAGACAGTATTCATTGCCCACAATGCAAACATTTGTTCTGTGCATTCTATCAGGGTTTCAGCTCAAACCAGTTTTGCCAGTTTCCATAGCACTTCAAACTCAACCATGGAAAAGGCAAAAACAGCCCCAGAACCATACAATAAGCATACAGTAGACTTGTGTCCATAGCTTTCTGTCTCAACACCTCTTAGATAGTATTCATGACAAGTAGGCACAGGAGGAATGCTGCCGGCATTATATTAAAGGTGTTTTAAGATTACATTATTGTTTTTGCAAGTAAAAGGAGGTATCTACATTCATATGTGATCTTGCAGCTCTTCAGTAGACAAACAAAAAGAAAGTATAGAATATCAATCTCAAAAGTCAAATGCCTTCCAGGACAATAAAAAATAGTTTTGCATCTTCTCCTGAAAGACATGAGATGGGAACAACTATGCACCTCATCTGAGCGGCCAATACAAAGCCCTCCTAGATGAGACTGATTGGACAGGTCGCCAGTCTTTTTGAGTTTGCAGGCACCTTTGGAATCCTGACACAGGGTGGTGGGTACAACCACAAAATGGCTGTCACAGCAGGCAGGACCAACCACAGGGAGTGCGGTTATGTATAACTGTAATAGTAACTAACATTTCAAGTAGAAGCTCTAAACAGGAGGAATGAACATAAAATGAACATATTTAAAAGTACTTGCTTAATTATCCATAGCTTTGCTTCAGTTAGGCAGTGAACATCCCTATGTTGTGGTGGCAGCTGTTATCAAAACTGTTTTTAAAAATCTGCACAGCAAATCAGATTTTCAATGGCCAAACAGAAGCCCAGCTGGGCAAACACCAACCTAGCCCTTCCCACCTCCTAAAAATACTTGATAGGCACCAGAAAAGGGGTTGGTGGGCACCGTGGTACCCAAGGGCACCATGATGGGGGACACCCACGCTAGCAATTCTTTTGGGAAGACACTAGTGCTGACTGTGGTTCAGATCATGAGCTACTCATTGCAAAATTCAGACTTAAACTGAAGAAAATTGGGAAAACCACGAGGCCATTCAGGTTTGACCTAGATCGCATCCCTGATGAATATACAGTAGAGGTGAAGAATAGATTCAAGGGTCTGGATTTGATAGATAGAGTGCCTGAAGAACTATGGACGGAGGTTCGTGACATTGTACAGGAGGCAGCAATCATCACCATCCCAAAGAAAAAGAAATGCAAGAAAGCAGTGGCTTTCTGATGAGGCTTTACAAAAAGCAGAGGAAAGAAGGAAAGCGAAAGGCAAAGGCGAAAAGGAAAGATTAACCCAACTGAATGCAGATTTCCAGAAAACAGCAAGGAGAGATAAGGAGGCCTTCCTGAATGAACAATGCAAAGTAATAGAGGAAAACAATAGAATGGGAAGGACTAGAGATCTCTTCAAGAAAATTGGAGAAATCAAGGGAGCGTTCCATGCAAAGCTGGCCATGATAAAGGACAAAAACGGTAGGGACCTAACAGAAGCAGAAGAGATTAGGAAAAGATGGCAAGAATACACAGAAGAACTATACAAGAAAGACCTCAATGTCCTTGACAAACACGACGGTATAATCACTGACCTTGAGCCAGACATCCTGGAATGTGAAGTTAAATGGGCCTTAGAAAGCATTACTAACAACAAAGCTAGTGGAGGTGATGGTATTCCAGCTGAGCTATTCAAAGTCTTAGAAGATGATGCTGTTAAAGTTCTGCACTCCATTTGCCAGCAAATTTGGAAAACGCAACAGTGGCCACAGGATTGGAAAAGATCAGTATACATTCCAATCCCAAAGAAGGGCAATGCCAAGGAATGTTCAAACTATCGCACAATTGCACTCATATCACACGCTAGCAAGGTCATGCTCAAGATCCTACAAGCTAGGCTTCAACAGTACATGGATAGAGAACTGCCAGAAGTACAAGCTGGGTTTCGAAGAGGTAGAGGAACGAGAGATCATATTGCCAACATTCGCTGGATTATGGAGAAAGCAAGAGAGTACCAGAAAAACATCTACTTCTGCTTCATTGACTATGCTAAAGCCTTTGACTGTGTGGATCACAACAAACTATGGCAGGTCCTTAAAGAGATGGGAGTACCAGACCACCTCACATGTCTCTTGAGAAACCTGTATAAGGGCCAAGAAGCGACAGTTAGAACCGGATACGGAACAACTGATTGGTTCAGCATAGGAAAAGGAGTACGACAAGGATGTATACTGTCACCTTGCTTATTTAATATATATGCAGAGTACATCATGCGAAATGCTGGCCTGGATGAATCACAAGCGGGAATTAAGATTGCTGGGGAAAAGATCAACAACCTCAGATATGCAGATGATACCACTCTAATGGCTGAAAGTGAAAAGGATCTAAAGAGCCTCTTGCTCAGAGTAAAAGAGGAGAGCGCAAAAGTGGGCTTGAAGCTCAACATCAAAAAAACTAAGATCATGGCATCCGGCCCCATCACTCCTTGGCAAATAGAAGGGGAAGTCGTGGAAGTAGTGACAGACTTCACGTTCCTGGGATCCCAGATCACCGCAGACTGTGACTGCAGCCATGAAATTAAAAGACGCCTGCTCCTTGGGAGGAAAGCGATGGCGAACCTAAACAGCATGATAAAAAGTAGAGACATCACCCTGCCAACAAAAGTCCGCATGGTCAAAGCAATGGTATTCCCAGTAGTCATGTATGGCTGCGAGAGTTGGACTATAAGGAAGGCCGCGCAGAAGAATAGATTCTTTTGAACTATGGTGCTGGAGAAGACTCTGGAGAGTCCCTTGGACTGCAAGAAGAAGAAATCAGTCAATCCTCAAAGAAATCAACCCTGACTGTTCCCTGGAAGGCCAGATAATGAAACTGAAGCTCAAATACTTTGGCCACCAAATGAGAAGGGAGCACTCACTGGAGAAGACCCTGATGCTGGGAAAGATTGAAGGTCAAAGAAGACGGGGACGGCAAAGGATGAGATGGTTAGACAGTGTCATCGATGCAACGAACATGAAGTTGAGCAAACTTCAGAGGATGGCGGAAGACCGGAGGGCCTGGAGGGAGCTGGTCCATGGGGTCGCAAAGAGTCGGACTCGACTGTGCGACTGAACAACAACAAGTGCCCCCCCATAATTAAAGAACTATTGCTATAGCCCCATATTTGGTTATAAGGGAGCCTGTTGCCTGCCAATCTTAATACAACTAATAGACTTTTAAGGTAAGTGAATAATTTCAGCTGGTTTAGATATTCTGCCCAACTTTCACAGCTGCACAATGCCATTTTAAATTTTTTTGTAATAAACACCCTAATGTGGAATGGAATGCTATAGCCCAATCTTGTCAGATCTCAGAAGCTAAGCAGCATATGTATTTTCATGGGAGCCCACTAAGGAAGCCTCTACGTAGGGTGGGGGCTAAAAGACCAAAGAAACAAACGAACAAACCACCTCAGCTTCTCATCTGTCTTGCTAGCCTCTTGCCGGGATTGCAATAAATTGGTTGCAATTTGACAGCACAGCACATACATACAAACATCCTACATCCTGTAATCATTTCAATCTCATCTCCCAATTAAAATGAACAATAATTTAATTGCATTTGCAAAAATTGCAAGAGCACCTCTGTGTGTACATCTGTTGTGTAAATATGCCGGAAAAGTGTGTGCAAGTCAAAGTAGCTGGGAAAACAGAATAAAGTACCTGGCAAAATGGAAAATCCGCAGTACTTACAAACTTCTTACAAGTGCTTTCACAAATCTATAAACTGGTAAGGAGAATGTTATTTTAGATGCTGAATACCATCGTCAAAGTGACAGCAGAGATCAAGGAAATGAAAACTGCTGAGGTAGGATTTCTTTCTAGAAAGCTGGTCACTCTATAATTATATTTCTTTAGATATACATCTATGAAACATTTTATGAGAGAAGCTTTCCTTTGTTTCTACACTTGGTATATTTTTCAAATGTAGTTTGTGAAGATAATGGTCAGCACATGGAATATTTCTCTATTTTGTCTCACTGTTCTTAAAATAAACATATATAAAATCCACATTGCTCAGAGCTTTCTGAGTATAAAACAGTTCTGGGGGGGGGGAAGGATACTGCAAAAGACTTCTTTAATCCCAGTGCAAATTAATTCAAACGTTTGTACTCACCCAGATTGGTTTTCCAAGCAATTTTGATTAAGGTTCAAACTAGATATGGCAGAAGCCTTGGTTTCATTCATTTCAGATATTATCTGCCCACTCATATAGAGAGCAGGCAGCACAAAGTAAGACATACATCAGGTTAGCTTTACATGCTAGACAACTCTCTTTGGATCCTGACTCGGACGTAACTGCCAGACAACTTAGCCCTTAAGGCCTGAACTGCTATTTCCAATCAGCTGCACATAAGAACTGGGTCAGTCTAACAGAGAGAATCCCGCTTGTTCCCATTTAATTCCCAATAGTGTAGATCAATGAGCCAACTACCAGACAACAAGGCTTCAGGTGTTGACATCATCTCTGTGGAACTGCTGAAGTCTGTATCACCCGCAATCATCACAGCCCTGTGTCAGAAAATTTGGGAAACCAACGCATGGCCAATGAACCAGAAACGCTCAGTGTTCATACCACTACCAAAAAGGGAGATCCCAGAGACTGCTCCAATTATCGCACAATCGCTCTAATCCCTCACAGTAGCAAAATTCTGCTTAAAATTATACAACAACACCTGGCACCAATCACTGAAAGGGAATTACCAGATGTCCAAGCCGGCTTCTGAAGGGGGCGTGGCACTTGTGACCATATAGCAAATCGGTGCTGGATCACGGAGAAATCTTATGAATATCAAAAGATTATCTACTTACGCTTCATCGATTACAAGAAAGCCTTTGACTGTGTCGATCGTAACAAACTGTGGAGACCTGGGGGTGCCAGTACATCTGGTCAAGTTGATACAATAATTGCACACAAACCAGGAACACTGTACGGAGATACAGATTGGTTCAAGATAGAGAAAGGAGTACGACAAGGTTGCATTCTTTCACCTTTCCTATTCAACATATATGCTGGAAGAATCAAAAAGAGTAAAGATTGGAGGAAGGAATGTCAACAATCTTCAACTTGCTGATAATACAACCATCCTCTCGGAAACTAGAGGCCTGGAATACCTGATCAAGAAAATCAAAGAAGAATGCGTGAAGTTTGGCCTCTTCCTAAACACCTAAAAGACCAAGTTCATGACCACCAAGAAGAATAGAAATGTCAAAATAACAGTTGACAGTGAAGAGATCAAATGTGTGGAAGAATTAACTTTCTTAGGATCACAGATCAAGTAAAATGGCGAATGCAGTCCAGAAATAAAGCAGGGAATCACGCTTGGTCGTACAGCAATGATGAGCATGAATCGAATATGGAAGAGCAAAGACATCAGCCTAGCAACCAAATGCAGATTAGTCTGTGCTATTGTGCTCCCCACAGCAACCCACAGCTGCGAAAGTTGACCATGAAGAAGGAAGGCAGGAGGAGAATCGACTCATTTGAGCTGTGGTGTCGATTTTCCTCCTGTCTTCCAATACCTGCTTAAACTAATCTTGTATTGTTTATTTGAGTTGTTCCATCGTCAGGCTGGTGTGGATGTCACCTTTAATGTCCACCCCAGCCTGACGATGGAACAATACAAGATTAGAAAATGTGGAGAGAGCTGGCCCATAAAATCACCAAGAGTCAAGCACGACTGAATGACTAACAACAACAACATATAGATCAGGGGGTATGTGGAGAAAGATTTAGCAAAAGGCTTCTCTCAGGATGTTTACTCCAAGCAAAGATAATGGCTGAAGGCTAACAAAGTCCTTCTGTCTCCCATCCCAGTTTGGAGGGCTCAGGCCAGAGAAGAAGAAGAGGAGAAGAGATTGGATTTATACCCCGTCCTTCACTCAGAGTCTCAGAGCGGCTTACAAACTCCTTTCCCTTCCCCTTCCCACAACAGACACCCTGTGAGGGGCTGAGAGAGCTCTGACAGAAACTGCTCATTTCAAGAACACCTCTGACAGAACTATGGCTTGCCCAAGGTCACCCAGCAGCTGCAAGTGGAGGAGTGGGGAATCAAACCCAGTTCTCCCAGATTAGAGTCTGCGCACTTAACCACTACACCAAACTTGTGGCTTCCTCAACCAGAAAGCTGGGTGCATTATGAAAATTTTTCCCACCATGAAATTACGACCAACAAAAATGGTTTTCCTGGATCATTTTGCACAGTTTAGGATGAGGTTGAAAACTGCTCTCTTACTTGAGGTATGTGTGAAGTCCCTGGTTTACTATCTGTTGACTTAAGGTGAGTAAGATGGAGTTTTTGTCTCTTTGGATCCCGCAAGATGGAGTTTGTTAAAGCAAATGAAGAAGGTGGGTGTTTCTCCATCACATGGGGAGGGTCTAATCACAAAGGTCACGTGGGCAAGGGAAACTACCCCTTTCTCACTTCAACCCACCACTCAGTTGGGCAAGCACTCTCCTCACAGTCCAACTCACTTGCCAGAAATGAGCTGGGCTTGCAGACAGTGCCTGGAATTATACAGATAGGGAGGGGGGTAGATTAACTCCCTTTTCTAACACACTCATTTTTTATAATAAAATAAGACATTCATCCCTGTTTTACTTACAATAAGGGCAGAAACATGAACAAATGTGTTTGTCACCATCATGGCTAGTTTGACCCTAAGGATTTCCTTATCCCAATTCCCAAAGGACTTTCCTGGATTCTATGCAGTAATAAATCATCTAAGCCAGAAAGCTGGATGAGGGAAGAAAGCATCCTATCACACCCAGGTTCCCCATGCAGATCTGGTAAGGAAATGTCTCTTTACTCAGGGTAATAGTTCTGCAAGCTAATTAGCACTTCGCAGTTCCCATAATGTATTGAGGGTACTGCAACACAGATCCAGTTTTTTGCAAGTAAACTGGCACAAATACATTACAAAGTGCATCAAAAAAGGTAAGTGCATTCTTCACAAGTTAGGTATTTGGCAACATCCCCACTGATTGTGATAACAACACTCTGGATTAAGAGGTCTGGGTGTCATCAGGTGTAGCCAAGGAAACAAAGGAAGGATATACACAAGTAGCAGTGTGTGTTTGCTATTTTCTTCATAGAAATTCCCTTCACTGAAGAGACAAGTGAGTTAAGAGAGAGCACAAGAGAGAGCCATACTGTTGCCCTGTATTTATATCCAACTGCGGCATTAGGGTAGCTCACATGGCTCTCTTCACTTTGCCTTCTAATCCTTTAAAAACTACCAGCTCTTTAAGGTTAAAGGTTAAACTACTGTAGTAGAAGAAGAGTTGGTTTTTACACCCTCCTTTTCTCTACCTGAAGGAGCCTCAAAGCAGCTTACAAGATTGTTGTTGTTGTTGTTGTTGTTTCTGAATCATCCCATCCCTGAGTACACAGGGCTCCGGGCAATTTACAAAAACATACAAATACAATTTAAAATTGACAGATCAATTAATCCTAGTTACACAATCTCCACAATATCCTTCCTCTTCTCAGAACAGACACCTTGTGAGGTAGGTGGAGCTGAGCGAGTTCTGACAGAACTGTGACTGGCCCAAGGTCACCCAGCTGGCTGCATGTGGAGGACTCTGGAGTGGGGAATCAAAGCCAGTTCTCCAGATTAGAGTCCACTGCTCTTAACTACTACACCATGCTGGGTCTGCTGTACATACAGAGCAGAACTTTTTTAAAAAAATTGTATTCCCCAATTTATTTAATCTAGTAGAGGCTGAACTGTGCCATTTAAGTACAAGAGAGCTGGTATAGAGCCAGTTTGGTGTAGTGGTTAAGTGTGCAGAATCTAATCTGGAAGAACCGAGTTTGTTTCCCCACTCCTCCACTTGCAGCTGCTGGTGTGACCTTGGGTCAGTTACAAGTTCTTTTAGAGCTGTTCTCTCAGGAGCAGTTCTTGAAAGAGCTCTCTCAGCCCCACCTACCTCACAGGGTGTCTGTTGTGGGGAGGGGAAGGGAAAGGAAAGGAGTTTATAAACTGCCCTGAGACTCTGAGTGAAGGGTGGGGTATAAATCCAATCTCCTCCTCCTCCTCTTCTTCTTCCCTGAAAAAGTAACATAAAAAACCCTATTCCACCTCCCCCCTACACCTGCCAATACCCATGCATTGAAATCCTACAGTGCTACCTAATGCAGCAAAGAGCATGAATAACACACTTGCCCACACATTCTGAGAGAAGCGCTACATTCTCTCTGTGCAATACCTTAGCAAAACAAAGCCCCGATGGAGTGTGAATTGTGGGTTGAGCTGTGACTTGGTATTTACTGTAACTTGGTATTTCTGGCTCATCGTTTCTGGTAAATATTTATACCGTTACCTGTTACACTGATAAAAGCTGAGGAACCCAGAGTACTTAAGCGATAGGATTCATGTATGACAGTCACACACTGCATTCATCTATGAACTTGAATCTAGCCACCCTAGATCAGACCAATGGTTCATCTACTCCAGCACCCTGTTTCACACACTGGTCAGCCTGATAATCCCAAAGGACTACAAGCAGGTTACCAAGTCTCTCCCAGTTAATACCACCACCCTAGTACTGGTAGTCAGAGGGCCACTGCCTCCAAACCTGCAGTCACCAGGGCTAATAACCACTGATGGCCCTATTCTATATAAACTGTCTAACCCACTTTAGGAGCCAATTAAACTAGTGACCATCACTACATCCTGTGGCCGTGAATTCTTCAAATTAATTACTCTGGGTGTAGAAGTACTTCCTTTGGTCTGTCCTGAATATACTGTCCATCAACTTCTTTGGAAGCCCTAGAATTATGAAAATGAAATTCACTCTGTCTCCTTTCGTCACCCTATGCATAATTCTATAAATCTCTGTCATATTTCCTCTTTAGTCATCTCATCTCTAAGCTAAAAAATCACCAAACTCCTTAGCCTTTCCTTATGCTGCAACTCCTTGATCATTTTGGTTGCTTCTTCCAACACTACAGCCTCCTGTTTAAGATACAGCAACCAGAACTATACACATTAGTTCAAATGTGCCTGCACTATAGGGCCAATCAGCAGCCCTGTTATACCAGCCTTTCCCTGGTAATCCTTAGCATAGATTGTGACTTTTTCATCACTCCTCTATACTAACATTTTAATCAAGCTATCCATCACAACTAAGTACTCTTTACTGCTGAGTTCTGCCAGTTCAGACCCCATCAACGCACATAAAATTAAAATTTTGTGCCCGATGTGCACCACTTTACACTGATACTGAACCTAATTTGCCCCAGTCAGTGTGGGTGTTAAGTGCTGCCACTTCTGACTTATGGCGACCCTATGAACTAATGACCTCCAAAATGTCCTATTGTTAACAGCTTTGTTCAGTTCTTGCAAACTGAGGGCTGTGCCTTGACTGAGTCAATCCATTTCATGTTGCGTCTTCCTCTTTTTCTGCCCTCTTCAACTTTTCCTAGCATATTTTGTTTTCCAGTGACTCTTCTCATAATGTGTCTGGAGAGATTCTTTTGAAGTTCTTCACTATCCCATTTTGACTCTTACCACCCTGCTCTCTGCAACTTTGCTCATCATCCCTGATTCCAGATCACTTATGAACACACTCTTCTTTACCCTAATCCCACGGTCATGCTATAGAGCCTCTGATCCAGTACCTGATAGCTGTAGCTGAATGGCTAAAGGTAAAGAAGCTGAAACTCAGGGAGTGGTGGCGCAGGCGGTAAGAGATGCCTGCACGAACATCTGGCCGAACAGCTTCGGCTGTTCGAGCCCCACGCCGGCCGAGCCCGGCCCTATGTCCCAGCTCCCGCCCACCCAGCGGCTCGAAAGTCCATCAAAGGGTGAATAGACTAATAGGTACCTGCTACTAGAGCGGGGGGGGCACCTGGTCCTGTGTAGCAGCGGCGAGCGGCGAAGCGAAGCAGTGGCAACGGCGGCGGAGAAAAATGATGGCTGGTGAGGCAAGGAGCGAATGAGCGAAGGAGGCCGGACCAACTGGCGCGGAGGCGGAGCAACGCAGCAGGCCGGAGCCTCATCAGGACAGAGGCCGCAGCAGAGCATGCGCGGAAGTGCGAGTGATCCTGGCCCAGAAATTGAATCGCTACAGCCGGAAGAAGGGAACTCCAAAGACCAGCACCAGAAGGACGCCACCGACTACCGCCCGCAAGAACAACAACCGAAGATCCGCCGCAAAAAGGGTGCCTGGTAGGGTAGTCACCACCCCTGTATGTCTGTGGCCCTAGGTTAGATTCTGTAAATGTGATTAGCACCCTCTGTAAGCTGCCCAGAGATTCTTAGGGGTTAGGGCGGGATAGCAAATCGAATAAATAAATAAATAAAATAGAATACTATAACACAGTCTACATGGGTCTGCCCTTACAGAAAACTCAGAAACTCCAGTTCATACAAAACATGGTGCCCTGGCTACAACCAGGAGCCAAGCGAAATCTGCATATCTCTCCCTCCCTTCAGATTGCTTACCAAGCAGGTACTAAGCACAATTCAAGGTTCTAGTGCCTATAAAACCCTTAATGGCACTGGACCCCTGTACCTGTAGGCTTGCCTCTCTTGCTATGTTCCGCTGAGAAAACTCATCAGAGCAAAGACTTCTGAAGGTGCCACCCCGCAAACAGGTAAAATTGGCAACTACCCATTCAAGAGAATTCTCCGTGGCGGCTCCCACTTCATGGAATGGTCAGCCTGAAGCTATAAGGAAAGGCCTCCACGCTCCTATTGTTTCACAAAATGCACAAAATGTAATAGTTCCTGGAGGGCATTCTTGTAGAGGAGTAGAGTTGTGATGTAATGGATCAGTTTGGGAGATAACCTCTGTTAGGAATAATGTGTTTTTTCTTCCACTCCTTCAGTCCCAGCCCCACTGCATTATGTTGTTTTACTAGAAATCTGTCATTAGTCCCAAATGTCAACATATTTTATAATCCATTTGCTGACTGACTGAACAGCTTTACTACAAATCTTTGCTGTTAGATTAAAATATTGTTATCATTTCCCAGCCCCACTGCATTATGTTGTTTTACTAGAAATCTGTCATTAGTCCCAAATGTCAACATATTTTATAATCCATTTGCTAACTGACTGAACAGCTTTACTACAAATCTTTGCTGTTAGATTAAAATATTGTTATCATTTTTTTTTTGGTAAACAAATTTTTATTTTCTTAGGAACATAACATATAAGATTAAATCATTCAGTCCATTGTTTACCTCATTCCCTTCCTCCCCTCCCTCCAGTGGCTTCCCGCAATGCTTCTCCCCCTTCTTACAAATTTCATTATATCATTAACACATCATTTGTTATCATCCAACCTCAAGATAACATCATTTGACTTAATATTGATCTAAACATATTAAGTTTTGTTTTACATCCCAGTTCTTTTCCAGATATATTTTAAAGTCATTCCATTCTTGAAAAAACACGTTGTCTTCTTGATTATTCAACTTCTTTGTAATTTTATCCATTTCTGCCATGAACAGAACTTTTTGTATCCAGTCTTCGATTTCTGGTACTTTCTCAGTCTTCCAAAATTGTGCATAAATCATCCTCGCTGTTGTAATAAGGTACCAGAATAAAGTCCTTTTAGTCGAGTTAACTTCTTCCATTTTTAGTCCCAAAAGCAGAATTTCAGGCGCTTTCTTGAAAGAGCACTTAAGTATTTTTTGCATTTCTTTGTGGACTTTTGTCCAAAAGAGTGTAGCTTTTTCACAAGTCCACCACATATGGTAAAATGAGCCCTCATGTTTTTTACATTTCCAACATTTATTTGACATATTCTGGTTCATATTTGCAATTTTCTTTGGGGTCATATACCACCTATACATCATTTTGTAACAATTCTCTCTAACATTGGTACAGGGTGATATTTTAATAGCATTTTTCCACAAATATTCCCAGGTTTCTATGTCAATTTCCTTATTCATATTTATTGCCCATTTTAACATTTGCTCTTTCACAGTCTCATCTTCTGTATACCATTTTAACAACACTTTATACATTTTAGAGATATCTTTTCCCCCTCCACTCTCCCATACCTTTTCCATTTCATTTTTTTCCTCTCTAAAACCATAATTTCTTTTGTCTGACCTAAAAAGGTCAGAGATCTGCATGTATTTCAACCATTCATATTCATATTCAATTTCATTCTGCTTTTTCATTACCCATTCTGTTCCCTCTTTTTTTATTATGTCTTTATACAGCAACCAATCTTTGTCTCTACGTCTTGAGTAAGATGTTAACACTTCCACTGGTACAATCCAAAGTGGCCTTACATCACCAAAATATTTTTTATATCTCATCCATACCACAAATAATGCTTTTCTTACCACATGATGCTTAAAAAAGCTATCCATTTTTGTTTTGTCATACCATAAATATGCATGCCAACCAAATCTACAATCATGACCTTCTAACCCCAATAGCTTATCATTTTCTAATTTCACCCATTGCTTCAACCAGGTCATACAAACCGCTTCATAATATAATCTGAGATTTGGTAGCTGTAGTCCACCTCTGTCCTTGGCATCACAAAGTATTTTCATCTTAATTCTCGGTTTCTTGCCTGCCCAAACAAACTTTGATAGTTCTTGTTGCCACCTTTGCAGCAAATCTGTCTTACTAAGTATTGGTATTGTTTGGAACAGGAACATCAAACGTGGTAGGACATTCATTTTTATAACTGAAATTCTTCCCATCAGTGACAAGTTCATTTTGTCCCATTTCTTAAAGTCTTGGGTTAACTTAGCCCATAGTTTTTCATAATTGTTCTTATATAAGTCTATATTCTTTGCAGTTAATTTTACTAGAAATCTGTCATTAGTCCCAAATGTCAACATATTTTATAATCCATTTGCTAACTGACTGAACAGCTTTACTACAAATCTTTGCTGTTAGATTAAAATATTGTTATCATTAAAATCAGGTTTTATTACCAAAGTATTCCTCCTCACCTTAGCTTTTAGATGAAGTTTTATTCCATCTTTAGTGGTCTCATTTTATGATCTTTCCCCTATCTTCTTGATGTTTTTATTACCTGGTTTTTATGCTGTCGGTTTTAATAGCTTAATTTATATACGTTGATGATAGTTTTACTGAATTTTTATTGTTTTACTGATCTACTGTTTCAGTGTATACATTGTTCTATTTCTTTTTGTTATCTGCTTTAAGAAGTTAGTTGGAGACGTAGCAAACAAATATTCCAAAAGACATAAATAGTTGCATACTTTTGTTAAGATAACAGTTATTTTACATCTGAGTTCCCTGAGAACCCTCTGGGAAATGCTACCCAGACCAAATTACTTTTTAATATGTCCATTAGCCCTAGAACTTCCTCTATTTGACTCAGTTCTTCCAACACCCTTCCTGAAAGCAGTAGCTCCAGTATGGATAACTACCCCACATTTCTCACAGTGAAAATTTATCATACATCCTTAGAAATCACATGCTGGAAATTGTCTCATGTCTGGAAAAATTCTACAAGTTTACTTTTCTTAAGGTAACTGGTTTCTAAACAATGAATGGCAACAGTGGGGAAAAAACAAAAAACAGAACTTGGGCCAATTCTGAAAGGCAGCCTCGTATGCAAGGCGACAGCTTAGAAACTTTTCCTCGATATGAACAATAAAGTGGTCTTTTGGATTTTGGTTCAGAAAGGCAAAAACAAGTAAGAAGTTGCTATAAGCAAGTGGCTAGATATGGCACCATTTATTATTTTGACAATTCCTAAGAGATAGGCTTACCACAACACAGTTAAAGCTGCACAAAATTAGCAGCTTTTCTAGAAAACAGAGATATTTAATGTAAACCTGACAAGTAGGGTTGCCAAACCCCCCGGTTTGCCAGGGGTTCCCCGTTTGGGGGGGGTTCTACCCGCTGTCGGCCAAATGGCCGACGGGGGAAGCCCCACCCCCAACACCCACAGCCACCCATCTCTCTCCCTTTAAGTGTGTGGAACCCGTGTTTCCTCCCAAGCCTGATCGCCGCAAGCTTGCAAGCTTGCAGGGAAATGCCAGCTTCGTGCTCTTAAAAGGGAAACACGGCTGCTCTTAAATGGGAAACGCCGGCTCCTGCATTTAAAAGGGAAACGCTGGCTCCTTTAAGTGCAGGCAACTGCTGTTTCTGGAGATCCGGCGCACGGGCGGGTGGGGGGAGCGGGCAGACGTCCCCAACGTGACGTCATCACGTGAGGATGCCCCGCCCCTTCCAGGAACGCCCCCAAAGTCCCCCGCTGGGGGTGGAAGATGGACTTGGCAACCCTACTAACAAGGTGCCATTTCAATGGCAACACTCAGGGCTGTTTTTGGGCAGGAACGCCCAGGAACGGAGTTCCGGCTGGCTCCCAAGTTGGCCACGCCCAGCAGGAACTCATTAGCATAATAGGCCACACCCAACAGCAGGAACTCATTAGGATTGGCTACATTAGGGTTGTGTGGCCTAACATGCAAAGGAGTTCCTGCTACAAAAAAGCCCTGAGTTTTGACAACAAACAAGGTAAACAGAATAACAAGCAAAAGGTGGATGTGGCTGGATGACCATGGGGGTTGCGGCCTAATGTGCTAATGAGCTGTGCTGTCAGGGGTGTGGCCTAATATGCTAATGAGTTTCTGCTGTTGGGTGTGGCCTATTATGCTAATGAGTTCCTGCTGGGCTTTTTGTACAAAAAGAGCCATGGCAACACTTAGTAGCTTAATCAGATAAGATGGCCACATTAAGAGAATGAAGTTGTCTTAGGCATATTAATAGCAGGCTTTGTTAAGATTTTCAGGATAAGAACTTAAAATGGTGGGGTGGATCCAACCACCCTCCAAGTAACCTTCCTCTGGTCTATGAAGCCTTCCTCCAATATAAGCGGGTCTTCCTCCCATGGAAGACCCACACAATTTGCAGGAAGGCTCCTTAGATTGGAAGGCTCACACTTAAGCCATAAGGAAAAGTGGAGTATGAATATTCTTCCAAAGGAAAAAACTTTTTATTTTGTAGACTGATACAATAGGGGTAGAATCCACCCAGGTATTAAAATCATGCCCACTTTGATCAACTCCATGTGCTGATGATCTGTTCATGACTTTCAGCAACTAAACCACAATCATACCAGATATGCCTTTGCTGGAATCAAACAGTTACAGATTGACCAGGTAACATATCCTCATGCTTGTTGTTGCAATGCCAGCTGTGTGTTGTTCACTCAGAATCCCTCTTTCCTGTTGCCTTTAGTTCACATAGTGCTGACAGTCTCCTGACCTGCTGTTTTGTCTCAAGCCACTCTCCTACGCCTCACAATTGTTTTTTGAGAGCAAAGGATGCTTAATACACTGGAAATATCTAATTAAAAAATAACAGAAGGAGAAAGCAAAACAATTTGTGCTTGATGATGGAGCTAAACTAAGTGATTACAATGCAGGCCTTAGGAAGCTGTGGCAACTCTCTTTTTAGACTACATATATATATGATTCAAGAATACCAAAGTTGTTGGATGGCTATGATTATAAACAAACCTTTATGACCACCTACTGCGAGTTCCTTTTAAATATTAAAACATTTAAAAATAAGCAATTATCTGACATCAAAGCTATTTTTCTGAAGTAAATTCCCACCCTCTCTACAGCTCTTGCATGCTTGGGATTCCATCTTCGGCAAGCAGAAGCAGACACAGAATGAAACAATGGCAATACTTACCGTTGGGAGAAGACACTTAGCAGCCAGAATTTTCTGACTTTCTACTTGGTAGAGGTGAGGGGCTTTCAGCTACCTAAAGCAATCCATATTCTAAGAATGAAACCAAGAGGCTATGTGTCCCCTGATGCTGCAAAACAGCAGGAAAACTCTTTCTGGACGTCAAGGCAAGTGAACAGCAGGATTACATACATCACAAAGACACTATAGTAATCACCACAGTAACAAGATTACAAGTTAAGCTTTTTGTAAGCAGGTAGGCTAAATGACCTGGATGGCCCAGGTTCACATGTTCTTGTCAGATCTTGGAAGCTAAGCAGGGCTGGCCCTGGTTAGTATTTGGATGGGAGAGCACCAATGAATATCAGACTCACTATGCAGAACCAGGCAATGGCAAACCAGCTGTTTGTCTCTTCCCCTGAAAACCCTACGCCCGCTGTGACTTGATGGCAAAAAAAGAGGTTTTTATTATTTATTTTATTAGATTTTTATCCCACCACTCTTCCAGAACGAAGCTCAGGGCGGCTAACAACATAACAGTACAATACCAATAACAATAATAAAACCATAATTTCAATTACATCCAATTACAATGCAGTATACAACTTTATGCATTAAAAAATCAACAGCGTCATTAGTAGAGCCCACCAAAATCACAGTAGTGGAATGCCTGGTGGAATAACTCTTGTCTTACATGCCCTGCAGAATACAGACAAGTCTTGCAGGTCATGAGTCTCCTCAGACAGAGCATTCCACCAGGTCTGGGCCACAATGGAAAAGGCTGTTGCCTTTGTTAATGTAAGGAAATGTATCAACTATACATTTACCATGTTTTGTGTCAGGGCTATTGATGACTAAGCCTTGCTATCTTAGATGTAGAGCTTCTTACCATATCCTTCTCCATCTGAATTGGGCCCTACCCAGGACAGGCAAATCAAGCATTGGGTGCTGCATGTGAAAGCCTGCTTTTTCAGACATTGATATTTTCAGTTTGCCTGAAAGAAGGCAACACAGAAAAGGGAATTCTGACTTGCCTGTAAATGTCTTTTAGCAATGGTACAGAGCAAGGGTGTCAAACATTAGGCCCAGGGGCCGGAATCGGCTCATCCAGGGCTGTCATGTGGGGCCCATAAGCAACTGGTACAAGGGAGGGAACAGGAGGCTGCTCGGCGGGTGGGTGGGTTGGTGGAGCCATTCCAATTGTGGCTTCAGCATGGCAGAACCTCATCTGCAGCAGCCAAGCAGAACACCTTCACTTCAGGAACAGCCTCACTGGTAAGTTGGGAGCCACTGCAGCGGCATTCATACATTTCCAGGCCTCAGGGATCAACATTTGCATGTGGCCGGGGGTGGTGGTGTTGCAGAAGATCCTCTGTTGGGGCATGGGAGCATCTTCCCAGTGCTGTACTGCTGGGGCTCCAGTCAGCCCATGTGGGTTTTCCTCTGCACTCCCCTCCCAGCCTATGGGGCCTTCCAGTGAGGACATACCAACTCAAAGCTTACCAGTTCCTGTCCTTTATAAAGTTTATCTCCAGTACCTGGCATTACATTTTATGGCACACATGTCCTGGCCCAACAAAGTTGCATTTATGGCTGATCCGGCCCTCATAACAAATGAGTTCAATGCTTATGGTGTAGAGCAGGGGTGTCGAACTCATTTGTTATGAGGGCCGGATCTGACATAAATGAGACCTTGTTGGGCTGAGCCATGTGCGTCATAAAATGTTGTTTTGGTAAAGGTGAAAGACAAAAAGGAGGACATTTCCAGTGTTCCTTATGAAAGCTGACAGGAGTCATTCATCCCTAGACAATTCCTTTCATTGCACTCATCCAGGCTACCAGTACAACAGTAAATGTGATACCAGAGCCAAGTGGCAATGCACTAAATCCAGAGGTCCCCACTAACAGTCAGGAAAGAGACCCCCTCTTCCAGATGGCAGAGTTCAGTCATCATCTCTTCTGCCAATGGGAGGCAGGCTGTTGGTCTTTGTAAACACCTTCAGAAGAGACTACTTCAGACAAGGTGGGTAATTCATATCACTTATGAGGGCTATTGCAGTTTGTTCCTTCTCCATATTACAGCAACACTTCCTTAGCCGCGACGACCTGGCCACAGTGATCCATGCGACGGTTACCTTGAGGCTAGACTACTGTAACGCTCTCTACATGGGGCTGCATTTGTCACAAATTCGGAGGCTGCAGCTGGTGCAGAATGCGGCGGCCAGGTTGTTGGTGGGTGCCCCTAAATGGGAACACATCCAACCTGTGCTGATGGTGCTGCACTGGCTGCCTATAGTGTACCGGATTCGCTTCAAAGTGCTGGTGCTTACCTTTAAAGCCCTACATGGCCAGGGCCTGGCATACCTTAGGGACTGCCTTTCCCCACACAGGGCCTAAAGAGCACTTCGGTCGGGGTCACAACACCGTCGGGGGACCCCGGACCCTAAAGAGGCCAGGCTTGCTACCACGAGGGCCAGGTCCTTTTCGGTGGCGGCTCCTACCTGGTGGAATGAGCTCCCGGAAGAGATCAGAGCCCTAGGAGACCTTTTACAGTTCCGCAGGGCCTGCAAGATGGAGCTCTTCCGCCAGGCTTTTGAGTAGGAGCCGCCGCCGCCACTACCACCATCGTGCAACTGCAGAGCAGTATCGCCAGGTTGGGCCGATTGGTCATCTGGAACATCGTGGCCCATGGCGTCCCCCCCCTTCTGATCCCCTCCTGATAAGCAAGGGGGAGTGTGTATTTATAGTCTCTCATGTATCCTGTTGGAAGTGAATTGGTTTTAACTGTTTTTAACCTGTTTTACCTCTATTGCACTTTGTGCCTATGTAAGCCGCCCTGAGCCCACGTGCGGGGAGGGCAGGGTATAAATGAAATAAAATAAATAAAATAAACACCCCAGATTTCCCAAGGCCATTCTGCATCCTTTTTTCAGAATTTATTTTAGAGAAAATCACCTCCCCCCATTGGAATTCGGTCCAAAATGGTTATAGCAAAATGAAAAAAATTAAAAGCTTAAATACATAAAGGTCATAACAGTAAGGCCAGCTAATGTTAAAATAATCAGCCAGTAATCTGCTGAAAACTATGGGTGAATTTAAAAAAATCCCTTTGGCCTGACACTGACCAATAGAATAGGAACCCGTGGCAGTGTTCTACAAAAGGGTAGCTACAACAGAGAAGGGCCTGTTTGTTCATGGGCCTGATTTCAAAAACCATGAGACACAAAACTGGACTTTCAGCAAGGATCTTAGCATTTGTGTGGGAGCCTATGATCGCTCCAGTATGTATGTCCCAGATTGGTTAGGTCAGGGGTGTCAAACTCATTTCTTATGAGGGCTGGATCTGACATAAATGAGACCTTGTTGGGCCGGGCCATGTGTGTCATAAAATGTAATGCCAGGTAGCGAAGATATAAACTTTATAAAGGACACAAACACAAAGGGTTTTTTTTTTTACTTAAAATAAAAACATGCTTAAAACATTAGCACTCTTAAAATATTTTATTTATTTAACAGCGTCTGAAAAGTGACATCTCTCGCTTTGAATTATTGCATCAAAATGTCTGTGTTGTTACAATCTTGAGTATGCTGTTCAGGTGTATATCTGTAAGCTGTACACTTACAATGTCGCAGCAGCAGCAGAACTAGAAGAAGAAACAGAAGACAGCCAATTCCACTGCGGGCCTGATAGAAGCCCTCCAGGGACCTGATCCGGCCCCCGGGCCACATGTTTGACACCCTGGTGTTGAGCAATCTGCCCTGGCCTGTCAAGTTGCAGATACTTTCTTCAGGTATGATACAATGCCATACAGCATAGCAATGGCAGCCATCTCTGGTTCCAAGATGCCAAAAGACTAGCTCTGTGGCAGACCTGCACAGATCCATTAAGTCAATAATGTCATATGCGCTGGAAATAGTTTATATGATCTGAGGCCTTCTCTGGCAGACAGAAGATGACATCTTCCAACCACACTGGTTCAGAAGCTGTTTCTAAATGAGCGCCAGAATCAAGACACTGGTCTTTTTGTATTAGCAAAAGGGGAGGGGGGTACAGGATTGGTTCGTATGGCAGATGGTGATTTTGGCCTTTACTGCTGAGAGCATATGAAGAGTGCTTGGAGTGACAGAATGTGACTTGGAGGAGGGGAGGAATTAAACCTGATTTGCATGAGACTTAGCATCTAACCTAAGAAATTATCTTGAAACATGAAAAAGGAAATAGCTTTCTCTCAGAGAGACTTCCTGCAAGCCAGATGCTTCTGTAGAAGTCAAAAAGGAACTGAATGGGAAGATACATATACAACTCACCTGCGGGATTAGTCACACAGGCAAAGGGGGGGGGAGCAGACTACATATACTACGCAGCTCTTCAACCCATCCTGTGCTAGTGAATTCCATGTGTTAATCACTCTTTGGGTGAAGAAGTACTTCCTTTTATCTGTTCTAACCCAACTGCTCAGCAATTTCATTGAGTGCCCACGGGTTCTTGTATTGTGAGAAAGGTACTTCTTTCTTGACCTGCTCTATCCCATGCATAATCTTATAAACCTTGATCATGTCATCACAAAGCAAGAGATGTCACTTTACTGTGATAGTAAAGAAAAGAATGAAGTAAACATATAAGCCTGGACAGTTAATATAAAAGGATAAAACTGTATTTTATTGGACATGTGTGAGATTGTTTAATTGAGTTTCCTGTATGTTACAGAAATGGCAGCCACCTGTACAGGACATCTGTCAAGAATGTTGGGCTATTAGCTGCTGCTAAATCTGACAATAATTCTGATAACAGAGTTAAGCCTTTATCATTTCCTTCCAGGAAAATGATGTACTTGCATAGTTGTATGCTACTGTTATTATGGTGTATTACTATTTAGCAGAGCTGAATGCATGTTGGATGGCTATCAGCTGAGCTTTTAAGGTGGAACAGTGTTCACTTTGGAACAGAAGCATGAAATTTGGGGCATAAGTAGTGTTTGTCATGGTGATCAAAACACGTTACAGGGACAACTTGACTCTGACCTTGCTTGGCAATGGTGCCATTTTAAATGGCTGGTGAATTCCACATAAGGTAGTACTTAATGTGCTTAATTTGTACACTGGTCCATTCGTCCACAAGATGTATAAGACAGCTGCTAGACCAGTGGTTTTTCCAAAAGATATGCAAATGAATGCTAAAAGTACAGTACATTCAAGTTTCGTGGTTCTGTATATTTTTAGATAAACATGCAGTTAAAGTAATAGTTGCTAGCATGTCTGGATAAAAACAATGAACAAAGTAAATCTTCATATATGAAACCAACTGAGCTGCCCTTCCAACAGTCAATTTTTGCTGGTTTTGAAAAGCTGACTCACAAGTGACTATACTGTACATATTAAGGAGAAAGCTTAATTTGTGAACTCTTAAGTTATCGGAATTCAGTCAAATGTAGCACTATGCTACCTAACAACAAATTGACATTTTAATATTGAACACTTTTAATGTTGAACATCTCCTGTAACAGCACTAACTGCATGCTAATCATATGTATTATGAAACACTTATTTTCCAAGCATTTTTTAATTAATTTCTTTACAGCTTCAGGTTCACAATTAAATTAATGGTATCATTGCTCTCAAATCAACAGGGCATTTGCAGGAAACTAAATCACGATCTTTGACCATGCTGCACATCATCCATATAGTGATAACAGCATTCTAGTTGTGTGATTTGCCAATGTAAAAAGAATAAAAACGTCAATTTTCTGACTGATAGTACCCTGATTTACAAACGTTCAACGTACACTGGAGATCCACAAATGCGATATACTTTCATGATCAGTTAATTTCAGAGAATTTAATTCTGGCACAGGAAATGACACAATCTAGCATTATGTTCAACCTCGTGGCATATATTTTGCAGAAATCTCATCAATAGTACATATATTACATGCCATGTAAATAGGGAAGAGTTAGTTCCCAATATGTTCAATAAGCTTTGTTAGAACTAATAAATAATGAAGTTCTTACCTTCAGAACTTCTGTTCTTCTCAAAAACATACCCAACATTTAAGAGTCATCAAAAGACACACAGCTGTACCTCTTTTTTTCATCTAAATCAGATGAGGCACTGGATGTCCTTGACTGGTATTAGGAACCATTAATGGACTAGATGAGAACAAACAGAAACTCAATCCAGATAAGATGAAGTATTGTTGGCTGGTTGGAAGAGCTAATCCTAGAATTAAGTTTCAGCCAGCTCCAAAACTGCACACCCTTTTAAGGAGCAGCTTCACATCTTGACATAGTTTTAGCTCTGTTACTGCATGCCCGATATCAATTTTTGCACTTAATCAGTTTTGGCTAGTTCTCCAGCTGTGGCCATCCCTGGAGAAGCATGATTTATTACTTCTAGGTTAGATTACTGCAATGCATTCTACATGGGGGTTGCATTTGAAAAGAGTTCAGAAGCTTTAGTTTGTAGAAAATCAGTTTTACTGGCATATATATCTCCAGGCCGAATGACCTAACATAGGGGGTCAAACATGCGGCCCGGGGGCTGCATTAGGCCCCCGGAGGGCTTCCATCAGGCCCGCAGTGGAACTGGCTGTCTTCTGCTGCTTCTTCCAGTTCTGCTGCTGCTGCGTGAATGGTTACCTGGATAAAGGAACCTTGTTTACAAAATGCAGGTTGGGTAACCAATTCACTACCTACCAGCTGCTAGTGTAATCAGATTCCTCCTGCAGGAAGGAGACCATTTAGGGTATAGAGGTGGTAAAGAACCTAAGGGTATCCACCTATATTTTTAAGTGTAGGTGTAACAGAAGACATCAGATCATAGAAGAGAAATGTGTCCTAGATGACAGCATAGTGGGCTATAGGAGTAGAACAGCTTACATTAAGGAAACGATGCTATTCGATTTTCCAGAAGAGTTATGATTTGCACCAGCATGTTCAGAGATACAGGGACCTTTCATTGATTGATTTATGAAAACATTTATAGCTTGCCTTTCTTCTTGGTTTATAATCCGCTATTGCCATCCTAACCAGGTTGGAACACAATGGTCTTAACAGCCATGGAGGTGATGTATAAGATCAGGAAAGGAACCACTCTGTCAGGCAGATTGAGATTGGAGGCAACAGAACCATCAGGAAAATCTGAGCTTCCCAGATACTCGCTCAAGAATCTCTGCCTTAAGCATCCATCATTGTGATCTATGGTCTCTGTCTGCTCAGCCAGCTGGCCTGTAGGTTTTATTGACCCCGGTATGTTTGTGTATAAAGACTGGGGGATCGTTTCTCACCAGGTCAGAATTAGAAGATTTGTCTTGGAGTGGTGGCAACTTGGTGTCTCCTTGTTCTACCTTTAAGTGCCTTGCCCATAATATTGTCTGTCTGGATGAGTCAATGGGAATATTCCACTGGGAAAAAGGAGAGAACCAGGCAGAGGCCTGACTTGCAGCAGGCTGAGGTTCTGCTTTTGGTCAAGGACCTGGGATCACTTGGGTGTGTTGGCCTAAACAGGTAATTCCTCAACTGGCCCAAGAGGCCACCAACCATAGCAATCTATACAAGAATCTCCAGGGCATCTTCACTGGTTTAGTCACTTCTCCCAAAGCCTTCTCAAGAACCACAAAATCATAGAATCAGAAGAGTTGGAAGGGGCTTCCATGGTCATCTAGTCCAACCCCCTGCACAATGCAAGAAATTCACATATACCTCCCCCCACACCCCCAGTGACCCCTGCTCTATGCCCAGAAGTATGCACATAAATCCAACTGGTCAGTTCTTCTTGCTTAAATGCAATAAAGGTGTCCAAAGACCTCCTGTAGTCATAAATCAAGCAGAGGATGACCAGTGAGAAATTGTCTATAGCTGAAACAATGTCATTCCTAGGTATATAAATGTTTCAATATCTCTTCTTCAGGATAAATGGCTGAATAATGGAACCCAAAAAACCCCACAACCCTCCAGGATCCCTGGCCAAAATGACCTGGAGAACAATTGCTTCCTGAACCCAGAGTGGCAATCAGCATTTCCCTGGGCGTATAAGAAAAGGCCACAGGAACTAAGCACTGAGGCAACCCTTCCTGCCCTCCCTTCTCGTGATCTGCCTATGTTCACAGAATCAGCATTGCTGTCAGATGGCCATCTAGCCTCTGCTTGAAAACCTCCAAAGAAGGAGAGCCCACCACCTCCCAAGGAAGCCTGTTCCACTGAGGAACCACTCTGTCAGGAAAGTCTTCCTAATTTTTAGCTGAAAACTCTTTTGATTTAATTTCAATTTGTTAGTTCTCGTCTGACCTTCTGGGGCAACAGACAACAACCCCTTACCGTTGTCTATATGACAGCTCTTCAACTACTTGAAGATGGCTATCATATCACCTCTCAGTCATCTCCTCTCCAGGCTAAACATACCCAGCTCCTTCAAACTTTCCTCATAAGATTTGGTCTCCAGATCCCTCACCATCTTTGTTGCCCTGCTCTGGACATGTTTCCAACTTGTCTATATCCTTCTTAAATTGTGGTCTTGGTGGTCCTTCTGTGTCAGCACAGTAGCACATCCATCCTGATACAGATAAACCATCTGATATACCTACTTATTATGGGTATTTAGAGACACTGCCACTTTAATCTACAGTCTAAAAGCATTATTTTTGATTATCAAGAAAGGGAACTCTCTGAAACAGTCTCAACAGATTCCTTGTAAATTGCATTTGGCAGGCTACTTGCAGGGGCAGCAGAGAAATCATCTAGACAGGCCTGGTGGGGCTGAAGTTTTCAGGGCAGAAAGAAGAGCCAGAATTCTGAGGATTATGACTTAGCTACTGTGGAATCAAGCCTTTTAAAATCAAAGCACAGAGGCTTCTGCATATCTTAGCTCCAGAGTGTAACAATAGCAGGCTGAGAAGGAGGGGGGGGGGGATAAATTTTCTGGTAGAAGGTAGGTGTGGCACTGGAAATACTTTGCCAGTTTGGTGTAGTGGTTAAGTGTGCAGACTCTAATCTGGGAGAACCGGGATTGATTCCCCACTCCTCCACTTGCACCTGACTGGATGACCTTGGGCAAGCCGTAGTTCTGGCACGGCTGTTCTTGAAAAAGAGCAGTTTCTATCAGAGCTCTCTCAGCCCCACCTACCTCACAAGGTGTCTGTTGTGGGGAGGGGAAGGGGAAGGAGTTCGTAAGCCACTCTGAAACTCCTTTGGGTAGTGAAGGGCGGGGAATAAATCCAATCTCCTCCTCCTCTTCTTATCTGGGTTTGGCCAGTAAACTCACTCCAATTTGAATAAAAAACACAAAACTGTATTTACAAAAACAAAGGACAAACAACACATAGATAGGGGAAAGAATGTATACAGTTGAATGTATACAGTTCAGCAAGGAATGCAAACCAAAACAAAAAACCTAGCTAGCTATTCTACCCACTACATAGCAGCAGGGTAGAAGTTGAAGAGAGCTTCAAGGCAGTCTCTTCCACTCTGAGTCTTTTCAAGCTGTATATTGTACATAGGTCTTCTTAACAGTTTAGCCAATAGAAAGCTGTTACCAGAATAGAGCTCTAAATTGCAAGCTGTCAACCACTTTAGATGACAGTTCTCGGCTGCTGCAAGTTAATCACTTCTGCCAGCCTAAGCAACAATTCTGACAACAAGCCGGCGGGTGGGGTTGATGACTTCTATAGTCAAGAAAGCTAACACTTAGGCAGAAAAACTCTCTTAAAGGAGACCAGTTCTTGACACAGAGTTAGAAGGGATCCTAGAGGTCACCTACTCCAACCCCCTGGCTCAGTGCAGAAATTAGTAAACTACAGCACCCCATTCTGCTTAAAGTAGCACACATCTTTAAAAACATGTTTTAAAATGATTGAAAAAAGCATTTACAGGAGAAATTCTTGTGGGGCTGTGCCTTTAAGAAAGGGGGCAGAGCCCCCAAAAGCCCCATGGTAGCTACAGGCAGGCAGGTAGGTAGGTAGGTAGATGGATAGATGGGCGGACAGACAGACATTACAGGGTCTGGTTGGCTTCTAACATAAAGAATCTTTGCCCACACTCATAAAGAATACAAGATGACAAATCAACCTCCTAGATCTTGAGATGATGTAAGCGGCCCGTAATTTCCTTGCACACCACCAAGGTCAAATTGCAGCCTGCTGTGCCTTCCTGCTAGGGTGACCTGCTTAGCTTCAGCAGGGATGCTGTATCACATGCCTTAAGACTACAACTGCTTTCCACAACTTGTTGGGAGGAAGACCAATGAACCAGAACTTGGCAAGCATCTCACCTTTCATAAGGTTTGTTTCAGACATGGAAGGAAAGAAGGAGGGGCTACAGAAAAGGGTTACATACAGATGAAGCCATTGCTTTGAGAGAAAGATTCTAGTCCAGCCCTGGCCCAACCCAGTATCTTGTCCAGGCCTCCCAAGTACTTACCTTAATTTGGTGGGGAATGTAGTTCTTCGCGGGACCATTCCCGCGGGGAAAGCACAGGCACTGCACTATTCTGTCGCCCAGACGTGATGTAGGCACGTAGCCAGGTGACGCTCCAGCAATGGGGCTGATTAGGGTTCCTAAGATACCATCGAGTTTCCAGTCCCATTACCAGAGTGTCGTCCAGCTACATGCCTACGTCACGCGTCTGGGCGACAGAATAGTGCAGCGCCTGTGTTCCAAGGAAGAATCTTCCGGCGGGGAAGAATGTGTCCCTCGCCGGATCGTAGGTAGGTACTTGGGAACCCTAAGTCTGGACCAGAATGACCTGAAAGAGTCAGTTCTAAATTTATTAGAGTGCAAAGGGAGGTGACACATGGGACTGTAGTTTGGCACTCTTCCCCTGGTATCCTTTGCAAAACCTTCCCTGACCTTTGTATCCTACAATTAGTCAGCATGCCAACACTTAAGGCACAAAAGGCTACAACTGAGAAGTATTCAGAGGAGAATCCCAATGTGCTTAATTAGTTGTGATTACAAATGAGAAGGTTTCAGGAGCCTGGAGACCCCCCTTCCCTACTCTCAGATACTAGTTGTGATAATTTACATGCCCACGGATGGAGGCCTTAAAAATCTGGGATGAGTTCAAAGAGGCCCTTATACTGAATGTCAAAGATCTGTGGGACTCCCCATGGATGTATCTGTATATTCACACCTACAGTCTGCTGGGTCTTCTTGTTCCTCACTATCCTTAGTCTGGAGAGCTCCTGAAAGAATGATTACCTCAGGTGTCTCTGCCAATATAATCTGAAAGAGATAAAGGACCTCTGACACAACCTCCACTTAGTAAAGTGAAAGCCTTTTTGGGAAGCAAGGTACTTCTTTTTTTCCTTTCTTTTTGGCTCCTTTAGGCTTAGCCGTGGGATGGCCCTCCTCCTTGGCCAGATTAGTACGTTTAACAGCTCTAGGACAAGGGTGGCCTTGGCCAATAAATTCTGGTAACCCTACTGAGAGATGTTGGCTACTCAAGGACCAATTATTTTCCTCAGCTATCTCTCCTCTTCCTCCCCAATGAGGGCTAGAAAAAAAACAGGGTTCTACTGTTTTGGCGCTCACATTCCTGTTCAGAGGACTGTTGCCTAAGGCTGCATGATAGCACAGACTTGTACTGCCCAGCAGGTTGGAGCCTGGTTTGATGCCCAACTTGGACCTAGGGAGTTACTCTTGGCATTTTTGCTCCAAACGGGGAAAGTGTGTGGAGCAGGGAAGGGGGGACGGGGACATGCAACTGAGATCTAATCCACTTGCGCCCTCTACAGGATGCTGGTGCTGCACTTCCCAGTAGCACCATAGATTCCACCACCTTACTCTCCAGAGCTGTCTGGCTACATGTGTGTGTGTGTGGGGGGGATAGTTGCTGAGGTGCTGTGAAGCCCCAGAGCATCTAGGCTCCCTCCCGTGTGAGCCTTCTGTGCCTCTGGGAGACATGCCACTTTGACCTGTGGCAGGTGACATCAGTGAACCAGTGCTGTTCTAAGCTCCCTTGTTTCAGGGATTTTCTTGTCACATAAGATCCTCTTCCTCCCCAACTAGAACATGCCAACGCTCAACCTTGGCATCCTGCACTGCTCTCCCCTAGCCCCTGTTTCCTACTAAACATCCCTGGTAGCATCACAGAAACTGTACCTGAGGTGAGAGGAGGGGCTGATCACAGCTTCCAACCTTTGGAAGTGAAGGGAAACTCTACCCTTTAGAGAGGAGAGTAAACCATGCATGGATGTATATGCCTCACTGTTGCCTTTGCTTCCATTATGGCTGTGTCAAGGCTGCAGGGCCCCCCTCTTGAGAAAGGCAAAGGAAGGCAGATGGCAGAGAGAGCACTGGGTTGACTGAAGAGACAGGCTCAAAATTCAGGAGAATTAGGAAGAAATAATTATAATTAGCAGAGAAAGGAAGGCTTTTAGAAGAGCTCCTGTAAAAGCCTGCATTCCTCTTCTAGGCAGGAAATGAAAAGTAGGGTGCCCCCCACCACTGGAGACAGGGAGTTAGTAATTAATACCTGCCTCCATGACAGATTTGTGGAAATCACCATGCTATAGAGCAGAGCAGGAGGGTTGGAGGGGAGCAGCATCCCCAGAGTTTCTCTTGATTCCTAGAGCTACCTTTCTAACTCCTGGGTAGCTCTAGGAATTGCCATGTACTCTATGATCAGAACTTTCCGTAAGAAGATGAGGCTTTATTTTTATTTTTTTATTTTTCTTCCCAGGACAATCATGCCCCTTCTCTGGCAACAGTTTCTGCCCACCAATCAGGTGAGCATTGGCGGGCAAGCACCACAATTACCCAGAGGCTTCCCGCCATAAGCAGGCAAATGGAAACCCTAACGTGCTAAGATGCCCTCTCTCCCTCAGATGTTTAAATTAATCTATTTTCTACTGTTCCATTGGCTGGCAATATTTTTGGTAACTGCAATAAATCTTAATATTTGAACTGGAGTCTCAACAGATACAGTCACTGCTTCATAGTGGCAACTTTCACGATTGCCATGGCACATCTTTCAGTTGCTACAGTCACAGGAATTGTCTTGAAGAACCGGGAGTTGTATCAGTGGAGTACATTGTTCATAAGACACGGCTGAACAAATGAAATCTTCTGACAGCCTCACACTTTCCTTTCCTTTTATACCCTTAGAAGCTCATTGATTCACAGATCTTGAGCAGCAGACGATACTTGCTTCTTATTTTTCCCCACACTGAGACAAAACCAGTAGTGAGAGCCAATTCTTAAGCAAGAATGATCTGACATAGTGAATGTTATTGGTTTTTTACAAATATGACAACCTATGACCAAAAGACAAATCAAATATATATAACATTCCCAAAGGAAACACATGTTTGTATTAGTAACAAAAAGTTCAGATCTATGAACTAACAGGTTTTCCTATTGCAATATACTAAGTGCTAGTAGTTTATCCTTTCTAGAGAAAAAGCTTTAACATTCAAATAAAATCCTTTATATCACAGCTACAGCTGTGTATCAGAACGCACCCCATGAATAGAATGAAAAATAAAAACATGGCCCTCCAAACTCCAAAATCAAGACTGAGTTTTTGCAAGCCAAAGATAATAGTACACGGATAATACAACAGTAAAAACAGTTTGGTAAGATATGCTACATTGCCACAGAAGCCTTTCCTATCAGGTTGGAAGCAAACCTCTCTCTAACGATTTAGTACTTTTCACTTACGGTAATTTATATTTATTTCTAGGCCACATCCAAATGTTCAGACAGGTAACAATTCAAAGAACAAAATATACACACTCCACCACAAATATATAAGCAAACCTGAAAATCCTTTCCACTATTTATTTCCACTATACATGAAATAAAAAGTTCAAATAAAATCCTTCCTGGCCACTGAAGAATGGTTCCTGTCTTTTCTATTACAGGGTTAACTGATGTACCATTGGCCAAACTGAAAGCTTGCGCAATCCAGCAGACTTCCTACAATCACCATCTTAATTTCTGCTGTTCTTCATTGGCCTTTTCCATTATGTAATGTATAAATTACATTTGTAGCCATTTCATTGTGAAGGAGAAGTATTAGACTGATAAACGATTTAGCGATAATAGCTAAGGCAGCATAGCCTGCATAACCTATTTAAGCTGCAGGGCAGATTATTAACAATGATGTGATTACTCATTTCTGGGTCAGAAAGGTTAAGTTTCATGGCACAGTTTGAAAAACATAATTGAGCACAACGAGTAATACACAGAAAGGGAACTCCATAGTTCTGGAAGGTCCAACAGAAAACATTGTTTTGGGAAGAATTTTCAGTGAAATTTCCGTAAGGACCACACGTTTTCAAATCCAAACGACAGCCATGGCTATACCAAAGAAACTGCTTTGTTCACATCCCATGGTGGTCCATCTTTCATTCAGGCACAGTTTTCTTTCTCAAAGTGGCAATACAAGTCCCTGCAAAGTTATATAAAATAGTCCTTTGATTCTACCAGAACGTCCTGGATTAGATTTGAAAACGTGGCTTCTGAAAGTATAGGTCTACTTGGCAGCAATGTTCCCTCTAAGCTGTGGAGTCTTGTGAGCAAAATTTCTACTTTGTGAGCGGCTGGCCTTAAAGCTGTGAGTGAGCGAGTTGGCTTCTGCATAAATTAGTTTGCTCTGGAATTGTCTTTCCTGAGCTGAGATAAAAATGTGTGAGCCAGAGGCTAAAAAACTGTGAGCTAGCTCACACTAACTCAGCTTAGAGGGAACACTGCTTGGCAGGTAACTGAAGCAGTGTCAAAATTCCAAAAATGAATAATGAGGAGAACACCTCCCTCATGCAAGCAAGTGGCCTGCAAACTGTCCTTTACTCAGACTTTCAGTCTTCACAGCAACATTAGACTACTGAAATCTGGAGGTGTAGTTGCTGCACAGACAATACCAGACAATCTGGTAACAAAAAGTATATTCAAACAACCATTCTTTCACCATAAAATCACATCAGAAAATACAGTATTCAATCACTTTCACTACAGGAAATATAATAAATTTATACCAGGGTAAACTGCACAATTATAATGGTTTTTGCATGACTAAATACATTGGTGCTGTTGAGCACAGTCCTCCGGTTTCAACTGGGTTTATTTTGGAAGGTACATGGGGAAAGCAAGATTACCCTAGTATTGTCTTTGACTCTTAACACAATCCACTTGTACCCAGGGGTCATTTCGTAGAAAAAGAGCTAGGGGAACTCATTAGCATAACTCATTAGCATATGCCACACCCCCTGACATCAGGGGCCCGGCGGTGGACCTGCAAGGCCGGCGGGAGTGCGAGGAAGCCCCGCCAAGGCCCTCGCTGGCCCCAGGCAGGCAGGGGTGGGGATAGGCGGGGAGGAAGCAACTTACCCTCCCTCTTCTCCTGCCTCCTCCTGGCTGAATGAGGGCTGGAAGCGGGGCAGCCGGAAGCAGGGGGAACTGCGATCCCCCGCGTTCCCCCCCGAAATGACCTCTGCTTGTACCGTATACACCAGGATGACCATAAAGGAAAACAAAATTTGCCCATCTCACCCTGATGTCCCACAACTGAGAACAGCCTCATGCTGATCTTTGTGGAGCACGCTTCATGCCTGGAGCTGGTCTCCATGTAAAACTCTGTCTTCCAAATGTTCAGCAATCCCAAATCTGCCTATCTCCTGGATACTTAGCAAGGACCTTCTATTCAGACAGTGTTACACTCCTGCAATCACCATCAATGGGCTTGAGTAGTACAGAATGCATCTCAACAAATGAAGTTTGCATATGTTACAGGCTGATTTCCAAATTCTAACAGATCTTCTTATTCAAAGCAGACACTGGCTGGGAGGGAGAGGAAGAGTTCAGAGAATAGGAAGAACCTTGATGCATTCTACAAAAAAACAACAACCCAACCTTCATCGTGCTCTTTGAATCCAAATATCCACTCTTAAAACTGACTGTTTCTTAATCTGAAGTCAAATAATGATCATTCTTACCTTTACATTGCAGGCCTGTTCCATAAGCCGTCTAGCATTCTCTTCAGCTCGGTACCTTTTGGGCAGCTGTACCCTAAAGAACTTCAAAGCCCCTTCAAAATCTGCTTGCAGAAGGTCCTCCTTGGAAGTCTACAATGAAACACAATAGAGAACTACTATAAGCAGAGAACATAGTCATACTGAGACTCTTATGGCCTGGATTTGTAATCTGTTGAATATATTCCACACAGAATCATGCACACAAACCTTTATTACCTAGAAGAAGAAGAAAATCCCTGTTCTTTGAATGTGAGAACTCAAAGAAATCACAGAAAGAGCAACACAAGAGTTAACAACCTGATGCACCAAACAAGTAATCTGGCAAACGCTGTCAAGATAAAAGCTCGCAAAGGAAAAACAGAAAGAGAATTACTTCTGACTATTGTCTTGCTTTCCGGTACCTAGCTGGTTTTTCTGTTGTTGTTATTACTTTGCAAAGCTGCAAACATGACAGAACAATGTAGCAAATAGCTTCCACATTTAATAATCAAACTCCTAACCAGCAGTGCCTCATCGAAAGCCGATAGTGGAAACTGGTAGTGGGATCCCTAACCCCAGCCTGCTCTGGCTCAGTCACAGTACCTCCGTCTTCATCAGATTCAATTTCAATCAGCTCAGTCTAACCCAACCAGCCACGGCTTGTAACACCAGGTCCAGATCTTCCAGTCTAGAGTCGAACTGACCATCCAGCAACAGATATAGCTGGGTGTCATCCGCATATAGGTGACATCCCAGGCCATGCCTCCAGGCAATCTGGGCAAGGGGGCACATATAGATGTTAAATAACATTGGGGAAAGCACCGCCCCTTGGGGCACTCCACAAATCTGCAGGTGCCTTCGGGACAGCTGATCCCCGAGAGCCACCCTTTGTCCCCTGATCTTGGAGAAAGAAGGCGAGCCACTGCAAGGCGAGCCCCTGAATCCCAGTGTCAGCGAGGCAGTGGATCAGTAACTGATGGCTGACAATGCTGAACCCTGCCGACAGGTCCAATAGCAACAGCACTGCTGATCCGCCCCAATCCAGATATCTCCAGAGGTCATCCGTGAGGGCGACCAGCGCCGTCTCCGTCCCATGGCCTGGGTGAAAGCCGGACTGGAAGGGATCTAACATGGAAGTGTCATCCATAAAGCCCTGCAACTGTAGCACCACTGCTCTCTCAATTAATTTGCCCAAACAGGGCAGATTGGAAACCAGCCAATAGTTTGCCAATTCAGCCGGATCCAGAGATGTTTTTTTAAGAGAGGGTGGACCATTACTTTCTTGAGTGCCCCAGGGAACAGAATTAGCTATGAAGGGCATGGATCAAGGCTGCATGTGGTTGGGTGTACAGTCAAGAGCAATCTGTCGACTTCCTCTAGACTGAGTGGACTGAAATAATCCAAAACCGGACTAGAAAATGTGCATGGAACCTCAAGCTCAGTCATTGTCTCAATTGTGGTGGGGAGATCGTGGTGGAGAGGCAAGGCCTTATCTGCGAAATAGCTCACAAAAGCCTCACAGCCAATGTCCAATTCCCTAATGTTTGGTCTGCCCTGTGGCAAGACTGTCAAAGACTGAATAGTTCTAAATAATTGGGCTGGGCGTGAGCTCGCAGACACCGTCGTAGCTGCATAAAACTCTCTTCATGGTTTTGATTGCCATCTCATAAGATCTCATAAACGACCTACAGGATGTTCTTGTAGCTTCATTGCGAGAGCGCCGCCACTGTCTCTCTAGCCATCTTAGCCTTCGCTTCATCAGCCGCAGCTCCTGGGTAAGCCAAGGAGCTAGCCTAGAGTGATGACACAGAGGGCATCAGGGAGCGATCTCATCAATGGCTGCAGAGAGTCGGCTGTTCCAATCCTCTGCGACCTCATCCAACAAACCGCCCGGGGGCATCGGATCCCGCAGAGCCACCTCAAGCTGCATAGGGTCCATTTGGCTCCGTGGGCGAGCTAAAATACGATCACCACCCGAACAGGGTTGGGGTGGCATATTCAGATGGGCCTTCAGGGCATGATGGTCCAACCATGGCATTGCAGTGGCAGTGATCCGGTCCACTGTAACCCCTGCCGCGAAGATCAAATCGTGTGTGCCCAGCCCGGTGAGTGGGAACCATTACATTTTGGGAGAGTATACAACAGTAATGTGTGAGTTTTTAAATAGAATGCAGAGGGAGACTGAATTTGGGGATGAAGAAAGAGCTCCTCTTCATCCTATATAGCTTTGATACTGAACACAAATCGACTCAGAGGGGATTCAGGAAATGTGTGTATAAATTTTGTACAAGGCCCAGAAAATCATGCTAATGACTCTGCTGGTATCAGCCACTGCATACACGGTAGAAAGATTTCTAACATGGGACCATTTGCAACACTGCAGATGTGGTATTAAAACAGCACATCTTGTCCATGTTTGGTCATATTACCCAAAATTTAAAAATACAAGTGGAGACCTGCAAAGGAAGGGGAAATCTGCACAGGAGCCATATGGCTGTTACATATAAGGACTGGTAGAAAATGCTTCATCTAGTATGTCAGGCTGTGCAATCTCTTGCTGGAGTGTGTCACCAAACATGTAGGTGGGGGCCTCTGGTAGACTATGTACATGGAACTTTCAAAAAACTATTAAGTCATTCAGAAAATTTTTAGTGGTTTTGGGATAAGATAGGCAACATTGATAAAATTAAAAATCATACTCATGGTAGGAATAAACCAGTTTTCATATCTGAAAGAAGCAACTAGTCTCTTTTTCACCCATGAACTTTAGTGAAGGTAAAATAAAAATATAACAGATAAATGTTAACTTATTGATGAACAATTTGGAGCCTGGGGTGAGCAGGAAAGGAGCCAAGTTTGGAGACAGCATCAAATAATTCTGGATGAGGAAATGGGCATCAGGAAAGAAAGATGAGATTCAAGGTAAGTAAGCGCAAAAATGAAGCCTAGTGAGGCAGAAACCCAATTTTACATAAACACCGACAGAATTTAAATTGGCTGTAAATACAATGCAAACATTTTGGATCCATAATGATATATTCAATGACGATATCAACCTCTGTGTATTTCAGAGGCAAAATGAGGCAAAGTCCATGATGGAAGTTATAAGGCAAAAACACTGAACCCCCACCCCACCCATAGTTTAGTTTTTAACTGGGCTTGGCAAACCAAATTATTTGCCCTAAAACCTGGACCCAGTTGCTATCTGATGGTATCAGATGAGATCTTATCCATCTTCTGATACCCAAGGTATCCCAAAATCCCTCTCCTAAACTCCCTTAGTTAGATATGGCAGTGGCTGTTGCAGCAGCAGGAAGTTGTCATTCCTGCATTCTCTGCTCTTCCTCCTTGGAGCACTCTATGGCAGAAATTCAGGCTGCCTCAGGAGCTCTGAGAATAACCTCCCTTCTTCCTGTTTCACCAGACTAGCAGGCAGCTGGGGGTGGGGAGCTCTCCAACTGAAAATCAAAATTTAACTGGATGGATTATGCCTTTATATTCAATGCAAGAATTACAAATTGCCAAGGAATTAAGAACTTCAGCAAAATTGCTACTAAAAATAAACCCTACGTATCACAACCGAATTATATAAAATGCAGTGTAGCTGATTTATAATACTGTGTACTGCTCTGGAGAAGGTACAGAAAAGAGAGAGTAAAATGTCAAGGTTTGGAGTAAGTTCCCTAAGAAGGAGCAATATTTCCATGGCAGAAGGTCCAAGATTCAATTCTGAGCATCTTCTCTCCAACTAAAAAGATCAGATAGGAAATGATGCAAAAGACCTTGGCTTAGGACCTTGGAGGGCTGCTGCCTGTCAGAATACACAGTACTGGGTTAGATGCATCAAACGGACTGACTCTGTATAAGGCAGCTTCATGTATTCTAGGGAAGATATGACAGAAATCTACCCAACTATAGATGGTGTCAACAAAGCAGGTAATACAAGAAACTGACTGGTATGAAACTGACTGGTAGTTGTTTTAGGGGGTAAAATAATGTACTTCATACAACATACATCTTGGAGAATATTCAACTACTAGCTTAGACAGCTGGGGGGGAAAGACAAGACAAAATAGCAGAGGATAGTTCTTTTCAACAGCAATTATCCATGACAGCTAAATGGAATTTCTGTGTCCAGGGAAACATACCTTTGATACTGCTTAACAGGAGATGCTGGGGACAGACACAGTAGCAAGGGAAAGCTCTGCCCTGCTAGTGAGCTTAGTAAGGCATCTCTGGTTGGTCATTGGGCTAGATTACACTTCGTCTGATACAATAAAGCAATTCTTATGTAGATTATCAAGGCCCATCTATTAGATTTGCAAGGTTTTTGGACCAGAAATATAAAAATACTACTTTTAAATGTGAATAAAAGCAATGGAATTAGTAGAGGAAAGCTATTGAGGTAAACAAGAAAATGACAAGATCCACCCACAGGTATCGACCACCATACCTGCTTTTCTGAATTTGTCTGCACAGGTTGTTGGGTTTTTTTAAGAAGAGTAATTTGCACACAGTGAAATGTGCCCTTTTTAGCCTAGCATAAATCAGACTGACAACACCTGTGGATAAACAGATTCTTCAGCGTTTTCAGCCACATAAAAGAGGAGGTACATAAAGAACCAGCAACACCTCAGCCTTCCTCTGAAAACGACTGCATGAAATAAGGCATGGATGATACGTATCATGACTCCTAGGTTTATGATGGGCTGTAAATCCAGAGAATAAAAGGAACTGAAATGTTCTGGAGCCCTAGGCATATATCCTGATACTATCAGAAACAGGGAGCTGATGTTTTTGGTTTTGGCTTCTCTCGACTTTTGCTAAATGGTCAAATGATCTGATGTCATTTCGGCAGTCTATTAAGTAAGGAAAGCCTAGATTACTTCTGATACTAAGAATCAGATACACTAGAAGAGTTTTAGTGATAAGTCTGGATCACCCAAACCTGTATTTTCTGCCTGTTGCTGAAGAGCTCCATATTTACCACCATACTAAGCAATGTAAATGAAGTCCAGACAGTGACATGATGCATTTGTTCTAATGGATGAGAGCAACTTTAAACCATTTAATACATAGATACCAAGTTATTTTCTTGCTTCTAGCCATACTCTCAAAGTCAGCCCTATAAACGCTTGGTTTGTATGACTGTTGCTTACTAACACTAGAGAAACTGTAGTCTTAGCATCAAGAAAGACACCAAGTTTTAAGCAGCTGGAATGCATTTTCAATTAGCAATAGTCTGAAATCATGAAATATGAAATCATGCCATTTGAAAGAAGAAAAATCAGAGGGCTTAGAAAATCCTTTTGAAAGCAGATCCAGCTGTGACACCACTGGCCAACAGAGGAGTGGCTGTCTCAAGACTCTGAAGAGAATTTAATCCAGTCCCTCCTTGCCCAATGCCCATAAGAAAGGCAGCCAGAGTCATGACTTCCTAAAGGTACTGTGTAAAACAGGGGAAATCCTGATGCAACCACCATATGCAATGGAACCCTCAGAGGCAAGCTGGAATGGGAAAGAGGGTGGCAGAATTACCATGCATTAATCTGAAGAAAACAAGATCTCACCGCAAGAAGCCGAGGCACAAAGAGGCGATGCCCCATCCCCAGAAGCTCCAGCACTCGACAGGCATACTCATTCACAAGCTTGCTTCTCTCATCATGTATATCTTGGGACTTTCTGATGGGTGGTGCGAGCTTGGGAGCTGGGGCTGGGCAAGGCACCCCTTCTTCCATCAGCAAAAAACAGCAAGTATCCAGAGTGAGAAACACTGTTCTCCGAAGCCACAAATTCACACCGTGGTACTATGGGAGCCAGTTTTAGGTCTTATATGCACTCAACTGTCTACAGCAGAAGCCATCGAGGTAGGGTCTCAAAAGGAGGAAAACATCTTTGCTAAGAAGCATGGGGGAAAACCTGGTTCCAGCGGCATTCCAAAACAGACCAAAAATGCAAAGCGGAAAAAGACATGGATCTAAAAATGCCTGAATATGGGGGGAATGGCAGAAAATGATGGCGTGCAAGAAAAGGCTGAGACGGCCCAGCTTGCCTGTGAACATATATGAGAGCAGACCTGAGCGGCCGTGAGAGCAATAAAGCCAGGCCAGTTGTAAAGCTGCAAAGAGAAAAAGGATGAGCTCATTGCAATCCCTGATTCGTGACAAGCCTGGCTGGGCTGCTGCTGCCGCCTCTCGCTGTGAATCAGTAATGAAGGGTAGAAAAGGAAGGGGGGGGGAGAGAGGCGGAGGTAGGTGAATGAGCATGCAGAGGGTGTCTCAGGGGAGAATGCTGTAATAAGAAGCCAATAGTGAGCTCTTGGATAGATGAGCTCCCCCTCTCATTCCACCTTCCATCTCCATTAGTCTGACAGCTGCCCAAATGCACAGACACAGGGAAGCACAGCCTCAGTGCTCAGCGCCTGGAGGATGTTGTGCTGACGGCCAAGCAAAATACTGGCCTCAATTCATTTCTGCTTTCAAATAATGATTCCAGTCCTTTCTAAGCATACGGAAGTGGGGGGGGGGGAGAGAAGGGAGGAGGGGGAAGAAGGGAGTGGAGGCCCAGGCAATCCCACCCGGTTACTGCATGGATGCAAGACGGATGGAAGAAGAAAAGCAGCAGAGTGCTGATGAAGCACGATAAGCTGAAACAGCACAGCCTGCATTTCAAACTCTCTGTGCAGCATGGATGGCAATCTCCAAGGTGGGAAGCTTCAAAGACGCTGAACATGGGAAGGTCTGCAGGGATGGAAGGAAAACTGCTCTAAATATACAAAATGAGTATGTGTGTGCGTGTGGGGGGGTGATACTGACTGGGAGGTGTCATGAAGGAAATTAGTGAGGTTCTCAGCATGAAAGAACTGCTGAATTTAAGGCAGAATGCTTACCTAGATATTTTTCTTTGCATGTACACTTGCATGGAAAGCATTTCACATTCCCCCCCCGAAACTGCTAAACCTTCATATGTGAAAAGCTCAACAATCTGAAAATCTTAATAAGATCACCTGACAGTCATTCTGGAGGCAACACAGTTCATAGCGATCATGCTGTTAATTAAACATGAAGTGCCTGTAGCATGTATATAGTCCATAAACTGTGTTTTATCCAACCATATTGACATGTGACTTACCCCCTCCCGGCTATCTTGAGGCTTTATGCTGCCCGTTGTATTTTATCTCTTATGCCAATAAAGGTAATGTATTTGTACTTGTGACTACTTTAAATGTGTCCGGGAGCACAGGTCATGTGCTTCTGCCCTTGGACAGATTCTTCTTGATTTGCTCATATTCGCCATCATTCAAATGCATGCATGGTTGCTAACTGCATATGTACGGCACACAACACCTCTCCCAAACTCCCCTCACCGAGCGCTAGTTATCACTCAGATGGAAAGCCTGTATGTAGTCTGCACCACTTCTGACTGCTTGGGGGCTCTTCCACAGAAAACCCACCTGCATTCAGAAAACTAGTATCTCAAAGAGAAGGTTGCGTCAGAATCCTTCTCCCTAACCAGCTAGCTTTCTGAGTGCTGGGAATTTTGCGTGATTTCCACATGTACAGCAGTGCACCCAGACACAACTTCACCACCCCTCTGAGGGCCTGATCCAGTAATCCCCAGCGCAGTACACTGAATGCCATGGTGTCCACCAATGTATTTCCTGGTGCCCACTTGCTTCCTCCCCCAAGCAAACTGCTGGGCTTCCACAATCACACCGGAGCAGGAGGTACAGAAGACTCCTGGAAACACCACGTTTATGTCTGCGAAGAGCACACATTTGAAAATAGCTGTCCCACCACAGGAGGATACTTGGCTTGGAAGCTCCCAATCTTCTGACTCCTCATGGCAGGCATTTTGTGGTGGCATCCACTAACCTCTCCCAGAAACCCAAAAGAATCCATGAGCTTAATGTTAGGGACCCCTAGCCTAACTAGGGGTATTTTTCCAGGTCCCGTCAAGCAGACATACACTGAGAGCTTCTGGCTGAAACTTGGGATTCTCAGGTTGGGGTTGCTTTAGATTGGGAATTTAGCATTTGGGCAGGGAATTAACCCTTGTGCGTGCACCTTTTGGTCGTGGTCACACGGATGTTTAGTGCGGGACTCGCAGCTGATTTCTCCCGCAGTAAAGTTTCCTGTCTACATTCTTTCCCGGACTCGCAGCTGATTTCTCCCGCAGTAAAGTTTCCTGTCTACATTACAGAAGACTCCTGGAAACACCACGTTTATGTCTGCGAAGAGCACACATTTGAAAATAGCTGTCCCACCACAGGAGGATACTTGGCTTGGAAGCTCCCAATCTTCTGACTCCTCATGGCAGGCATTTTGTGGTGGCATCCACTAACCTCTCCCAGAAACCCAAAAGAATCCATGAGCTTAATGTTAGGGACCCCTAGCCTAACTAGGGGTATTTTTCCAGGTCCCGTCAAGCAGACATACACTGAGAGCTTCTGGTTGAAACTTGGGATTCTCAGGTTGGGGTTGATTTAGATTGGGAATTTAGCATTTGGGCAGAAGTGGTATAACCCTTGTACGTGCACCTTTTGTCAACCTGAAATGGCCTCCAAAAGCCTGAGAATCTTCGTTTCAGCTAGGAACTCCAAGCATATGTTTCCTTGAAAGGATCTGGGGTGGATTCAAAACTACTGGATCATGTGGTTAGGCCCTGAGCCTACACACAAATCACCACACTGCTTAAAAAAATGAATTATTTAGCCTGAGAGCTGCTGTAACAGAAACATACAAGAAACTGACAGCAAGCAACTGCCTCTTGGTGTGACATAACCACTCTGAGTGAATACAGGGAGTTACTGCGTTTTGTCAATTTGTTTACGGATCATACAGGAAAATACATGTTTGCAAAGTTTGTAAATCAGAGGAAACTTCTATTCCACACTGAACTCAGCACACATTTTCCCCAGTGAAGCTGGCAGATTAAACTGGGTTGCAGCCACACTTTTTTTAAAAGAAAAGAATGTTATATGTTTGCTGTCTGAACTGTGAATGCGTCTACCACCACAGTATTCTTTAAAGTGACTCCAGATGGGAGTAAGGGAATTGATAGAGAAGAACTTTAATGTTCCTTAATAGCTGTAGATGTTTCCTGAATGGGCAATTCCTCCACAGGAGTGGGGTTTGTGATCAGGGCCTAGGAGATTAATGTAACCAAAACAGCAGTTTACACTTTTGAATCTGGAGGCAAGCGGAGCCGTGCAATGACAGAAGGCAAAGCTCCTTGGGGTGTAGGATTTCTGAGAATCTAATAATGGGGTCACAAATCTGCTGTCTTGTAGGGGCGCTGCTCTGCCTCCATTGGTGCTTTATTTATGCATTTGTAAATAAAGCAAAATATCACAAAGATGCCACAGGTATCCAGACTTCTCTCATATAAAAGAGAGAAACCAGTGGTTCTACCTCTGGTACTTCTCACTGCTCAGGAATGCGGAGAGCACATAATAATAGAGCAAAAAACCCTTTTCAATATGTAGGTAACAGTGCTAGTCTCTCTTGATTCGTGACTTGCTTGTTCTTTAGAAAATCTAAACATAGGAGAAATGTAGCACAGAAGTCTTCCTGGGAACTGTTTTGGTCCCACTGACTTTTTCTATGGAACAGTTATTGTTAGCCATGTATGTCTCAGGAAGCACCTCTGCTCATATTCCAGACCAATTACAGGCTGGGCTTTTGGCCTGGTTTTGCCATGAAAATGTATTGGGTTGCTTTAGACGAGGACACAAGAACATAAGAAGAACCCTGCTGGATTAGACCAACCCTACTGGATTAGACCAACAGATCTTCCTGTCTCACAAAGTGGCCAACCGGCTCCTCTGGACAGCCAATGATAGGGCACAGAGGCAGAGGCCTTCCCCTGATGCTGCCTCCTGGCTCTGGAATTCAGGGGTTCAGTGCCTCCGAACGTGGAGGTTCCCCTCAGGCACCATGGCTAGGAGCCACTGAATCTCTCTATTCCCATTTTAAAGCTGTTTATTCCTATGACCATCACTACATTCTCTGGCAGCAAATTTCACATTTTAATCACGCTCTGTATAAAGAAGTATTTCCTTTTGTCTGTCCTGAACCTACTGCCCATCAGTTTCATTGGATGCCTTTAAGTTCTAGTATTTTGGGAGAGGGAGAAAAATTTCTTCTTTGCCAACTCTTTCCACCCTGTGCGTAATTTTATAATTTTATAAGCCTCTATCTAAACCTCTGTGTCCCGCCCCCCCCCTTAGTCATCTCTTTTCTAAACTGAGGTGCTCCAACTCCATAAACATCTTGATTGCCCTCCTCTGTACTTTTTCTAGTTCTGCAATATTCGCTTTGAGATACGGTGACCAGAACTGTACACAGGGGTCGTTTCGTAGAAAAAGAGCTAGGGGAACTCATTAACATAACTCATTAGCATATGCCACACCCTCTGACATCACTGGAAGTGTGTCATAAGGCCACACACCCTGACATCACCGGAAGTGTGTCATAAGGCCACACACCCCGCCCCCAACGGTCCCGGCCGCCGCCGGCCTTGCAGCTCCACTGCCGAGCCCCATGAGGGGCCCGGCGGTGGACCTGCAAGGCTGGCGGAAGAGCAAGGAAGCCCCACGAAGGCCCTCCCTGGCCCCAGGCAGGCAGGGGTGGGGAGAGGCAGGGAGGAAGCAACTTACCCTCCCTCTTCTCCTGCCTCCTCCTGGCTGAATGAGGGCTGGAAGCGGGGCGGCCGGAAACAGGGGGCGGGGCTTCGTCATGTGCCCCGCCCCTCTGTACCTCATCCGGGGGAACTGCGATCCCCCGCGATCCCCCCTGAAATGACCTCTGACTGTACACAGTATTCCAAACAAGGCCACCCCACAGATCTATACAGGGGTGTTACGATATTGGCCATTTTATTCTCAATCCCTTTACTAATAAAACCTAACATAGAGTTTGCCTTTTCTGCCGCTGTAGCACACTGACTTGCTGAGAGTTGACACTTTCATTGAGCTCTCTACTACGACCCCAAGATCTTTTTCCCTCTAACTCTCAGCAAGTCCAGACCCCAGTAGCCTATACTTGAAGCTGGGATTTTTTGTCCCAATGTGCATCACCTTGCCCTTACCAACACTGAGCTTCATTTGCCACATTGTCGCCCACTCAACCAGTTTCTGGAGGTCCTCTTGGAGCTCTTCACAGTCAGCCTGGGTTTTCACCATCTTGAATAATTTGGTGTCATCTGCAAACTTGGCCACTACACTACTCGCCCCTAGTTCCAGGTCATTTATGAATAAATTAAATAGTACCGGCCCCAATACCGATCCTTGTGGGCCCTCACAGCTTTGGGAGAACTGTCCATTGATTCCTACTCTTTGCTTTCTGTCATTTAACCAGTTTGAATATGTAAGAGGACCCATCCTTTATCCCATGACTGCTAAATTTATTCAGGAGTCTTTGGTGAGGTACCTTCCCAAAAGTCTTTTGAAAGTCCAGGTATACAATGTCTACTGGGTCACTGTTGTCTACATGCTTGTTTGCTTTCTCAAAGCACTCCAAAACGTTGGTGAGGCAGAACTTCCCTTTGCAGAAGTCATACTGATTTTGCCTCAGCAGGCTTTGTCCCTCTATGAGCCTAACAATTGGAGTATAGTTTCTACTAATTTGCCTGGGACAGACGTTAGGTTGACTGGCCTGTAATTTCCTGGTTCCCTTCTAGATCCTTTTTTTAAAAAATTGTGTAACATTTGCTACTCTCCAGTCTTCTGGTACAGCAGCTGAATTTAATGTTAGGTTACATATACAGGTTAGTACATCGACGATCTCACATCTGAGTTCCTTAAGAACTCTCATGTGTATGTCATCGGGACCTGGAGATTTAAAGGTTTTTAATTTCCCCAAGTAGAACTTCATCACTGGTCACCTCAATTTGGCTCAGTTCTTCAGACTCCCTTCCCAAAAGTAGGGGCTATGGCATGGGAACGTGCCCCACACTTTCCACAGTGAACACAGAAGCAAAAAAGTCATTGAGTTTCTCTGTCATCTCCCCATCTTCTTTTAGCAATCTCTATTCCTTTGTCATCCAAAGGCCCCACTGTTTCTCTGCCTGGTTTCCTGCTCTGGTTATATTTTTAAAAATGTTTATTGTTTGTCTTGATGCTCTTAGCAATTCGCTCCTCAAAATCTCATTTTGTATGCCTAATTATTGATTTATATTTCTTTTGCCAGAGCCTGTAGTCCCTCCTGTTCACTTCACTGGGGCAGAGCTTCTACTTTTTAAAAGCAGCCTCTTTACTTTTTATAGCTTCCTTGACTTGCATTGTTAACCACACAGGGCTTTTAGATTTGGCAGTGCATTTTCTAACCTGTGGAATGCATTCTATTTGGGCTTTAATTACTGTGGTTTCTCCAGGGATTTGACTGTCTTGTGTTTCCCCTTCAGCTTCCTTTTTACTATCCCTCTCATTTTTGTAAAGTTCTGCCTTTTGAAATCAAATGTTACAGTTTTGGATTTTAGGGGTAATGCTGAACTTAATAGCATTGTGGTCACTGTTCTCAATAGGCGTAACACAACCTCTGCATCTCTCTTGAGACCCACTCAGACCCTAGTTCAAGATCACTACCCCTCTGGTTGGCTCCATGACCAGCTGTTCCAGTGCACAGTCATTTATGATGATGCCTAGGACAGGGAGGAGTGCAACCCTATTAAAGCTCCATGACCTTGCAGCCATTTTATGTACCATCCATGGAGCTCAGGGCGACATCATCGGTTTTTCCTTCCTAAATTCATCCTTATAGCAGCCCCAGTTAAGTTTGTACCATCCATGGAGCTCAGGGCGACATCATCGGTTTTTCCTTCCTAAATTCATCCTTATAGCAGCCCCAGTTAAGTTTGTTAGGCTGAGAGAGAATGACTGAGCCAAGGCCACCAGTGAGCTTCATGATAGAGTAAGAATTTATACCCAGGACTTCTCAAGTCCTAACCACTACAGTATATCAAATCATCTGCCTGGGATAGGTATCAAGAGGCATGTGCACCAATGGTTTTGCTTTTACCTGGACAGCAGGTTTCATAAGGCCACTCTGGAAATTTTAGTTTGGCCCAATGTTATTTATGCTATGGAATTCCACAGGGCTCTATTCTTTTTCCATTTGGGAGAAGTTGTTCAGAAATTTCAGGTGACTGGTTATCAGAATACTAAAAGTTCCTCCATTTCATTGGACTCTGATCATATGCCAATTTAATTACTGTTTTTGAAGACCGTTTGGAAATTATCTCATTTAGACTATGGTAGGAAAGCTGCTGAGAAGAACTTGTCATAACGAACAAATTTTGCTTGTTTTGAAAGATCTACACTGGTTTTCAGTCTATTTCTGTATACAATTCAAAGTGATGGCTTTGACTTATGAAGCCCTTACTGCCCTGGCCAACAGTAGTGAAAGAAGTGCTTTCTCCCATATGAATCTGCTTATTTAAATCCTGATCAGAGAACCTGTTTCAGGTATCCTCACTTTCCAAGGCTAGACAGACAGCACCTGGAAACAGAGCGTCTGTAGTAGTACTGTGTTTTTAGTTTTGGCTCACTTGGTGCTGATTTTCCTGTAATTTAAGCACCAGATAAATACCATCTTATTTTGTGTGACTGTGACCATTTAATATATATTTATGATTTTTATTTAAATTAAATCAGGGGTGTCAAACATGCGGCCCGGGGGCCAGATCAGGCCCCCGGAGGGCTTCTATCAGGCCCGTACTGGAACTGGCTATCTTCTGCTTCTTCTTCCAGTTCTGCTGCTGCATCATCATAGGTTTGCAGCTTACAGATTATGCACCTGAACAGCATACTCAAGATTGCAACAGCATAGACATTTTGATGCAATAATTCAGAGCTAGAGGTGTCAGTTATCAGACACTGTTAAATAAACAAAATATTGCAAGACAGCTAATGTTTTAAGCATGTTTTTATTTTAAGTAAAAAAACTCCTTTGTGTTTGTGTCCTTTATAATGTTTATATCTCCGCTACCTGGCATTACATTTTATGACACACATGGCCTGGCCCTACAAGGTCTCATTTATGTCAGATCCAGCCTTCATAACACATGAGTTCAACACCCCTGTTTTAAATTTTAATGTTATTATATTAACGAATATATTTTGTATAAATGATAAGTTGTTATCCGCCCTGAACCTACTTCTGGGAAAGGTGGGATATAAATGTGAATAAATAAATAAATAAAAAGTAAATATCTTCTCGGTCTCATAAGCAGCTTTTTTCTGCCTTTCACTGTTGCTTTTAAGATTTGCTGTTAAATTGTTCCTTATGAGTTTCTTTTATGACATTTTAAAACAGTATGGCAAATGAATTTGAGCATCAACAACAGAAAAGGATGACAGAAATATTCTTCCCCATCTTTTAAGATCAACTGATGCGCACTTTCATGAGAGATGAGATGGAGCAGAACAAAAGGCTGGGCCAGTTTGGTGTAGTGGTTAAGTGCACGGACTCTAATCTGGGAGAACCGGGTTTGGTTCCCCATTCCTCCACTTGCACCTGGCTGGATGGGCCTTGGGCAAGCCGTAGCTCTGATAAGAGCTGTTCTTGAAAAAGAGCAGTTTCTGTCAGAGTTCTCTCAGCCCCACCTACCTCACAGGGTGTCTGTGTGGGGAGGGGAAGGGAAAGGAGTTTGTAAACCGCTCTGAGACACCTTTGGGTAGTGAAGGGTGAGGTATAATTCAATCTCTTCTTCTTTCTTTCTTTCTTTCTTTCTTTCTTTCTGTCTGTCTGTCTGTCTGTCTGTCTGTCTGTCTGTCTGTCTGTCTGTCTGTCTTTCTGTCTTTCTGTCTTTCTGGTGATTCCTGCACTATGGAAATCAGAGCCCAAAGGGGTTCACAGCTTTGTCTTCTAAAAGCAAATTAAGACTTTTTATATACAAATGCCTTCCACGGAAGCCAACTTTTTATTAGAATGGTTTCTTAAACTTGAATTTTCTTGCTACTATTTCGAGAAGTGTCAGAAGCCAAATTCCATTCCATTTCAGGCACTCCACTTGCTTGGAAAAGCAGCTGTGTCTTGAAGGAGAAATGTCTGGGCCCCCTTTGGAGGTAATCCCCCCCCCCTACATTGTTCACATGAACCTTCCTGATGAGTCAGACAGTCAGAAGACGCCAAGAGACATAATGTTACAATCCCCTCCAGCCTACTCAGTGATTCTGACTTGGAATCCCTATGGGAGGAGTGAAGGTCAGTGACTGAGGAGGACCAGAAGGACCAGGAAGGGTCCAGCATTACAGAGCCACCTGTAGAAGACGCCTCTTCAACACCAGAGAACACCTTGCCAGAAGCTGCAAGGGGAACCTCTCCACCAGCCCCATAGATTGTCTCCAGGCCTCTGCCATGCAGGACTTGAGCCCAGCCTTGTAGCCCCCCAAGACTCATCTTCCAGTCCACAGGAACACTGGTGACAGAAGGCCCATGCCAAAGTGGCACAAAGGAGATGAAGGACCCTGCTAGGCTGGCTGCACACAGTAACAGGATAGAGCAGTGCACCAAGGTTGAAACCTTGCAGAATCCTGGCCAGAGTGCAGAGCTGCCTCAGGAACTCCAAGCACCTGTCAGCAATACAACTTGCTTCCAGGCTCAACTCAAGATGCTTGCTCACTAGTTCTGGCTCCAGACCCTGTCTGTTCCAGATCTCGAAAGCTCCTGTGACCCAGCTATTGCCTAATCCTGAAGCCCAGACCCTGCTCAGTGACCATTTGCAGGGTAAGTCCTGACTCTTGGGGAGACCAGCCAAAGCCTGGGGTCAGAGAGCACAGAAGTCATCCAGAGAGCCTGTACTGGCCAAAGAGGTTGCAATTTCAGGATCTACTTGGGGAATTGTCTCAAGCACCATGATGCCTCCCCTCTTCACTTGGAGTGACACTTTCCCGGCCCAATGGGTCACCCTCAAAAGAACTACAGCATGGACACAGTTTTGAGATTGAGCAGCAACTACTTTTGAAATTAGGGTACTTGGACATCACCATCTCTGTCTTTGTGAACTACAATATAATTACATTTGGAAGACCTTCATAAGTTGGTACAGAATGGTGCAGTCAGAGTATTCACAGGAACGGGTCTTAGGGGCCATATAACTTTATTCTTGTTCCACCTACACTGGCTTCCAATTTGCTTCCAGACTCTACTCAAGATGCTGGTGTTAACCTTTAAAGTTTTTCATGGCCTGGGACCAACATACCTTGAGAGCCACCTTCTCGCATATGAACCTGTCTGTTCAATCAAGTCTTCTTCAGAGGCCCTGCTTTGGTTGCCTCAGCCATCTGAGGCAAGAAAAGTGGAGACCTGAGAAAGAGATTTCTCAGTCATGGCATAAAATTTTTGGAACTCCCTCCCCAGACAAATACATTTGTCTCCCTCTATCACTGTCTTCCAACAGTAAGTGAAGATCTTTTTTGCTTTGTCTGTATACTCCCAATAATGGTTATTGGCCTTCCTCCCTGGTTCTGGTGTTGTTTGAGTGTTTTTATTTACTTTATAATTTTAAATATTGTTTTTAATTGTTCAAATGTTTTAAAGTTGTTATGTGTGCTGCCTTCATTACCCTGATCAGGTGGAAAGGTGGCATGCAGATGTTTTAAACGAACAAATAAAATAGGCAGTTTGGAAGAACCGAATGAGTTGCTGAAGTGAGTATATGCAGACGACATCAACTGATGTTTCAGAAGACTTCAACCATCCATTTGAATTATTATTTCTTCACTGTGCAACTTAAATACTTGAAGTAAATATCTGCTTGAAATAAATAACTGTGTGGGGCTGTATTATGAAAAAAAAATCAAGTAAATACAGACTGATGTTGGCCCACAGAGAATGGCTCAATAGCCCTTGCACTCAGGATATGTTTTATGGCCAAGAGAATGAGATTGTGTTAGAAGTGGCATGCAGCTGACTTCCGGTTTAAGCGTTTCGCCCCTCGGACGCGTCCCGTCTCGCTTTGATGGGGATGCGCCGAGACCTGCCTGACGGGAGGGGTCTGAGTTCGTCCCGGACCTCCCTGGGGTCTCTGTAGGAGACCCTCAGCCTGGGGAGCTGAGGAGAGCCTCTTCCAAGGTGATGTCCAAGGAATTGAGGCTCACCTTATCCCCGAAAGGTACCATCGCCGCGGAGCCAATATGGCACCTAGAGACGACTGCCGGAGCAAGCGACCACGATCAAAACTTTAGAATGCTTCCAATTGGAAGCACCTAAGTTTGAAGCATGGAGGGAGAGGGACTAAGCACTCCTCCCCTTTTTTTTGAAAAAGATTTAAAAGCGGTTTTAAATCGGAAATTAAAAGACTTAAAGCTAAAATAACCGGATAAGAAGTTAAGCGAAGGCAAAAACTGCCAAAATATACAAAGCGGATTTAAATTGCATAACTTTTGTCTTGTTTTGGGAAACTTACTTCTTGTTGATATTATGGCTGGGAGAGGACGGAGGGTGCCGGAGAAAAAACTGGTGACCGGAAATAACACCAACGACTCCTTCCCAGAACCAGGAAGTAACTACAGACTTTTCTTCACTGTTAGCAAATGCACTGCGCCCCCTAATGGAACAGATGACTAACCTCAACACCAAACTGGACAGTGTTCAAAAACAACTGAATCAAATGGATAAAAGAACCTCAGTAACTGAAACACTGAAAAAAATGGAAAAACAGACCGAGAGTATTAATAAGAAAGTAGATGAAGTAGAGAAGGAAAGATCCTCCGATAAAACACAATTAATACAGCTCCAGCTGGAAAGATCTACATATGTTTTATGCTTCCATGGGATCCCAGAAGAGAAGAACGAGGACTTAAAAGAACATTTGGCGGAGGCTTTGGGCCCATTAATGGAGTACAAACAGGAAGACCTTGTGAAAGAGATGGATGTAGCCTAAAGGATCTACCCGGACTTTATAAAAAAGAATAAACTCCCAGGGAAAACCTACTTAAAATTCACAAAATGATCTACCAGAGAACTGGTGCTAAAATCTACAATGGGAAAATCTTTAAAAATTAAGAATGAAGAGACTCAAGCACCATGATGCCTCCCCTCTTCACTTGGAGTGACACCTTCCAGGCCCAGTGGGTCACCCTCAAAAGAACTACAGCATGGACACAGTTTTGAGATTGAGCAGCAACTACTTTTGAAATTAGGGTACTTGGACATCACCATCTCTGTCTTTGTGAACTACAATATAATTACATTTGGAAGACCTTCATAAGTTGGTACAGAATGGTGCAGTCAGAGTATTCACAGGAACGGGTCTTAGGGGCCATATAACTCCATTCTTGTTCCACCTACACTGGCTTCCAATTTGCTTCCAGACTCTACTCAAAATGCTGGTGTTAACCTTTAAAGTTTTTCATGGCCTGGGACCAACATACCTTGAGAGTAGGCTTGCCAAACCGCGGCGGGGGATCCATGCGTCGTCGCAGAATCGCTGCTGCGGGGGGACAGCGATCCGCGCTGCACCGGCGTCGCCAGGATGTGACGCTACGCGTCGCCCTGGCAACGGGACTCCAAAATACATTTGTCTCCCTCTATCAGTGTCTTCCAACAGTAGTTACAGTGGCATGCAGCTCAGAGAGTGGATGAACTGATTGCTAAAAACTCTGGGAAACTTTCATTGCCAATGGTCAGACACAGATTGTGCCCAGACCCTCTCAGAAATAGCAGAGGCCATCTGTCTTCACGGAGCTTTGAGCAAAGGTGGTAGGTCTTATTTTGAATTCAACAGTCTGCTGAAGAGGAACACTGATTAATGGGAGACTGGGTCCTTCCCTAATTTTGGCTGATTGCCACTAAGGTTTAAAGCTCTTGAAGCCACTGGAACAGGCTTGGTCATGAAAGGAACAAGGCTTCATGGACGCTTGATCATCCTTCCTCAGGACAGGCAACCCTTTTCTTATCCTGTGTCTCTACCAAACAGCTTAGACAAGGGAAGAGGGTGCAGGACAGGCCGGAATGAAACCCAGGTCTACCTCCCAATAGTATGACAAGCGTTTCTGCGTCCAGCTGCATTGGCAGCCATACTCCAGGAAGAAAACTGCAGTATATCAGTCTTTTGAGAACACTGTGAACAAAAAAGATTTCCTGGGCTCACTATTAATTTTCTTGGGGAGATCAGTCTTCATGACAATTAGGTTTTTAGCCTGTGAACAGATGGCCCCATACCAAAGAGTGAAATTGCCACAAATACTTGAGCTGCTCAAGAAGATACTTGAAGATTCTTCCATACAGCCTCCTCTGTGTTTGTTGCAAGGGTCTCTAGGCAACTCTAAGTCAACTGAGGTCTGCCACCAGAGCCTTTATGGTAGGTATCCTAAGCCTGTCTATCATTTTGGATGGTAAGGTTTAAAACTTTGAGGCAACCCTACACACAGTCTTCTGGCAAGCAGTGGAAGTTCATTCCATCCTGACTAGCTGGTTGAAAGCCTTGGGAATGGACTTACAAGAGATTTAATATCCTCCTTGAAAAGCTGCCTTAGAAACTCAGGGTTGTCCCATAGAATCCTCTTCCTTCTGCTCTTCTGCCTATTCCAGGATCTGTACTATCTTGAGAAGGAGCATAAGAAACAGATGTGGGGAAAGAGGCAAGCCTGGCCTGATATCTCCCCACTTTTTTGTGGAGAAACCACAATAATTCAGCCATTGTGTTACACTGTATCCATGTCACAAGAGCCTCTGCAAATCTGTAGCTGGCAGAGAGGACGAGTACCAGGACTGATGCATCCATCCCCTAAGCACAGAGCACTCGAGCTCTTAGTTATGCAATGGCGAGTCAGGGGAAAACAATGGGTTTTCTATCTCACACTTTGTTAAAATGTAACATCTCAAGGGACAGAGTCATGGACAGTGAAATGGTGAGATAGTTTTCTCTCCCTCTTGAATCAGCAAGATCAAAACAACCTCAAGGGAAAAGGGATCCCAAGGAAAGAGACATGGGAAAAAGTAGGGGTGTGCAAAAGAAAAAATCATTTTTTTTTTAAAGATTTGGGTCTATTGGACCTGAAAAATATTGGTATTCCCAAATACTACCAAATATCAGTATTTTACTGGTATTCGTGTCAATATTCAGGAAACCTGAATTTATTCGGCTCCATTATACCCTATGGGGACCATCTCCTTAACGTATAATGGAGAATTTCACTTGCTAAGTCATGCCACAATGGCAGTGCAAATCTGTGAGTAAAGGGAAGTGATTTAAAGTTTAAATGCCTTCCCTTCCCTCCCAGAGTCATGTCACAGCTGCCCAGAGAATTACATCACAAAAACATAATTGCAGGAGACACTAAGGACTGCCCTAGACTCTATTGCCTGCTTGCTACTGTTTGATTGCTGACATTTTAATTTGATTTTACCATATGTTACTGTTGCTTGTTATATCCAAGTGTTGTGAGCCACTCGGAGCCCATCTCGGGATAGTAAATAAAGCCTTCCCTATACTCGCAGACTTGCACCACAGCTGCGGCAATACTCCAGGAGGGAAGGGAAGGCATTTAAACTTGAAATGCCTTCTGAACTTGCCAAGTAGCTCTGCCCAAATAAAAGCCGAATAATACTAGCTTTTATTCAGGTACAGCTACTTCGGTAGCCAAATACAGATCTCTGATCTGTATTCAGCTGAATAAATACCCCCACAAATACTGATAAGGTATTTTTTGGATATTTATTCAACTTGGTATATACCAAGTGCACACCCCTAGGAAAAAGCTTTCATCTTGAGACCAGGGAGATGCAAGCTGTGTAAGACTCTTATTGCTCATATGTTGAGGGACAATAAGGAGAAGTCCCAACACTGAGAATTCAGGTAATTATAGACTTTTAACTACTGCAACTTCAAGAAATAATAGCCTATTCTCATTAAACATTATTTATAAAAAGTACCAAGTGTAGGGTTAAAAGGATTGTGTGTTTTCACCTTTTCTTTGTATCCTTCCTCAGCCCAAAGTTTGAACAGGCCATGTATACTCTTTATTTCTGACTCATTAAACTTTCTTATATTTTGAATGCTAAAAGCCTTATCTCTACACATACCATGCCTACTCAGTCTTACTAACTAAAGTGTGGTAATGGGGAGGGGCAGCCAGTGAGCTTGACATCTCTTGGGTGAAACGGCTTGACCGTTCAAAGCTGCAATAAATTGTTCCTGCGCTAGCTTGCAGGTGCGAAGGAGAGATGCAGCAACCAGGCAAAGCCTCTAAACTGCAAAGCAGACTTAGATGTACAACTTTGTCGAGCAGGAGATATTCTCAGAGATGCCGGTGGCCACTGTTACTATTCAGTCCAAAACCCAAAAGGAATTAGATTTGCAAGTCTGTTATTTTACGTTTTTCTCTAGATAATTCTTACTCTTTAGATGTAGACAAGCTACATCGGAATGCTCTGACAAAGCAGAGCAACACCTGGGTGCCTTTCCAATAGAGGACTCTCCGGAGAAATTTGTTTATGTTTATGCAAAAGTGCCATGTAACTGAGCCTGGCTGGCCCCATGACTGAACACAGAATGGCCTTAATTCTACAAAACTGCAAGATGTACCACACAGTACTTTCTGATGTACCACAGAGTACAAAGCAGGTATAGTAGGGCCTATTTCAATCAGCTTTGGCAGTGCTGGTAATAGCTGTTGCAAATGGTTTCCTCTTTTCTCTCTCAGAAGATCAACCACAGCCTTAAGAGCTACAAGTTCAATTTTATGCTCTCTTGCAACCGTGTTTCACAGGGAATGTGTACTCCAGATGCATCTATCAGATGTATAAAAGCTTCAGTTAGATAGGTTGTGCCAGAGAAAAGGAATACTGCTGTACATTCCCACGATGTACCTGAACCTCTGATACTACTCCAGTGCCTAACATCCTGGAGACTTAGAGAAGGCCAGAATAGCCACGGAATTATCCATGCATTTGCCTCAAAGACCCTTTCACATTAGGAAATGTTTAAATAAATACAGTTTTCCACAATCATGCTATACTACCTGCTGTCTTCTAATTCAAGTGATGGTATTTGATCTTTATTATCCAGTCTTTAACTATGAACTAGGTGGGCAGGCTTAAAAATAGCCTTTTGTCTGGTCAGCTGTGGCAAATAAGAACTACCTCTAGATGACCATGCCAGGAAGCTTTTCTGTATTGGAAAGCAACAGGTTTTTACCCCTTTTAGGTTATTAATGAACTAAAAGTGAACAACAAACACATTTAAAGTTTTTGTAGGTTAATGTTTCTGAGTAAAGAAGCTGCTTACCTTCAGGAGAGCCAGTGCTACATTAAAAATTACATTCAGACCCTTTAAAAAGAGACAGAGAACAATTATTAGTATCAATCTGGCTTATAAAATATTTAAGCCAATACTAGATATTAAATATTCTAAAATATAAATATTTATGCCAGTACTACCCCAATCAATTAAAAACAACCTGTGTGCACCGAAAATTATTACAAATGTTCAAACTAGTACACGGGGAAAAGACTAAAATCTTTTCCTCCTGATGTCCAAGTTTCATGTTGAGGTAACAGGGGAGGCTCCTTTTATGGGCAAGATGCACAGTAACCTACACAAGATCCAGGAAGAACAGATCCCCATAACACATACATTTATTAATTTTTAGGGGCTACGAGGCACCTTGTAGAACTCACAAGGGATGGCACTCTCCCGGTTGTCCTAGACATTCATGCCTGCATGTATAACCAGAGTCTACATGATTACACATGACAGCTGTCTCAGTCAGGAAGTGAGCAGCAAGGACTATAAAGCATGTATGGTGACCTGCCCCCGTTCCCTCACTCAGATGCAAGATTTTCCCTCTGCTCCTTAATTTCCTTCTTTCGTGAAGGTTTATGCCTGTTCCACCCTGTCACAGTATTATATTCTGATGCTGGCTCCGCCCAGGAACTTGAGATAAGAGACAAGATCACCCTTTTTAAGCTTCTGAAGACAGCACATGAAAGGCTTTAGAACATTCAAAAATAAACAAGATATTTTATTCAACATAGAGGTGGAAACCAGGGGTAAAATCCCTGAGGTAAATCAATAATCCACTCTGAGGTAATTTAGTAATTTCACATTCGTATATGTTTCCTGCAAGTGAGAGTTTAAAGCTTTTTACAAAGTCTTAGAATCTGAGAGATGGTTTCAGTGTTTCCTAAACACTCCAGTTCACTTTCTGGAGTTTAACTGACTCTTCAGTTTCAGAACCTGAAGTTTAACTGACTCTTCAGATTTCTCTAAACACACCTAGGGTCACTCCACTCTTTGAGCTATCTCCCTTTTTATATTCTGATGCTGGCTCCGCCCAGGAACTTGAGATAAGAGACAAGATCACCCTTTTTAAGCTTCTGAAGACAGCACATGAAAGGCTTTAGAACATTCAAAAATAAACAAGATATTTTATTCAACATAGAGGTGGAAACCAGGGGTAAAATCCCTGAGGTAAATCAATAATCCACTCTGAGGTAATTTAGTAATTTCACATTCGTATGTTTCCTGCAAGTGAGAGTTTAAAGCTTTTTACAAAGTCTTAGAATCTGAGAGATGGTTTCAGTGTTTCCTAAACACTCCAGTTCACTTTCTGGAGTTTAACTGACTCTTCAGTTTCAGAACCTGAAGTTTAACTGACTCTTCAGATTTCTCTAAACACACCTAGGGTCACTCCACTCTTTGAGCTATCTCCCTTTCCAACTGGGCAGGGAATCACTTCTCTAACTAGAAGATCTCTCTCTTTTTCTGGCCTGAATAAAGAAGAGAAGAAGAGATTGGATTTATATCCCAATCTTCACTATCCGAAGGAGTCTCAGAGCAGCTTACAATCCCCTTCCCTTCCCCTTCCCACAACAGACACCCTGCAAGGTAGGTGGGGCTGAGAGAGGTCTCCTGTGAACTGTCCTTGAGAGAACAGCTCTGAAAGAACTTATGACTGACCCAAGGCCACACCAGCAGCTGCATGTGGAGAAGCGGGGAATCAAACCCATTTCTCCCAGATTAGAGTCCACTCCTAACCACTACACCAAACTGGCTCTCATCCTCATGGATGGCACACCATGAGAAGGGTCAGTTGAGCAAACTGTAATCAGTGTAACATTCAAAATAACGTCCTCAAGAAACAAAGCCTGCAGCCTCTTTAAAGCACTCCAGTTATATTTTTGGGAACCTTGTAATAACAGTGTAGGCACATTAAGTGTGTAGTCTTCACCGATCCTCCCATTCCTCCTTGCCAACCACCCAGTCCTCAGTCAGAGTTAAACTTTTCTCAGTCAGTCCTAAACTCTCCTCAGTAAGGGCTAAACTGTTCTCAGACAAAGCTAAAAACGGAGTTCTCTTCCACATTTAGTTCCCGAGTCTTTCTTCTCAACTGATGCTAACTCTTTGAGCAGCCTGTCACTCAAGGTTCTCTGGCTCTTTGAGGCATTAACCCTTCACAGTCCTTCACATATTTACACAGCAGTTATGAGCTTTTACAGCACAGTCCGTCACAGCATATCCTCAAAGATTCTATTTTAAATGCTGATGACAAACCAAATGTGGTGGTAGTCACGGAGCCAACCCATTGCGACCAACACCATTTTAGAGGAGAATTTTAGGCTAAATTTTTCTCTAAAAGGGAGTCAGTAGCCATAGGTGGGCCCCATGGCTATCATCACATCTAGTTTGGCCCTGAGAGGGTACTCTCTGCTGGTAAGCTGCAGAGAGCCAACATGGGCCAACTACACAGGCCTCCATAAGGACTGCCCCTCCCTATATGTGCCCCATAGGGCTTTACGCTCAGCACAGCAACATCTACTGGCAGTCCCCGGCCCAAAAGACATCCACCTGGCCTCGACTAGAGCCAGGGCCTTCTCCGCCTTGGCCCCAGCCTGGTGGAACATGCTCCCAATTGAGAGCAGGGCCCTGTGGGACTTATTAGTTCCTCAGGGCCTGTAAAATGGAGCTGTTCCACCAGGCTTTCAGCTAACTAGCGGGTGACCACTCATTCTGGCCCCTCCTGCCCAAACTGCCCTCATAATCATTCAATGGTGTAGAGGGCAATAGTTCCATCAATAGTAACTGGACTACTATTATGTTTCTGCCCGCCTGCCCTTCAATGCAAGTAGCACAATGGATTATTGCTGGCTTGCCATCTGTTTTAAAATTGGATTCTTAACCGTTTGTGGTTTTATGATGTGGTTTTATCGTTCATATTTCTGTTGTGACCCGCCCTCAGCCCGTTTGCGGGGGAGGGTGGGACAGAAATCAAATCAAATCAATAAAAAATAAATACCCCAAAATCCAGGTTCTCTTGGCTGGCTGCCAGGATGAACAGTTGCAGCCACCCGTGCTGCAGGGGCAAGGCTTCCTGATCAGCATCCACTACTAGGGCTTACCAGAAGAGGTAGTCATTGCAGAAAGGGAGAAGGCAGCCCCAGACCTGCAGTAACATTCCTTGGCTTGTCTTTGTTTTTGACTGAATTTCAGATAATGAACCCCTTCTCCTTAATCAGGAGGTTCCATAGTTAACTCTGTGTTTTAAGTGTGGTTTAGATTGAAGGTCAAAGAAGAAGGGGACAGCAAAGGATGAGATGGTTAGACAGTGTCATCGATGCAACGAACATGAAATTGAGCAAGCTTCAGAGGACAGCGGAAGACAGGAGGGCCTGGCATGATCTGGTCCATGGGGTCGCGAAGAGTCGGACTCGACTGTGCGACTGAACGACAAAAGAATTGGTAACTTAGATAAGCTACCTGTGGGAGTTATAAAATTTTATACAGGTTGTTAGTTTTAAAGCAAAGGGAATTAATTAACATTACGCTGATTATGATGATGTCATTTCAACACAAATTGTAAAGATGGAGGATTTTATGCACAATGGAGTACGTTAGCCAAGC